>NC_063003.1:310679-621358 GCF_017499595.1 Psilocybe cubensis
ACTTGCCCTTCAACTACAAGAAAGTCAGCTATGCTGAGTTTCTCAAGAAACACGGTCCTATCAATAAGTTCTGGGTACGTTGCAACCCTCCGAACCGTGTTTCTTGAATTTGAGGGCTCACGTATGCGTCGCTGTCAGGACAATGTCGGCGCGGAAGCGCTGGACGCCGCGCTGGAGTCAATCACTTCCTACGGAAAGATGGCAGTATGTGCCAAAGTTTTCCAAAATCTTTGCTTCGGTTGACAAGTGCCACTTTGCTTTCTCTTCTGTTTATAGATCTGCGGTACATCAGGCACAGATGCGACACCGCCTAATGAACATTACCGTTTGAAGGTGCGCGCTATCTTACACGTATCCTTAACATCAATATCTGAAATGATATTCAACCCACACCATTTGTATAGAACGCATACCTGATCATGAAAAAATGCATCAACATTCGTGGCTTCATTGTCCCGGACCTCATCCCCCAATTCATTGGGAAGTTTTTCGAGACCGTTCCCGCCCTCATGGCTCAAGGCAAGCTGCGCAGTGAGGAGACGGAGTACGATGGAATCGAGAGTGCACCACAAGCGTTTATCGACACCTTGTCTAGCGGTCATCAAAAAGCTGGAACTCTTGTCGTTGTAGTTGCGCGAGACTAAACGACAGAGAAATGTATGCCCGAATAACGGTATGCTTAGTGTGGAATGTAAGATATATTAAAAGAATGTGTTTTTATATACAATTATCTTAAGTTAAACCTGCCCGCGGTGAATCGAAGATTAAGATGATCCCTCCTTAGACTTGGCCTCCATTTGATATGCGTCCAAATTTTCCTCGTCGCCTTCTGTGATGACGCTAACCTGGAACGTTCTTGCAACGGGCCTGACGGTACCGCCAGCAGTTCGGATATGATTATTTGGCAAGGGAATAACGTCCATGGACGCAGAATGCATCTTGAGGCGTATGGTGATTGCATTAAATGTGATGGCCTTGGATAGCATCTTCAGTTAGAAACACAGACGCTATTAGAAAGAAGGACTCAGCCTGGACGTACCACAATCGGGGTTATGCACTCCAGCATAATGTACTGAGCGTTCATCTTGGTAACATACAAAATCAAAACGATGATTTCGCATGGAAGCTGCAGTGCACCCGAGTCAATGAGCAGACGAGCGATTGGCACTGTCTTCCGATCCCCAAGTCTATAGCTTGGGGATTCCTTGTACGTGGTCCATATCCGGTATACCAAGAGACCAGTTGTGATCGAGTTTAACACTACTGCAATAGAATATAATGCCTTTATCCACTGTGTGATGTGCCCATTGAAGATGGAGGCAGAGGGATCCACGGACGGATATGTGCCGCACAGGATGTAGCCCACAGCTATGTTGCTTTTAGTAAACTAGCACACCAAAAAACATAAAGTTTCATCGTACCAGTATTGGTCAGAAGCATCATTGTCGGAAATACTATGATCTTCCAATCCCGATTCCACATAATCCAACACCTATAAATCTTCCAATGCAAAGCTCAAATCACAATACAAGAAAATTGAGGTAAAAAGCAATCATACCAGTGCCGCGCTCCCTAAATTAACCTGGGTCGCATACAGCGCATCCTGTAAGACATGCTTCCAGCTCCTCAAGTCGCCTATGTAGCTTGCTGGACCTGCAATCGTAAACAGCTCGTCCGAGAAGCCATGCACGAGTCGGATGGCACCCAACATGACGTGGAATGTAGCTATGAAGAACATGACAGACGAGACTGTGATCATCACCTGAAAATAACAAAGTAGGTTAGAAAATACGATTTCTGGAGGTAAATATGATACCCACTGTTGTAGACCGTTCGCGTTTGGATCCGATTTTGCTGTAATCAGAGGAAAAGTGAAGATACAGCGTCCCGCCGAAAATACAGAATAAAAAGCCTGTTGACTCGTAGACTCTTCAGTCTAAGAATCATGTGGCAAGGGGGCCTATGCGTACCATAGAAGATGCTCTGAATCCCGGATTATAGGTTAATTTGATATTAAAGGGGCAAAGTATTCATACCTCTATCCATGTAGCCAGAAGAAAGGTTTTTTCAAGCGAAAATTGGGCGCCCATCCTCGGCTGTAGTTGGCTGGGATCGACAGAGAAAGAGAGCAATAGGTGAAATGTCTAACCTCGAAGCCACACTATATATGACGTCTATTTGGATAAAAGTCAAAATGTTACATACATGGACCTGCCGGACCCGCATCATAAAAAGTACGCGTAGATTACAAAGCATTGCAAACCCAATAAAATATTTTTTTCTTCGAAATTCTTGCACTGCGTTACAACGCTCTTGAAATGTTGTAAGAAACCGGAAATATTGCAGCATGAATAAATTAATTTGAGGTTTACAATATTTCTGGGTATTGCAATCGTAATGCCTTTTGGAGCACACAAAAATCATAATGAAAAATAGATTATTTATTCATAAAAATAGTACAACTATATAAGACACATTGAACTTGTTTTAGTGGGCCACCGCGGAGCGTGGCATGACGAGTCTTTGCGATTCAGCGTCACGCTTTGTAATAATATAATATATATATAATATAATATAAATATGTCCAACTTTGATGTGGATATCGGTGCAATGGACGAAGTGATATTCAGACTCCAAGGCATAGTTAGCGACAAGATGCTACCACCAATGGCAAAGCCTGCTTCGTACGTCCACTCTATTGAGGTGAATTAATTACAAATGAGGACTGTTACAGCCACGACAGAACGGTCAAGCAACAACCATATTTACGTACTGCCATTGCTATCACAGGACTCGGAGACATTGTGTTCAATAAGGTGATGGAAAAGCTAGAAGAAGTTTTCCTCCGTTTTGCAAACAATTTTCCCGCGGACAGCGTCAGCGGCTATGACCCAGTTCTTCACAAAGACACAGGTTTCAATGTTTTCCATGCGCATAGCCAATATTTCACGAAGGTATCCGCATATCAAGACAAATCTGACAACATAGGTTTTCATCCCCTGGTCGACCCTGATAACGTGTTGGCGTCTATGGTAGGGGACAGTTTCATCCACGCAATCGATAACAAGGTACAGTTTCTTCGTCGGGAGATACTTCCTGACGGAACAGCCAGGTATGTTTAGAAAATACCAACAACACATCACAACCAAACTAATATCATGTTGCAACAGATATTATTCTTATAATCCTGCCTCCATACAAATTGGAGACATTGTCGAGATCAGTGTTGCCTTTGTCGCATTTCCTGCCCAAGGAAACAAGTACAAATTTGTTGTCACTCTTCGTGGAATACTTGTCTTGGACCAGGAGGCAAGAGAGGTAAGCAATGTTACATTGAACAGTCTCATAGCCATTCATAACTTCCAACAGAAAGCTGATATTCTCAGAATGCGGTCGCGCTATACTCCAGCGAAAAGACAGGTTGCTGTTTTGTGTAGGACAAAGAGGCAGCTGTACAAAGGTCAGATTGACATTGAAGACACGCAACAGAGGATGGCACGTATGCGCTTAAATGAGGACACAGTCTACAATAGCAATACTATGTCCCAAGATTAATACATATGTACATAGAAAGACAAGGATATCATAAATGTGCTGAACGAACAATCAATCCATTTGCGTGAACATTGTAAATAACAAGAAATAATTTGTCAAGTCATTTTCATGACAGAAATTATCTGAAGGTGTTAGTTGGCACCCCATGGGAGAATCCTGCGTACACTGTACGCAGAATATTCCCACACTCGGCTGAATATTGGCGAGGAAGTCCGTGGGAGAATTCTGCGTACACTATACGCAGAATATTCCCACACTCGGCTGAATATCGGCGAGGAAGTCCGTGGGAGAATTCTGCGTACACTGTACGCAGAATATTCCCACACTCGGCTGAATATCGGGAGAGGTTGACCGTGGGAATATTCTGCGTACACTGTACACAGGATATTCCCACGCTCATCCGCAAGTCAAACTTACAAATTAAGACAAAAAGAATGAGGACGAGAACACAAGTTTATTTCGAACAAAAATTTGACTAAGGATGGAAGAAATTACAAATATCCATTCCACAAGAGGCTTTGTGGTTGAGGGCAATGCAACCAAAAAATATCTGCCTTTCTGGATAGCAAATACAAAACAGTTGCATATACACGGTCATCTTTTTGCCTACATTACAGGAATTAAATTGACAAATACTAAAACTAAAGAGCACACACCTTATACCCCTTTCCCAGGATTTGATAGCTTTTTTGACACGCTTGTGTAATTGGTAAACATCTGCCGCTGTGTAGTGAAAATCTAATGCGATACCGCTGATGCGACGGACACCAAAATGCAAACAATCAAATTCATTGAGCAACAATGCCCACGAATTGGCTTCAACAAAGGAAGTCTGATTTGCTTTGGGTAAAAGAGGCAAAGAATAAACCCAACAATGCCTGTCGCCAACCCGTCTAATCCCAGGAGAGAACAACTCTGGATAAGGATCGTAATCCAGCACAACGAAAACATGACCACGAGATGAACTATACCCAACATTTACATTGCCCCTGATAGACTGTATCCTGCTTTGGATATGGCGGTCCATTTTCAAAGTTTGCGATGGAATGGAAAGAACAAATTTCAAGCCACGGAAATGATATTTTGCAAGAAATTTTTGCGCGCTTGAGGTCGGCAGAAGGTTGCAACAGAGAGACTTGATGTCCAAAGGTAGCATTTGGATACAAGCTGTACACCTTCTCAAAGGTAACAAAATTCATGACGCCGGCTGCAGTAGAACAAAATTGAAGTTAATATTGTTTTGACACATGACATTGGGGACATACTGCTATGATACCCCAAAATGCACTCTACCACCGATTGACAAGTCGTAATCAGTTGGACAAAAGAACCTTGGCACCATAGGTTAACGACCACTCCAGTGGTATTGTAATGTCGATGAAGAGGATGTTTATCTGTGCTCGACATACATGTCTATGTCACCCGGAATCCATATATTAGCACGATTGATTACGAAACTTTATGTAAGTAAAGCAAGTTCTTTTATCCCCACAACCCACTGTACAAAAATATGTCCTTGCCAATTGTCCCCATCAGTAAATCATTGATGCCATCAAAATTGCGTGATTAATACCGGTTTTTTACTTAACCGGTATGCTTGACTTAATAATCGGTTACTATCATAGAATTTCTGTTAGTTTTTGTTCCTACCAAGGGGATATGGAAATTAAAATACTAGATATTAGCTAGGTAGATAGGTTAGCTGCCATATGGTAGAAAACAAAATTAGATACCATTACATTATGACTTTTTAATTGCAAGTTAAACATTTTGACGCAGATAATCATTGCTCATAACCAAAAATTTTATAATAATGACCTCATTCAACTGATTTAAGGCCATTAATTAGTCACAATCAATTACATACCAACTGTTTTGCATGCTTTATACACCTCTAACGGCAAGTAGAGGTAAATAGAATGCTTTATTGTTATCAAAAAAAATTTAGCATGAATGACTAGCAGACTGTGGTGGCATAGAATAAAGAATAATAAACATTATGTATCTAGCTATTATCTTTAATGCCACTTCAAATAACTTGTCATATTAAACTTGTTGTGCTGTTCATACTGGCCATGAATTAATAAGCAGACTGTGGGAATAACTTGCATATAGTGTATGCAAGTTATTCTCATGGTTGCCGCACTTTGCATTGAGCAACTTGAACTTCTCTGGTAATTCCTGATATATTACTGAGATGCATTGCATATACTTTAGGTAAAATACAAGTATTTTTGGCAATAATAATTATTTTCAGTCCTAGTTTAGATGATCTTATTATATTTTACTTGCTGTGGTGTTTGTACTGGCCGTGAATTAATAAGCAGGTCGTGGGAATATCCTGCGCACACTGTACGCAGGATATTCCCACGGTCACTACACTCAATTTGCATTGAGCACTGGCCACTTTGGTCAAGAGATGGTCATTTTGAATAATGTTTTCCATGCATTGAATGTATTTTGGGGAAGAAATAATGCACTAACACTTGCAAATTATGCTTGAAATATGTTTCCACACAGCCAATTGTGTTCACAGCAACATCAAACTATGCCAAAAAGAAATATGCGCACCAAACAAATGTTTTTGCACACAATATTGTTTCACTCTTGATGCACTTTTCAAAAATAAGAAAATTATATTTATGGGAAATATGTCCCCACTTGGGCAGCCATACACATGAGCATTCTTCCATCAGTTTTCCATACGGGATTCTCCCAGCAGATCTGGAATTCTTCAATATTTAGCAGGTATGAAAATTATAATAGACAAGTTCTTCCTTATAATTAGGCCTTATAACCTGTGCAGCTATTTTTTGTGTCTGACACAACTAAGCTTGTAGTAGACCTAAGTCATAGTAATTAATCATAACCTTGCCCAGTATCTGGCTGTGCATTCAGAACATATTAATATATATTAACTATGTTATATAAATCTAGATTAAAAAATATTTTATACAATTGTGAGATGTACAGTCTTGTCATGCCACGCTTTGCGTTGGACCACTAAAACAAGTAAAATGCAAAACGGTGGAACCTGAAATAACCAGGCCAGTCTTGAACTGGAGAAGACGAAACAGCAAATGTTCATTGGGTTTGAAGATAGGAGCAAATAAATTTTTGGGACGGAAGGCGCGGCGCATATAGCCCGAAACGCGGTCGTTTAGCTCCTTGCAAGTCCAAGAAAAACGGTAGAGGGTTTTCAGATCCATCTGATCCATGTACACATCGTCCATGGGAGGCGGAAAGACTCTAAAAAATAAGTAATAACCAAATGAGATAAAACAGTGAACATACTGTTGGAAACGGGGGGATAACGCGGAATCCATGGGTAAAACAGTGCAGAGAAAAGTGCATTGTCTATACTACGTCAATAAATATATTAACCGTAAGCCGATAGACGCCCGACGTAGGGGAAGAACAAATTGGTATGCGTGAGAAACAATCATGAATCAGAAAATCAAATTCAAATAGTACAGAACGCCCAGAACCCAAGAATGCGTAATTATTTCTATTTGAACTCTGATTGATGAAGCTACCGATATCAAGGAACGTGTGTGCCTGCACAGTTCTATTTCCAACCTTTCAGACCCATAGTTCAAAGAGTGCATTTGTTCCATCTCTAAGTATTAGTACAATATATAAGCATGTTGGCTAGACGGTTCCACATGGTTTTAAAAATTAAACAACAACGCAAAAAAGTGAATTGAGTAGGACTATTGTTGTTGGGTATAATTAATTTTATGGAAACGCACATTCACATTGCGATCAAAACAAATCAAAAACAACCTTTAAAGTAACCAATGGTAAAAGAAGTCGTAGAATGAATTGGAAAGGGGTTGCTTAGGGGGTCCGGTGACCGCTTAAGGAAAATACCGATAGCGGTAACGACATTGATCGCATCAATAATATTTTGATGGGGACAATTGGCGAGGACATTTTTGCTCGCTGGGTTGTGGGGATAAAAGAACTCATCTTTACTTACGTAAAGACTCGTAACCCGCTTTATTCATAAAAATAGTACAACTATATAAGACACATTGAACCCGCATGCTAGCGCGCACGGCTCCGGACCCTCAACACCAAAACAGAACCTGAAGTTGACAATTCCCACACTCAATGACACAAAGTAGGCATGAATGGTGAAGACACACGGGAAAAGGCAGCTTCAAGCATTCGGAACAGCTGAAGTGGTACGGGAAATGGTGGACCAAAATATATGCATCAAAAAATGAATCAAAAACCAATAAAAAGCGCATATACTTACATGTACATGCTTTCAAGTCTGTATCCAAGTGTCTGGTTGTTTGGGACCTTTCACAAGTAATGTTAGTAGTGTAAAGCACACTAAATAGAGACTAAAATACTGACCCTTCATCCAAGTGTTCAAGATAGTTGGTCCTAGTATGTGGTGAGTACTGATGAGCACCGAGTGAGAATTATCTATTACTCACCAAAAAAGTATAATCTACTAACTTGTTTTGGTTAAAGGAAGATGTGTATGATGTTAGTTCGAGGAGGAGACATTAATTTACAAAGATGAATACACGTACCTTGCCCCCATGTATATCCGTGGGCAGAGGATTGTGGTGGTTAGAAAAAAGCAAACAAAGTGGACGTGATTTGCTTGCAGCGGGACTTCAAGTGAGTTCAGGCTCCGCTTGATTTGATTTTGGAGCTCCGATATCTGCTGATTTTGTTTGACCGTGCACGCACACTAGTCCGATATTGCATGCGCTTTCAATGTACACACATAACATGTCCCTACTACTATACTCAAATGAATAAAAATTTAAATTGAATAATTATGACCACTTTCTAACCTAATAAAACTATTGCTTGACATTGTAAACCGGGCCCCAAAAATTGGGTGGATTTGTAAGACTAAAAAATTATTGTATTGGTTTACATTGTATTGTAATCTACTGACTATTTAGTTGATGCGAATGAATGTGGATTTACTTTACCTCCATGGGCCTGTTCGCACTCTTACTTCTTCCAGTTGACAGCCTAGTAAGTAGCAGGGCAAGCGAAATGTTATGGCATCGGTGGAGTAGATATGAAACGCGTTGAAGCATTGCGTTGTCGCCGGTGGTTGTCCCTCTGCAAATCATCTGTAACGACGGGACAGTATGTGCCTGGAAATCTACTCACCTGGCGGCAAATCTGAAATAGCCTGAGATCATTACTCTTTATGACCATTTAAGACTGTGACAAACCATGAGTCAGATGGCCCATTCCTGAAAAAGCGAACAAGGATTGACAATGGGGAGAGCAGACGTTTGACGTTTAGGAAAAGATCGAACTACTAGGTTTTGTCGCGCCATCAATTTCATTCAATGCGTGGGGATTTATAACCGATTTGGCTGTTTAATCATTAATGGAGCCCATTGCCGTAATTTGCTGATATGCCGAAGCTGCCGATATGCTTTTGCGGCCGGAGCACTATCCTTCAACGCCACTCAAGCTGGTAGTCTGTAGAACCCTTGCCAGTGAGTGCCACTACACTCTCATTTGCTTCTTTAAATAAACTATATTCGTAACCCATACAAACACAATTCAATGTAAATCATTTTCCGAGAAAGCAACCCCTCTCGAAGTGGCTACGTGACTGAGACGGCACGCACTTACAAGTTATTACTGCTTGTCAAATACTCTCACTAAATATGACACAGATTGCAGCTACTTTCATATCGATAGACCTAAAATGAAAATATACACATACAGGCGGACTTTGAACCTGTTGTAAGCGAGTCATTTCGGCTATGTTTCTATTTTGAGCTGATTTTGAACAGTGGCACGATCTTCAACGATGCGTCGACATATTGCCAAAGTCGAGAAAGAAATGGCCTTAAAACTTCACAAAACCTAACACCATAGCATCACCCTATAATCTACTCTGAAAAAATTATATCTTCCCCTAAATTTTTACGTGTTGTGTTCTATATATATGCCCGCCGAATATCTTGGCATATTGCCGGACTCACATCCAAGCTCCGCCCATTGAAATTTCAATTTCCGACGTCCGTGTATGTGTAAATTTTGACATTAGGCCTATCAATATGAAAGTAGCTATAATATTCAGAATACAGAAAATTATATCATATACTGTTTCCAATGTAGGAGGATTCCATCTCTTAGGAGTGGAGTGGGTATGTTGTCTGCCATGTTATCTGCCCGGCAGAATAGAAGCACCTTTCTTTTGAGAGTTTTTTGCCTTCAAATATAGGGGTGGGTATGTGGGCAAAAAATATACTCAAGTATGATGAATACATATACATACTCCAGTTTTTTTACATTTTGAGTAAGAAGAGGAGAATAAGTAGAATCCGAGTGGATGTTATCTGCCACCTCGATGTTTCAACGCGAAAATTTTGAAAATTTACCTCTTGATTCACACGATGACTCACAACTTCTGTGTTTGCATTAATGTGTGTATATTTTCAAAAGCCTTGTTTAGAGGTCCCCCCATCATAACCATTACTTACTGTGACCATCAGCATTTTCCAGCCCAGCAACACAGCCACTCCCTTACCTCGAGGCTGCCTCGAGAAAGGCAGAAATTGGACTACAGAGGCATTGCCTCAAGTTTACCTGGAGCCTGTCACAATAATAGTGTATAAGTATCTTTACAACTTTATGCCATAATTGGAACGAACACACCAGAACTTACAACTCACAGTCAACTCACAGGCATCCACACAAATGCCAAATTATAAATTCTTAATCAACAAGTCTTCTTATCCCCTCTAACTAAAAAAAACGGAACGTCCGCAGCAGTAATCGGACGGGTATCAAATGGACAGAAGCACATGTCGGAATCAGATCTGCGTGCATGACGTCTATTTGTGATCTTCAGAGTCATACTACTCCGTTGCCTTTCCTGATGCGTCAGTTAAATCCAGTCTGCACGGAATCTTTTGGATGGAAACAAAGGAGAAGTAATGAGAAGCCTCGGGATTAAGTTTGGTCTTTGTTATCTCGTACATCTTTTCTGGGCTGAACACACAATGGAATCAGATATGATTTCCTTATTTGAAAATGCGCAAGCTATTACTCCATCGATATCTCTTTGTCAAGTAGCACTTAAGAAAGCACTACTAAAAAATGCGGGTGGCATTCTACTTCCTTCTGGCGAGCAGACGTATTTCCTCTCTCGAATTCACACTTAGTCAAAGCCATAGCCTTACAGAAATGTCATCCAGCACAACCAACAATCTGCCTCTTTTCCCATTCGACGTTTTCTCCCAAATTTTTAAAGAGTGCGACTTGCAAACTCTCCAGACATGCTCCACACTGAGCAAAGATATGCATGAATGCGCCTTGCCCTTTTTGTTCCAAACCATCAGCTTTAGAGCAAATCGCCCGTCGTTGGTTAATATACCTCAAGAAGAACGTGATAACATTTGTTCTGGAGCCATCCAAAGGTTCACAGAGTTGCCTAAGATGAGGGTGGCCGCTTTTGTTCGTCGACTTGTATACGAAGGTTGTAGGTTTCCGGATACCGACGCAAGGCAGCACTACCACCGCAGGGTCTGGGCTGTTTTCCGGGTCACTCTGTCTCCCACTGTATATATAGGGTTGACAGAGCTCATTTTAACGTCTGTTGATATTGACTTCCAAGATGCCCAAGGCATCAGTACTCTCGAGGCACTGCGTCTTCTCTATCTCGTCAATGTTCGCCTCTCGGACGGTGTAGTGCTGGGTGGCCGACTCCGTCCCAAGGTCTTGCACTTTTCGACACCAGGGCAACTCGTAAACACCAGCGCTAACGCCATTCTCGGTGTGTGCAAAGAGGTTCGGTGGCTCCAGCTTCATCGACTTCCAAGGGCGCCTGATATTCTGTACAAAATTTTGGAGGTCACACCATCGCTGACAGATCTACATATTACACTCGAAAGACCCGTCAATAATGATCAGCTAGGTGCCCCGGCGCTTGAGAGCAGATTCTGTCCACGTCTATCAGTATACTCCGGCCCATTTTATTACTCGGCTATAATAAACGGGCGTCCAGTGTGGCATATAGATGTCCATGAATTCCCTGAATCGATGAGCTACGAGGGTCCCCGCTTGTGGACGAGCCAGGCGATACTCGAAGGCAGCAGCGCGAGTGTGATGGTATTCAAACTGAGAAAGTGGCCAGCAGAATTTTGCGAGATCTTTTTCGAACTCGTTTGGGATCATTTTCCACACATCAGAGAATTAACAATTGAATTATCGGCGTACTACAATACAACCCCAGACGAAAACCATGCCGACAACATATCAATGTATAATTTGGACATTGAATCAGTGAAAAATTATCATTATCTGGTAAGAAATCCATTTGATTCAACCGTGATCCCACAACGGACTGACATTTGTCGTTGATAGTCGGTATTAAAAACCATAGGACGTGGAACATATCGCCTTCCAAGCACGATACACACCCTATCCATTTTCGGTGACTTCCATTACACACGACATTGGAGCATTAGAGATATCTCGGAATGTGTGGATGAGTTCGGTCAGAACTCAGTGGATTTCCCGAACTTGATGTCGTTAATGGTCGGTAGCACCGAGTCCTTGAGGATCTACAGACGAAGGGAGCCTCGCGGTGCATTTCAGGATATACAAATTTATGGCAATAAAAACATAAACGGGGAAGGAAGCCCGTCTCCAAGTATTATGTATCTCGAGGACTCGGAAAATGAAGAAATTTAGGATTTCTATGAATTCATATGCTACAATCCATAGCCTTTGTACTTCTTTATCTTTGTATGCAATGATTTGGCGCTGTAGCTCAGTAGGCTTTGGCCAATAAGGCCTTTCACGTATTTTTTTCTATCTTCCCAACCCTGTTTCAACTTGAGTTAGAATAATGAAATGTCATTGCTTGTTTATGGTTTTAAAGCCAACTGCCCAAATCCAAATTACGTTCTGGAATATATCCAAGGCTTTTGAAATGTCCAGCTGGCAGATACCAGTGGCAGAAGTGAAAGGTCACCAAACACGGTCGTGCGCGGGCGGAGTCTGGAGGTCGGGCACCCAAAACACACACAAATGCTATGCTCCAGGGGTTTTGAAAAACTCTTCTTCTACAATTGCGTTGAAACTCATCGGACCTACCCTACTTACCATCCTCTCAAACGGCGCTGAAATCACACGAATCTGCTTGTACACGCTGGCACCGCCTTTCCCGTTTCAGTGGATCCACCAGCGACCCACTCTCTTTCAAACCGACAATTCTCTGGCCGCGAGGTTGTGCCTGTTAACCTTATCGAGGTTCATCGGGTTAGTTTTAGTGTACCTGGGGAGCGTGAATTGTCATGGTTCACTTTCCGTCCATGGGCGCTAGCGCTCTTGCCCTTTTCCATCTCATTTCTCCTTGCCCTACCCCGTAGTAGAAACAACCAAGAACAAAATGGTTTTGTTCCCTCTTAGGAAGGATAATCCTGCTAGTACACCTCTACCTGCTTTCCAGCGCCTACACTTCCCGCCGAACGCAATGTGTGTTGTACCGATGCCAATGGCACATATATATGAGAGCGTGTGATAGGATGTACGATGCTTGTGAGCGCGCTGCACTTGAACAGTTATATCTACTAACCTCGATACAACATGTCGTCGCATGGAGAAGTTCGAAGCGTCGCTTCAACACTACTTCCTCCTCTCCCGCACCGCGTATCCTACCTAACACCCTCCCAACTCGCTTCATTACCCAAGCTTACGCCGTGTAAACCATTAGCAATCAAAAAACGCAGAAGGCACAGCGTCCGGAACAAACCTATCACGAACTGTGATTTCGCCTTTGCCTTCTCCTTCGCCTTGCACCCGTTGTATTCCCCCAGCGCGACCGAAACGCCATTCATCGGCCCGCGCCGTCGACGGTCTAAAGTCCCATCAGACAGGGATTTACGGAAACGATGCCCTTGTTCCCCGCTGTCGTCCCTATGTGCACCAGAAGAGGACGCACGGGAGGTCGAGAGGGTCATTCGCGAGCTAACCGCGTTGTCATCATATAAGCCGCGGGTCACGCCTGCTTCAAGTTCCAATGACGGTCGCGTCCCGACACGAACGCCGATACCGATACCGCGATCCCAACGTGAATCGCATGGCACCACGTTGGGCAGCTACTACGACTGCAAACGTGCACCGAATGGAAAGGCTTCCGAGTCGCTTGGAATTCAAAATTGGGGCAATTGGATAAAAGGTGCGGTGCTTTGGATGCGTCTGGATTGCTCGCAGCTTATCGAAATACTCTAGGTCTTCCGTCGCGGCCGTTGTGCGTGAAAATGAACCATACGCCCAATGTTCTCCTTACGAGGAGGGTTTATAGCTCTGTGCACCTTCCCGCACCAATTTGTTAGAGACTCTTGGACTGCTTTTGAGACATTCAGACAGACATTTTATTTATATGCACGTTCGTGAAATGGACTAAACTCACAGACATTCACTTTACTTTTCTTCCGTACGACATAACCCATCCAACCTCTTCACATCGGACCTTCGCGTAGGTTTTTCACCGCCATGCATAGCCCCTAAGTCCCAAAATTGAAAATGTAGTCATTTTTTCCCGCTTAATGGCGTTATGACGTGAGGCACAGCCATTGCTATTAATCCCGGTTATAAAACCCACGATGATATCTTTCTCTGTGTTCACGAAAAGGCCGCAATGTCCAGACATACCCAGCAGCGCACATCGTCGCAGCTGTCGGAGGAATACATCCAGGACAGCTTCCACAGCTACCTCAAGTCGTCACTGAGCCAGGCGAAAGCGGAGCGCCTGCTCGATGTAGATGTGTTAGCGAGTGCAGAGGGAGACTTGATGATTACAGGTGCGTTCGATTCGATTTCCTTCAAGACACCTCTTACAGTTTCTTATGAAGGTCCTGCGCTGTGTTTGTACTTCGCGGCGTTGAGATGCACAACCAACCCCCCATCCGTACCGCTCCCTCGATCACCCAAAGCCACTTCTCCTTCGTCCTCGCAGCCCATGGAGCTTTCGTACGACAACTGCCCGCCCGCATTCGTTTCCTTCCTGCGCGTCTGGGCAGACGCCGTGCCGGGTATCCAAAGTCTACCGCCCGAGTCACAGCACGACCTCGCACGGGTGATCTGCGGCCTACCCCCTCTCCTCCAGCAGGACGCCCCGACGATCCACGGCATCGCTGCGGACTTGCGTGCAGTCGCCATCGAAATCAGTCAGCGGCGGTCGTTCCAGGATAGATATGCCGCGGACCTGCAGGCGGCGTTGGATGCAGGCGGTGCACCGAGCCCGCGAAAGGCGTCGTTCGTCCCCCCACCGGTGTACGATGCAACGCCACCAGAGTCTCCACGGACATCGATCGAGTCCCGGCGCGACCTACCCCCACAATCCCCAGGTCTGCTTAGCCCGTACGCATCAGGTCACTCGACGGCCTCGACCTCATCGACATTCTCCCGTTCCTCGTCTTCGTCTTCCACCCCATCAATACTAACCCAAGATTCCCCCGCCATTGAATTTATCCGTGAAACCCTCTACGCCTCGCTCGCCGACGCACTGGAGCAGCACCCCTCCCTACGCCAACTCCTCGGGCGTGACCGTACGCGCGCCTACTTTGCCTCCGTTGCATTCGCTATCCTCGATGTCGCAACCCACGCGGTCACACCCGACGGCAACGCGATTGTAGGCGTACTCGGCAAGCCGCTGACAATGGAAGAATGTCCCGTGGCGCTTCGCCCGTTTATGAGCGAGCTTTCAACAATCGGGCGGCTGGCCAGGGAGATGGAGGAGGAGGACAACGAAGTGGCAATGCGTTGTGCGCAGCGCGGAGAAGAGGTGCCAGTACCACGGCTAGAACGAGTTCGCATGGTGCTGGAGGAAGGTGTTGGGTATGATCGGGAAAGGAATGGGGCGCAAAGGAGTGGTCGGCGGAGTGTAGAAGGCCGTGCTGTAGCGTTTGCCAACCGGATTAACGCGCTCAGTCTGGGTATGACCAAACTGCGCGCGTTCAGGGAACGGCAGGACGATGTTTTCAAGGTCCTGGCTGGGATTGGATCGTAACATCTGCTGTGGATATCCTTTGGTTATGCTTTCTAGTTAGTTCATACCACATATTTTAGTTAATAATAATCGTAATATGTACCATAGCAATGAAAAGGAAGTGAAGCATGCATTCTACTCGTCATTTATCGTTGTGGAATCGCTGAGGCAAGGAATGCGACGCGACCTCCATCGGCAAGTCGATCGGCCAGATTATAGAGGAGATGAGAGAATTGTGAAAGGAAGGAAAGTGGAGAGAAGAGGAGAGAATGAGGCAAAAGTCAATTCTATGGGAGCTTGCTGCTATCGAATCTTCGGTAGACTTCTTTTGGTTCATATTTCCTTGTTTTTAGATACTAGGGGTTGTAAATAAGAGCAATTGTAATGTGTACTATAGCAATGAAAACAAAATAAATAAATACCCATGCGCTAGAAAGTCTGAATATTAGGAAAAAATGTCTTGCGCGGTAAGTCCCTTCGTGCCATCAAACTTCAACACTTCCAACTGGCCTGTTCAAGCGATGATCAATGAGAATACGGCATTAGATATGAAGCTAGCTCACATCGCGCTTTTCAGCAGCTTCGACCTTTAAATACGGCGACGTCCCAAGGCATTCCGACAGAGTGACGAGCCTATACCCCGCCGCTTGCATCTTAGATATGACGTAAGGCAGAACTTGATGCCTGAAATTTCATTTGAGGGAGTCGGACTCTCGGAGGACGCGCATTGCATGAATGTGAAGTGACTTACGCTGTCGTTTCTACTCATCGCGGGTTTAGAATTAGAACCAGTGCGTTGAATAGGATAGCTGTGAGAAAGTGAAAACGAAGAACGAAGAAAAGGGCTCACCATAGACTTCATGCTCCAATGACAACACACTCTTAGGGCGCTTCTTTACGAGCTTCTCATACGCCTGCTTCTGCTGTTCAACCGTCGACCCAGTAGAATCTCCAGAACTATATTAAATTAAATTACACAACAATATATCAGATTCAAAAGGGAGAGAAAAGCAAAGCAGAGATGATACGCACTCAAAGTCCCACGTCACCAGCGTCTGCCCCCGCGCGCCGGCAGTGGTATATACATCATCGTTCACGTTCCCGTACGCTAGTTATTCGATAGGGTTTGAGTAAGCAGTGCGGTGAAAAGTCAGGGTAGAAAATAAGAAGTAGAATATAAATAAACGAGTATTATGTGGGACTTCATGAGTACAGAGGAGGAAGGGAAGGCAGAGGAAGAGAGATGAGTCTAAGACGTACGCGGACGGGTGTACGCAGGCGTTGCGCCTGTGATCTTTCGGATTGCCTCTAATTGTTGAATTCGAAATATTAATCCGGCAAAAGACTATGCAATTTGTTGCGCTAGCGTACCTTCAGTGCGCGACATCTCCGAGTTAACTGGAAAAAAATAAGAAGGGAAACAGCATCCCCGGGATAAGGTCAGCATGATTTTGATATCGACACCATCTTTACGAAGTAGAGCGCTACGAAGCCCTTTTATCACGAAAAGACAGAGACAATCTATTCAAGAAATAGTGCTCACTTTGGTCGTGGTTCAGCGTCGTAAGATCTTTGTGCGCCCAAGTATGCGATGCGACCTGGAACCCATTATCGTATGCATACTGCACACGTTTGACCATCGCGGAGTCGTATATGCATCCGTCTGGGTTTCATATAACATGTGTTACCGACAATTCAATAATAAATGATTGAAGATGGACGTACAGTTGTTACCGTCTATGCCACCGCGGCGGGAGGTATCGAAGTGCGAGCATAAGTAAAAGTATGGTCATAGAAATAATAAAGCGGACGAAGGTAAATATTTCCACACAAAGGCAAAAAATCAAGTTCGTCATGGATGTTGATTTTTAGAGGTAGAGCGGAGCAAACAACGGATCAGAAGAATTTTACTGACTGAAGAAAAATGTCCCTTTCGCATCCACTTTTTTGAGCGTATCGACAACGTCGTTCCTGTCAAAAAGGTAGGTTAAGTGGGATTGTCCACCCAATACGAATAGGGGATATAAACAAAGTGCGGAATGGTACGCACAGGTATATATATGGCCCATCGTCCTTAACGTCACAATATCAACCCAAGGATGGCACAATAAGGCGACAGAACACAATCAGTAAAACAAGAACATAGAATGACGGTGGGAGAACGCAAGGGGGACGCACAAATGTGAGCGCCGCGGTGTTCGCGACTGTACATTTTGTGATTAACTTTGCTTTGACGCTTTGAGCCGTCTCGTCGGGCGAAGGTGCAGGAAAGGGAGTGGCGAGTACAAAGAGTGCTGGGTAGAGAGAAAAAAGAAGGGATGGGCGAAACAGCATATTCTATTTTTTAATGTAAATGAATGGTTGGGAGTGGACGTGAGAGGGGAGTAAGGAGGAAGAACTTAGGACTTGTAAGAGCAGGGGAAAGGAATGTACCAAATAACCCGGCGTCTGTGTATTTAAGCAAGCATGATGCCGTCCAGCCAAGGTGTGTGTTGTTTGCCCATCCGTCAATGGGTTGGGTGTTAAACTTGGAATTTGCTTCTATTTTATCCGTTGTTTGTGCAGTACAGGTTCCAAGGATTCAGTCTTACGCATGTAGCGACCGACATGACATAAAGGCGCTAGCCTGAACGCGAACAGACTAAACCACTACAGTAACTTCAGGATATATCATTGTTCTGGTATAGTATTCAAATGTGCCTACCGTACGTCATTGGGTTTTTATTACGGTATCTTCCAGGTTTCATACGAGCCATCGCGCTGATCGAGCCGTCAGAAAATTTGTACACAGGGATAGTGAAAGACGGAACGGAACACGCGTAAGCCTGAGGTGAGTGACTTACAGCACAGTGCACTGATTCTCGAGACTTGACGTCGGCAGGGGCCCGAGCTTCAAGCTGCGATGCAATTATAGATTTGAAAGCATCTCGTGGTGTTGAAATGGTAGAGACTATTATCAATATAAACGTTGATTGTGAAGATTTTCGCCATCTCGACGAGAACAATCGTTGTATGATATTTAGGAAACAATCCTATCTGTGAAACATATAATGCGCAATTATTAAAAACGTGACGACTTCGTTGAAAAGTTGAGAATCTAGCGTAACCTGCGATCATAGTATTGCGTTGAAAGATTTTGCGGTCATTGTCATAGAGGTGTATGCAAAAATGGGGGTTGATACATTGCTGTTAGTATGATATACAATTTTTGACATGTCTGTGAAAAAAAATGAGTTCAACGTAAAAGAGGATATGAGCAGAAATACACACACGGGTACAAAATTTGACTAGTTGCTTCATCGTCTCGTATATTCGCTTTGGAATATTCACCACAATTCATCGGCGTCCGGGAAATATACCATCGGCACCATATCGCTCCCACGGATTTTGTTGTTCGCTAAGAAATAGAACGTCGAATGAGACGCAACCGGCTCGTGGATGGACACCAAAGTACCATCCTGCTCCAACCAACCGAGAGTCAAGCAATCCCGTGGTGCTTTCTCTGCTTCCATGCATACTTGCACGGAGAGAAGCTCTTTTCGCCGTGACCAGATGACATCTGCCAATGTGCCGTCCTCCAGATAGCAGTTATGCAAAATGAGATTCCGCAGACTTGGAAGGACATCGATCTCCCCAGGCTCTTTCATCAGACGCCGAAAATCGTTGGCACTGGTGATGTTGGAAAGGATATTCAGGGTAATGACTTTGGTCAGATGTTCCCTCAACTGTGGGAAAAGCTCCAAAGAACGCCCGTCGATCGAAAAAGTCGTAACATCGCAGCCCGAGCGATCGATGAAGTCGGTGAGAGCCTTGGCATCGCCCAACGTGAGCGCTTTCCTGTCGGTAATCTCCAATTCTGAAAGCATAGGGAGCGTAAAAGCGTTGAAAATTATTTCAAAGTTATCTGGACGGTCGCAAATCAATCGGGTCAAGTGTGAAAATATGACAGGGGACGAAACCGGTTCATACGACCTTCGTATGCGACGCATCCTCAGAGTCTTCAGGGATTCACACTTGGAGAGTGTGCTCATCGTGGACTGTGACAAGTCCATAAGATGGAGGGTGATTTCTACGAGTCGTGACCATGAGACGTCCTCTGGCATCGAGGCATCCAATGATTTACCCCAATCCACGGTATGCAAAACTGGTGACGAATGAAGCACTTGGAAGAAAGTCTCTAAGCGGTTCATATCCCATGAATGGACGCGAACGCGATAGGATTCCAGTGCCCCCACGTCGCCAGGTCGCATGCTCGAGAACGCCTCCTGGACGTAGCCAAATAATGTAAATGTGACGTTCTTCCACCTGCTTGCTTTGGAAACAAACAGTTGCGCGATGTGCAGCGACGCCGGATCAGGCGTCATGTACTGTTCCAATTCGAGTGTCAAAGGACAGTCGCCTGTCATATCCAGAAGGAACGAAACATATTCAACATCCGTCATGACTGGACAGACAACCTTGATCGTTGACCACAGCGTCGGGGTGTTGTGAACGGTGTCGCGCCAGAATTGACAGACATGGGTTAACACAATAGGTGTAGTTGGCGACGAGCCGGAACTTATACGCCTCATTATCTGACGACAGAACCGGTCTTTCGGACTGCTGCTGTCGCTATGCAAAACATGGGAAAATATCTTGGTCAAAAGTTCATTTGGGAGTCGATTGATGAAGTCGGTTTGGGGAATAACACAGTATGCCGGGATGGTCAGCCACTCGAGAGCATTTGAGGTGTCGATGGGGGAGAAATGGTGCTTCCACAATATCCATTGAATGATGTGGTGGGTTTCATTTAAGATGATTTGCAATTTGGACTGGTTTGCTTTCAACGTATTCGTCGCGTACGACAAGAATGTGTTCCAGTACAGATGAAATGCACCGTGCTTATTCTTTGGAGTGTATATCCATGGCAAGCTGCCTTGAATAGACATCTGTATACCTGTGAGAGGTGCTTCCAAAATGCAATTAGCGACCGAAACTCACAGTCCTCCAGAATCCTGAACAGGGGGAAAGAGGAACACACCTTTTCCAAGACCCGGTCTAATATACCCCACAGGCACTGCCGGGCTCCCAGGTAATTTAAAACCGAGCCGTTCCTTCTTTCAATCACGAGTAACGACAAGCACTCGCCGTAAGTCCGTTTATGCTCCAACGCATTTGAACTGTATAGGGAAAATATCAACACGTTGAACACGAGGCACGCTTGCACGCTTCAGAGTGCGCTTCAAAACCGTTCGGAGTAGAATATAGCGGGTCACACGATGCAAAGAACGCTTACCTGACAGCCGCTTACAGGTCAGGCTTATTACAAAAATGATGAAAGACAGTGTACAGGTTGTCTAAGGCGGAAGCGCCTTTTTATAGTTGTTAAATGTTTGCTTGGCAGTGGGATTGAAACCTGCGAGTATGTACTTCAAACTTCGAGTTGTAAGGCGGCGGCGGCGGCTTGAGCAGGCAACCTTGCTGATCGGGGATCCTGAGAAACATTGATAATAAAAGACGGAGTTGGAAGCAGTGCTATTGATAGAATGACGAACATTTGTTACACCCAAATCGACAATGCCCGCCAGCGCCGGGGCTTATCCAGAAACTCGCTATGTACTCAGATCCCGCACCAGAACGGGAGAGTCGGCAGAATGGCGGTCTCCAGATATTGGCTATGTCGCTTGTCGAGACACGGGAAATTTGCACTGGATTTCTAGACTAAAATGGCGTTTCATCCAGGCGACACGAATTCGGGCTCGTTCTACGCTGGTTCGGTTTTTCTGCCTGATGTTGTGCATAACATTTCTCTTCCGAGGTTATATGCACTTTGAGAGGACCATTACAACTTTTCTATCTAGGCGAGATGATCATACAAGACCCCATATTTTAAATCAGGATGGATCGCAGAACTTTCAGGACGCAAAAACATACCAAGGTGACTTTCCTTCCACGACACAGCAAAGTACTCCTCTTCCTACTAGCCAACCATGGAAGTATCCAATGATTGATCGCACGGTGTTGGACAAGCTGGACCTAATGCACGATTTCTTCGCGCAAGACCATGGCCCTTTTCACGACCAACAAAAAGACACGTTGCGAGAAACTCGTTTGCGTTGGCCGCCTGTCATCACACGCATCCCCGAACGCCCATCTCGCCCGCCTATCAGCATTGGGGTTGGATCACCAAATGGCGACGGTCAGACTCGCCCTCCACAGGCTTTGGCCAGCGACGAGCCAGCAATCTGTGACTCTTCCGGACATCCACGCCCATGCCGTTTTCTTCTCCCGCTGCGCATCGCCGAACAGGAGTCCAAAGCGCGGATGCACATCACACAGCTTGCCGAACTTGCACGGCGGCTCAACCGCACACTTGTGTTGCCCAACGTCGGCAAGAGCAAGATCGGCGCGTGCTTCAGATGGCCGTTCTCCGTGTACTATGAGCCTTCGTCGATAAATTTGGACGATGCATGGCGGGCGGGCGTGGACGCAGTTGTAGATGACGCTCACGACAAGGGAAAGGAATCGTACGTCGAGCTGGAATCGTTCCACGCTTGGATGGAGAGTTACGCCAGAAACAAGCGAAGAGAGTCACTAAAATCCCAGCTCGTATCCATCGCACCGACAATCCTGTCCTCAGGCCTGCGCGACGAGACGATCTACGCCAACACCGACGTCGCAGTGCATGCCTATAGCACCTTCGGTGCATGGGAACGCGACCTACCAGGATGCTTCTCCACCAAATTTCACCACCTCCGCCTCGAAACCAGACCAATTTACATTTACCCAATAACGGCGGCCCAGCCAGCTAAAAAAGACGGAAGAGATAAATTCCTCGGCGACTCGATCGTAGACGCGTTATCTACCATTTCTTCAGGAACCTCGGGTGAACCACCGGTTCTAGTCGTGAACTGGGACATGCGCTACCCCGTCTTCGCGCCACCCCCACCGCACGCCACCATCATCAACAAAAACGCATACTCCTCTCTACAATATTCAGCCAAAATGCACGATCTTGCCAAACAATACGCACCCGCAGGACCCTATCTCGCCATACAATGGCGGATGGAAACCGTCGATGTTCACCTTCTCCAAGATTGCGCCCATGCCCTGGTCGACGTCCTTGTTCGGGTCCTTCATGATCCATCTCTGTCAGAGAATGTTACCACTGTGTGGTTCGCAACTGACTATCCGTACCCTATTGCCAGACGTACAAAGGCAGGTTCACGTCCACCAATGATATCGGCAAAGTCTGGGACATTTCGGGATTTTGACATATTGCATGAGAATGCCATTGAAATTCTAAGGAAAGCTTTCGATAAGCAGGGAGAATTGCATGAATGGAAATTGACAGACTTTGCCGAAGCAATTGAAAACGACTCAAAACCGCAAAATGAGCTTTTGCATGATACTGGAGTTCTTGGAATCCTAGATAAACTGGTTAGTACAAACGCTGCGATATTCGTTAGTGGGTCAAGCAGATGCAGTCGCAAAAGGTGTGTCTCAGATTTAACTTCAAGTTTAGTTGGAGTACTCATGTGAACAGCTCGTTCACAAATCAAGTAATCGATGCGAGAAACCGAAAGGAGCTCGGAAGAGGGGAATCGCATTTGAGAAACGTAGTCGACATATTTGGCTAGAACAAAATGACGAGCGTAATCTTGAGAACGAGATCGAAAGATGTTGTTTACTCTGCTGACATTCGGCAGACAATGAGGAAAGCGAGAGAAAGAAAAGTGATTCCTGCATGGCGAGAGTGACAGCATAGCATATGATACATGACATGCTCATCCCACAACTTCCAATCGTTGTAAGGGCATAATATAAAGAGATCGTACCCAACGTTTACTCCCTGGGGCCACCACGTCCAACACCACCGGCAAACGAAGGCCTGAACTCGCCAGGGGCACCCTCCTCCTTCTTGCTTCGGTATCCATCACGGTCTCCACGGGGGGCACGGTAGGCACCCTCTCCACCAGCACCAGGGCGGACGGTGGCAGGGCGAGGGGGGCGGACGGCCTTTTTGTGTGTGGCAGGAACAATTTCGGCGGGGAGGTGGAGCCTAAAATAGACGTGTTAGATAGTGTATGGATTAAGTCGTTCAAACGTACCACTCGCGGAGGAATTCAACGCCCTCGGGGGTGAGGACGTAGTAGTACCATTGCCAAGAGAACTGAGTCTTGACATAGCCCTTGGAGGTCAAGCTCTGGAGAGCCTTGATGACCTGAAGGTTGGGAACATCGAGCTCCTCGTGCTTGGGGGCGTTGAAATCTTTTTTGGCGACGAGAACACCCTCTGCGATAAAGACAATTTTTTCAGCACATCCAACCCAGACCCCATTAAACTCCCAACGCACCCTTGAAGAGGTTCTCGTAGATGATTCGCCTATTCTCTTTGGGAATGATCATGCTGGGCCGATGGATTTATTGAGACGGAAGCTATGAGCGCAATGAGCAGGTCGTTCCTTTGGAGAAGAGCGCTTTCGACATACTGCGATTAAGAAATTCGCACTTGATTCCGGCTGCAAATACAAGCGCAAGTCAGTCGTCATCCAAAAAATTTCGATCCATCCACCCAATTCCACCGCTCCAAATGAAACGAAACGACTGTTCATAGGTTCTGGAGATCGTAGAGGGGTGATTTGACGGACTTACAGCACGGATTTTGAGGACGGGTCTTGCAGGGAGTCTTGACGTTGACGAGCGAGGCGTTCTACTCGCCTCTCAGTGCCCGGTGGCTGTTGATGTGGTTGTGTTTGGCAACGGCTTTACATCACAAGCCCCTATCTTCACGCCTGTGGCTTCATACTCTACCTTTGCCACTTTCTCCACACTTCCCAAAGTTCACCTGAGAGTATTGCATTCAATTCTTGAGGATCATAAGCTACCTTGATAATTTCATAGATGTTATGGCATCCTCTACCTTTTCAAAACTGCAAACATCTTGACGATTTCGATCATTTCTTCAGAGATTGATGCTCCAATCCCTTTTATGAATTCCTCCCCACGCGTTGAGATTTGTCTTATATTATAAGGACAAGTGGGACGTCCTGGAGGTTGAAAATTTCTCCAGATTCTCGACCCTCACTCCACGTCGTAACCTCTTTCCAGTGGCACTGAGTGGCTACCTTTCGACATCTAGTATAGTAATAAGAACATTACGCTTCTGTATTCATATCGGTTTGATAGATTTCAATTCGATTACCTGTTCATTACCTGTGAAGGTACTACTTGAGTTGTCAATGAAACTGTTTGAAAGAGGGATATCTACAAAATCTCAAACTGCTTTAATATTCACTGTCTCTTCCCCAATTTCGGGAGTGACACCTTTGTTCGTGTTTTAGTTGCTTAAGGATTCACTATATAGCATTGATCAATATTCACTTATAAAAAACATACAGTAAGTATTGTGTCTTTCAAAAAGCACTTCATCGAAAAGTCTCTTGCTTTTCACGGCGAAATTCAATCATCACACGAGATACGACTGTAACAATCACTGGTTCTGCGCAGTGTTCATGATAAATGGAATCATAGACTTAAAATAATATCTGCAAAGCTATGATGCGACACCATCATTTCGCAAGCGCAATTTCAACGGGAACCGGAGGTGTCAGCTCAATTAGGATCACTTTAACATCTGGAGATCGACATAATTACAGCTATTTTCATATCGATAGGCCCAACCTCAAAATATATTCATACAGTCGGCCTTGAATTTTTGCGTAACCGAGTTACATAAGGAATGCTCCGATGTTGAGTTTATGTCAAACTATGGTACGATCTGGCAGCAAAGCGTCGACATGCCTTTCAGTTTGAGAAGGGAATGGCTTTAGGCGTGCTGATAATGTGGTGGTATCGACATTTGTTCTCATAGTTCAACTTTTTGTAAATACTCATTGACGATTTTGCGAGTTTCCGTGATTTTGCCGTCTTCAAATTTTATGTTCCGCTTAATAAAATTCGTTGTCCGTGTATGTGTAAATTTAGGGAATAGGTCTATCGATATGAAAATAGCTATAACACATAGCGTAATAAGTAGCCACAGCGTTAGTACACGGTTTAACTGGTCGTTTGGGTGCGTGCTCCTAAGTCTCGACCCAGGTTAGAGTTAATTATTGCCATCACGGTATTTGATTTTGGGTCTAGGTACCCCCCGAACATTAGATTTTCGGAAAACATTATTGGTCCAAGTCAACAGCCGTCGCGTCGGCCCGACGGGGATTTGTACAATCAGAAGACCGTGATTGGTTCCCGGACCAAACCGGATGGTCACATGACATTGCCAACGCTCAAAAAGTTGACGGAAACCCGGCGTTAACTTTCAAAATTTACCTCCACCTCCACCTTCTTGCCCACTCGTCCATTGAGGCGTTTCTCCTGTATTTCCTTGTATAATCCTCTTTCTTATTCACTTCTATAGAAATGCCTTTCTCTGCTGGTGCGCCTTTACCTCGTTATGGTGAACAACGGTGGCTAACATTGATGACGGTGTTCTAGGTGACGCTTCCAAGGGTGCTTCCCTCTTCAAGACCCGCTGCGCTCAGTGCCACACCGTCGGCGCTGGTGAGCCCAACAAAGTCGGCCCCAACCTTCACGGGTATGTGTTGCATCCTCCTTTTCTTCGCTAAGACCGTCAGAAATCTCATCCCGACCTTTCCGATGATTAGCATCTTTGGTCGCAAATCCGGCCAGGTCGAAGGCTTCTCCTACACCGCTGCTAACGTGAACAAGGGTGTTACATGGGACGAGGAGACCCTCTTCGAGTACCTCGAGAACCCCAAAAAGGTGCGTTGTCTCTGGTGTTGGCAAGAATAATAATACTCATCCCGACTTCGTCAGTACATTCCTGGTACCAAGATGGCCTTTGCTGGCTTGAAGAAGGACAAGGACAGGAACGACCTCATCACCTGGCTCAAGGAGAACGTATGACGCTCTTCATTACACCCCTCTCCGCTTTTTCTGACGTGTCAATCCAATTGTAGACCGCCTAAACCGGACATTACCTTGACCGTTAGACATTATCATGGACCTGCAGCAAAATCCACGCCTAATATATTGTCACTATTTTATCTGATGACTCTAGTTTATTCTGTTTGTTTCGTTGCGGCGTAGGTCTACATACATTATACCTAGAGGACCTTCATGTTAGTGTCGACGCGGACTCTTCTCCCCCCTCATTTTGGATAATATTATTTCACAAAAACATTTAAAAATCATCATTGCGGAAGTTGCAGGAGCGGAATGAAATTCTACGTCACTTCACTGATGTCATTGCTTTGTCAGCTGAAGGGTGTCCTTGATTCCGAAAGTCAGCCGCATTTGGTTTGGAGTTGCCTCGAAAAGGTTAAGATAAATACACTCCAGCAGTTGCTTCAGTAACACTGCGATGTTCCTGATCTTGAAGAAGAAATCCGGCGCTTATTCTCGGTAGCGAACAGTGGCAAATTGTGTCTTCCTTTCCTCCATGGAGCCGGAGACTTGAGGCGTTTAAAAGCTTAATTAATACTTGTTCACTTATGCCCATTCCCATCTCAATATTTCAAGCTTCCGCATTTAATGCTTTGTTTATTCAAAGGTATAACTATTACAACGCATAGTTTCAGTGATAGTCACATTTTATCTAGATTGATCCGTTGGCCATACGTATACCTGACCTGCAGGTTCTCAAACTCATCCAGAAAAGACAGGTCGCTCATCATCTTGTTCTCAGCTTCGGAATCGACCATGGGTAATGTACATTGGAATATTTTGATCGCTAATCCCCTCATATCCCGCAGATTCAGGAAGCGCTCGAGGACGACAAAGTCGACGGTGCATATGTCGGACAAGATCAGTGTGTGCAGTTGTGGCATAATGGCGGCCTCGGAGCTGGCCATGACGGTATTGAGCAGGCTGAGTGTCTCGCCGGAGGCGCGGAGAGTTTCCACTAACGCGAAAGATCGTATAAACTGGACAAATCCCTCGTCTAGCGGGTCGAATACGGCGGGAGATAGGTATAGAGTGGCGTCGAGCACGCTGATGGATTCTACACCGTAGAGCAGGTGTCTGAGAAGGAAAGACGATATTGGGCCGACTGGATCGTCTTTCTTGGGAGGTCTGCTGCTGCCTACTCGGAGCTCGAATGTGGTGTTTCCGAGGGCGAATGGGTTGTTAGTCCGACACGGGGTGATGTTATATACGATGTTCAGGCTGTGCAGGTTGGCTGATATAACGAGAGAGGAAGGGAACAGACTCGAGCAGCATCTACTCAGGTATAACGCAAGAATGCTGAGTGAGCTTTTCGCCAGCATCTCTGGGCTGTAGATGCTGGCGCTTAGGATCAAGGTACGCAAATAATCGAAGTCGAGATTGATATCCCCCAAGAACCCTAGTACATCCCCCAGTTGTTGGTTCCCCGTTATTTCCATATGCCGGACTCTGCTCAGGGAGTTCCGGCATGTTGTTACGTTTTCCATATTCACATCTTCAGCTTTTCGATCTTTGGAAGACACCAGCTGCCGTCTAACCACCAATTTCTGGAGGTTGATCAACATGGGGTTGTACACCATGTCGATTAACTCTGAAATTTTCAGATTCGTTGGCTGCGACCCAGAATCCAGCGTGAGTCTTTGTACAGAAGCTGGAATCCAGCTCAAAGACCCACAATCAAAAGACAGGTTACAATTGAACTCCTTCAGCCTCGGAGCACAAGATGAAAACGGGACTCCACTCAAATCTTGTTCACGTTGATGGTCCAACAAATCCTCTCTGCGCACGGGGAACCCGCACACAAACGACTCGAGTAGAGGCGCCGGACGGAAGAAGAACTCGAAGAGACGCAGATTCTCCTCTGCTCTCCATCCCACCGGCGGGGTATTCAAATTTGTCGCTGTAACATCCCGATCTCGCAATGTGTTGCTCCGGCACATACTAGAGGACGTAGCGACCAACTCAAGCTTCCGCACGCGGGCCCAGTTCTCTTCGAAGAACGCGCGCATCAACTCAGCCTTGTTCGGTCGGACAGGGTGCCATCGCACCGTGAGCGGTGCGTCGCCCGTGCGTGCCAGAACCTCCTTCATCCACTGAGTGTTTCCGAGAGATAGCAGAAAATCAGCGTCGATGGTGTTAGCCCAGAGCGAGTGCGCGCTGAGCGCGGCGGTGCGCCATGCGCGGTTGACCTGCGACGCGGAGCGCAGGCACTCGATCGCGCGCAGGGGGACGTACACAGCCTGTGCAATCGGCGCGTCGTCGTCCATGTTATTGTTCATCGCGAATATATGGAGGAGGATGTCGTCCGGGATCCTGTGCACTGCTGGTGGTATAGGTATAGGTGTAGGTATAGGTATAGGCGTAGGCTTAGGCTCCTCTGCTAGCTGTGTGAGGGGCTCCCATTCGATGTCGTCGATGTCTGAAAGCGGTTCCCAGGATCTTCGGGACTTTAAAAATTTGAGCATGATTCGGATATAGGTTATCGTTGTAGCAACTTGGACTTGTGGGTGTAGCATTAAATAAACGAGGTCCCTTTTCTCGGGGCGGGATTTTTATATGTAAATTAATTTTGAGTGGTGGCACCTTCATTGTGTTTAGTGTGCGCCCGCTTTGGGGAGGACGCGATGGGCCGCCATGCACCGGGCCACGGCGCTTAATGGCCACACTTACTATTACTAGTCAGGGGTATACATGAAGCGTATTTGGAATTGTGCCATTGGGTTATTGAACAACGCTGTCGTTCAAGGGAGAATTCCTTACTTTGGATCTGAATGGCGTGTTTTCAGTAATTAAGCGCCCCGGACAGCAAAGCGCGGCAGCCGCTGTATTTCATGGGAGAGAAAGTACTTGGTCGATTCCCTGTATCCAATTATTTTCTACTTAGGGTGTTGATTGGTCTCGCTGGCAATGTATTGACCTGAGGAGGTTCAATGTTGAACGTTGAACCTTAACTCACCGATTGTATACTCATCATGATTCCACTTGGCTAAATCTATTTTTCCGGATATAAATATATGTAGTCTCGAAGTCCTCTTAATCGCCAATTATCCCGTCACCGCGTGGTTCTATACAATTGTGGATCGAGGACGAAGCGTCTGTTCTTGGTATCGTAGTACCATTGGAAACCATTGATTGTAGTATATCTCTATTTTGAAGAAGACATGATCAAGGTACCTTGGTGGAAGGTCCTACCTTGGTGGAAGGTCCTACACGCTCTCTCGTCATTTATGCGACCGATGTCAGATTTTTAGGTTTGATACTGTAATCTGCCAAGTGGCAACGCAGCTTTTCACATTTGGACACGCGTCTTTGTTCTCTTCTTTACTTACGAGATTAATTGCCTCCAGAATACGCATATAAGCCAGCGCGGTTGAAATGAAGCCCCCAAGAGTATCAAAATGCGCTCTTCGCTCTTCTTGTACTCCGTTTTTGCATTCGCGTATGCTCTCCTGCTAGCATCTGCATCTGCATCCGTTCCACCCAGGGGAGGGTTCCCGCCAAACTTTGTATGCAACAATCGCACACGAGGCCCAGATCTCGAAAAGCAGCAGCAAGCAGCACTCGCAGACTTTGCGCATCTGTACGTGGATTTGCAAGACGTGCAGACTGCATTTGATCGCTGGGTTCCGGGGTGAGTGGAATGAGGTTCAGGGCTTTAGGACCCTGTGTTGACGAGGCTACGCAGCGAGTACATCCAACACAATCCGAATGCTGGCCAAGGTCGCGATGCTGCGATTGCATTCTTGACAGCGGGATTTGCTGACCCGCAGGTCACGTCCACGAACAAAACCGTCTTTGGAGGACAGGGATTTGGCGCGGTGCACTTTAAGCTTTCGGTCAACCCGCAGACGGTGTTTGCTGTGGTGGATTATTTCCGATTCCAAGGAACGTGCATCGTAGAGCATTGGGACGTCCTGCAGCAGATATTTGGGAACGAGACGAATCCGATAGCATTTTTCTAGGTTTTCATATTTCAAACCGGTGATTGCTGGAGTCTGTACTTACATGTAGCCATTCGTTGCAAAGGCGGATGTTGGGTCCTTTTCTGTCCAAGTCGTTTGTATGTCATCCATAATAATAGCGCACACCAGATCAGATTCATCGCGAGAGGAATCTGGAAGGAACTAGGCAAAGGCCCGCTGCAATGGGAAACGAAAGTTGAACGAAAGGCATGGAAAAACGAACGAGCACCAGGTCACGTGCGCTTCAATGATCAAGCTCCGCTCGGACGCTGTGTTTTTGGTTATACTTCTATCTTCTAAACCATTACATCTAAACCTTTTCACAGCCTAGGGCATCTTATCTCTACCCGGAATCATCTAGATCGATTAAAAACCGTTAAAACTGTAGATTTCGAACACGAAACAATCACATCATGCAAACAGCTGCCAGATTCCGTCCATCGACTTCCGCTCCTGGAGATGGTTCACGTACCCAAACGATTACCCGCGATCCTACACGAGAAGAGGATGACTACGAGGGAGAACGGGACGAAGACAAGGAAGAAGGTGGAAGTGGTAGCAATGTGGTGGGCTCTTTGAGGCTTAGGGGTGGACCCAAGAAGAAGAGCCGACAGCGGGTTGCCTGGGGAGAGGAGGTTATAGACAACGAAGGCTGCGGAAAAAAGAAATCAAAAAGTGCGCCTTTTCTTCCACTGTTATATGTAACCACTGAGTCAAGTTCGGATTGCAATTTCTTGGGGGTATAGTTTGTTGTATCTACCACAAACCACGCCGATTTGACGAGTCGTCGGACGAATCTGATTCATCTGATTCTGATTCTGACCATGACCACTCTTCTCATAATCATAATCATCACCACAACCACAATCATGAACATCAACCGAACGGGGGTTCCAGTACGAATGGCCAGCAGTCCCATTCCTCAGTGGTGCACGAGCTGGAGCATCCTGAATATGAACCCAATGCGTATGAGAAGCAGCCCAAGAGCAATGGGAAGCGTAGAGAAGGTACGTTTCGTTGAATGTCTATGGGACCTTGAAGGCTGATGCAGGTTTCAGTATGATTTGACTCATTTCTTGGATACCACGACACTTTCCACTGTACGCAGCTATACATTATATCGGTCTCTCTTCGCGAATAGAAGCATATTTTACGCATCCCATAATCCATTAATGTTTCAATGCCTTAGGTGACTATGTTCGCTCTTTCGGTCCAATCATCACCGCATTTTCTTGCTATGGCAATCTAGTACCAAGCCTGAACTCCATATACGTATACACAGATTCAATTCAAGTGAGTCAATCTTCGTCATTCTCATAGGATTGACAAGATTCTTCTTTTAATCTTCCCCCGCCAACCGTTCGGAACTTTAATTAACGTCCCAAAATCATACTTCCCAGTAACTTTCAAGCCTATGCCTTACGAGTAGTGTCAATAAATCTGCCCGGTGTGTTGTTGTTATCTTCATTTTCATGGCGACATAGCGGTCGTCAAAGAATGGCCTAACACATTTGAACAGATGATCTAAATGCACCGTCTTGAACATCTATCAGCATCGATGTGCATTGATTACAATCCGGTTCCACATTCCATATTAACGCTCTCTGTAATACAGTCATAAACGTCGGATATTAAAGAAATCACGTCGATCTCACCCCTTTCCATCGGTCACACAATCGCATTTTGAACTGCATCCTCATGACATGATCGATGCGAACATGGACAACGACTCTCCCTCTATCATCATTGTATCCCCCTAACCTTTACAGAGGTTCAATCAAACTTCCTCGAGTAAGTCGATAGCGTCGCCTGCAATACACAAAGTTTTTTTTGAGGGTCTTATCATCTGTCCATTTACCATGACCCGCCTCTGGCCTTTTAAATATCTGGTTTGCTACATGATATTTGGCGGAAATACTGACTTGACCGGCTTTTATCTACGCTAAGTTCTGGATTCCGGTCGTAGGTCATTGTTATACGCGTACCGGGGCATACGGAATGAAGTATGGTTTTAATTGACAATATGTAGATTATTCAAAGCTGTCTCACTGCCCTCATTTCGATTTTAGAGCTCTTTGCAGTGTTTGTACAGGTGAATTCAATGACCTCGTTTTCCCGCCCTGCGGCAAGCTCACTCGGCTTAACAACCCGAAGATTTTGTGCACGGCTTTTGTTCTAGATCTACAACGCTCTCGCTCCATAGAAATGCGCCAAAATTTTCGGATCTCTACGGCCCCTATAAATAATCTGATAAGATCATGCGCACATGTTGCTGACTGAACATTGCAATTTGAAAAAGACATAGACGGAGCGTTAGTTTTTCATAATCATCCTCTTTCCACCATCAACCCTGCGGAGATGTCTCAGCTAGGAGCTGCTCATTTTCTGTCACTCCCTCGTCCTGATATCTTCATTGGGCCCCCAGTAGGCGTTCCAGATACCACTACTCTTGCTGCACATGATTTCGATGTGGACACTCGGACCGGGTTTATGCCACCTCAAATGCCTCTGAGACGTCTTTCCGCTGACTGGGAACAATGGGAATTAACGTTAGAGGATGCCATATCAAGCCGATTGCAATTGGGTGATAGGTCATTTATCGAGGAAGTTGATAAAGAAAAATCAAGATCGTGGAGAGATCGTGTCCGAGAGGTGCGCTACATTGTACTGCTTCGATGAACATCTTTAATGATTTTACATAGCTACCAATTCTTTCAATAGAAGGATTAAAATCTTCAGAAACTACACTCCGAAGAGCACATCTGGTGTTAGCGTGGATAATGCATTTCTACGTCCATTCACTTCCTGTGTCGGAGCCTGTGCGGATACCCCCGTCGATTACACTTCCTCTACTCCAAGTTTCGGCTCAGCTTCAACTCCCTCCTGTTTTGACATACTCCGACGATGTCCTTTATAATTGGTTTCTCGAATCCTCTCAAGTCGATGAACTTCCTACTGAAACAACAATTAAATGTCAAACTTCGTTTACTTCCACTAACGATGAAGCCGAATTCTACCTGACATCCGCGCGTATGGAACTTGCCGGAGTGGATGCCCTCGAACTGATGCGGTCAACAATGGACGAAGCCTTCGTAGGCGACGATATCGCTATCCGACGAATAACTGATTACCTTTGCCAACTGGTGGACGTTATCCATCGTCTGCGGGCCATGCTGCTCGATGTAAAAAAGGGCTGCGATCCACAGGTCTTCTACCATGACGTGCGACCATGGTTTCGCGGGGAGGATTCCCAAAGTGGACGAAAATGGGTTTTTGAAGGGATTGAACAGGATCCCACTCTCGCAGAGCCTACAGAGCTTTCGGGTCCTAGTGCAGGCCAGAGTTCTTTGATTCACGCTCTTGACATCTTCCTCGGCGTGGATCAGTATTCGCACGAACGAAGCCTTACTGGACACACTGTCGACGAAGCTCAGGCTACCACGGCGGCGCAGAAATCGGCCTTTTTGGAGCGTATGCAACTGTACATGCCCCGCCACCACCGTACTTTCCTGAACCACCTTTCAAACAATCCTCGACCATTACGCGCTCTTGTATTCGACGCTGCTACCTCTCCTGAATCTTCCAAAGGAGGTACCTCTGTCCTTGAGGCTTACAACGCGGCCGTTATGGCACTAAAGGAGTTCCGCGATGCACACATGATAATTGTGGCTCTATATATCATCGCACCGGCTCGTCTTTATGAAGCAGAAGTTAAATCACGCTCCTCTGTTACACAACCTCCCACTCGACCCGGCTCGGAATCCGAGTACGTTACTGAAAAGCATTCAGATAACGAGCCTTTGAAGGGTACAGGTGGTACCGACCTTGTACGTTTCTTAAAAGGAGTACGCGATCAGACGAAGGGTGCGTTAATGACCCTTTGAAATATCTATGCATAAAGCCGTGTATAATTATTTATTTGTATTCGTTGTATTTGTCTTCTCCATCCAGTATACCATTAGACACGGATGAATAGACACAGGATTTCTATTGCTTGATTGATATCTATTTCTCTGATCTATCTAGTAGGTTATTTACTTTTATCTCATCATTGTGGATTCCAACACATAGTACATCACAACTTCTCTAAACACTGCTGTTCTAATTATATGATTCGCTGAGTTATTTGGGGATTGCCGATAAATCGTCCTTCGAAAGATAATTAAAGTCTCACAGTACCTGGTGGTGCAACGTGGAATTAGTCCCGTCTTTGAGAACCTTCGCCTTGCATCATTCACAGCAGCTTTACCTGATACCCGTTCTCAAATTATCCTCCATTTGCTGACAGAATTTTCCGAATTGAAGCCCTTTGGTCGCTGGTGCTCTATACAATCGTCGTTGTCCCAGATAGCATGATAGCGGGGTTTTATTGCATTCGCAAAATTATCTGTAACTCAGTGTACTATGTGCACGTTTGCCCAGCATACGGGCCCGGGGCCAAGAGTAACACCGAGTTGCCGATTTAAAGCGCTTAAATGACTCCCGTTTTGACCCAACAATGCGTGCGATGCAGACTTGGACGATTATCTCATTCTGAGTCATTTATCGAGCTCATTCTCACGCGACAGGCGGCGTGTAATTATACCAATGGTGCTCTCACACGGGGCAAAGGGTAGATAACCTCTGTACGTATCATGATTCATCCCGACTCAACAGACAATGCGCTCATCACCATTGTGCGCTATTTTTAGGACGGAAGGAAGCGTAGAAAGTACATTGCCCGAAACATAGTTTTTCATAGTTCAGACCCTTATTAGGCACTCCCTTTATACGATGATCAGTAAGTATTTTAGTTTATATACTTCCGGATAAAGCTTTGGGGTATACCACCGGTTTTTGAACTTTGCGACACTTCTATCGTCCAAGAAATGGGGCACAAGTAGCCAAGTACACTTGGAAGCGCTGGGACATGGAAATAGACCTGTCAGTAGCTACATCGAGTTGCGCTTCAACTCCGTCTACCATGGCTTTTCTCTATAAGCTAACGCTCTGGATGATCATGGGATGACTTATATATACGTAATGCTAGCGAACTGCAGTTGGCCTTCTCGCCGATAAACTCCATCTTATTGGTTATTCTAGCAAGGTGCGTAGCGGGCACAGCACAGTCATATACTTAGCTGGAATAAGTCCTTGATACACATCACACATAAAGGTAGACGTCAAGTCGTGATCATTGTTGGTAGGAAGTGTGAACATCGAAGCTAGTTCGAGAGTAATGATACTTGTACACGGAGAAGTTGCGAATAGTACGAAGAAGTGAATAATGATAGTAATGCACAGTAATTACTAGTGAAGCCCGAAGACTAGAGTATTGGGTATTTGGATGCGATTGGTGAACGAAATTCGAAAGCTGGGATAATGATGATGGCACAGAATGAGTGGATGATGAGATTGATGATGATTAGATTGTGAAATGCATTGTGGAGGATCGAAGGTAGAAAAGTGGAGTGTTGATGTGAAAGGGCCCACGTCACCAGACGAGGGAGAAAAATCGTGAATGAGCCAATCGTGGGCAGCGTTAAAAGAGGCAATAGCCACAGTGAGGATATCGAAAGAAAGCGTCGAATGATGAAATCGTGCAAGTCGTATGTGTTGTGAATATATGATGCAGGAGGTTGCGACGTTCCACGCCGCGGGTATGTGGATGCAGTTTTGAGGTGAATGGATGCAACTGGTGGTACAATGTGGAGTAACTTCGTCGATCTCGTCTAATGTTCATCCATAGTACACCCTGTACATTCGTATGCATTGTAAGCAAAACTCCACAAAAATGAAAGACGGAACTAGACTGACCCTCGCGAGGTGGTGCAAATGGGTTTAAAATCGGTGCGACCGCTTTCAACGAAATGTGAAAGTGTTTGGCACCAATCGTCACGGATGTCCCAAGCAATTTTTGAGGGAGGGTCAACTTCGACAGGCATCACTTGCGATGTGCTTCCACATTGAATGATGACGACAAGAGTGCCAATGCCGCCGTTTTGTCGGCAGCGTTCTTCGCGCCGCTGAATGTCAGCAATGACAAGAGGATCGCGAATGTAGGTCCGGGGAACTACATGAGTCGATGAAATGGAGAATCTAGGAACGTGGAATGATGAATACTCGGGATCGGTGGGGCATTACGGATACTGCTTACCGACGATTTGAGTCGGCATGACTGTTATAGGTCAAGTCGATGAGTAATGCATTCTGCCTGACATTGGCGGGAACACGTTTGAGTTGAAGGGCTTGGAAGCCTGCCCATCCAAGAAGCGCGCAGTGGGTGGAAGTAAATTTGCGCAGGTATTTTGTGATGTTCTCATCTGGGTGAGCAGCATTGCTCGCTGCCTGTTTGACCTGGGAGGCGGTATGCTGGCAAATAGCTCTGTGCGAAGGCCAGTGGACCTTTTGGCAATCTTGTGAGCAATATTGTGTAGTCATCTATGTTCCGGGCGTTAATCAAGTTGTTGAGAACCAAGGTATTTCACGTACGCATCCCCCGCATAGTCTAAATTTTACAGCTGGAGTTTCGACCGTCCCACACTGGTCGCAAATCCTGTATCCTCTCTGGCGTTGAGAATGAAGTGGGGCCGAGTTGTAGTTGGCGGCGGCGGGTTGGGAGTAGTAGCTCATGATGATGTGTCCCGGTGGTCCTGAAGAGGATGTATGACAAAGGAGGGCGGGAGGGGATATGAACGAAATCCAAACCGAAGAGGTTCGAGTCAGAAACCGACGAGCATTCGTTGGGATATTATATAGGATGGTATGAGATGTGAAGGAATAGCAGAGGAATTGGCTGATACGGTTAATTTAGACGTAGATAGATCTGAAAGGATGGATCTGGGAAAATTGCAGATCTAATCTGGAGAGACTGGAGAAAGATGAGTCAGTTAAACAAAAAGAAAAGACTTCTCGAGACCTACAGTCGGAAGTGACCCCCGGGAAAGTGTATACTTGACATTTGGCGGCCACTTTTCTTTTGTTTCGGGCAGTCTAGGCGGGATAAAGGAAGCCAGCAGCGCGGCCGGAAGTTTTGTCCTTGTTGTTTCTCGGTGCACAGCTTTTTTGTTGTTTTTGTTGTCACTCTTTTGTTGTTGCCGAATCCGAACCGACGTTGATGGGTGATACTCACGGTCTGCCTGCAGGCAATACAGAAATGAGAAGGAAGGAGGGAAACTATCGGCTTTCTATCTTAATACGTGCAAGACAATAGGCTGTCCGCCAATTATGAACCCAATCATGTGCTACCGAGAACAAAAAGGGCGGGATGGTGGGAATCGGCCACATTCCCTTTCTGGGATTGCAAGACAATTAGAGATACTGGGTGTCGTATGGTTTGGCGCTTACATTCACTCGTAGACAAAAGACAGAGGAGTATCAATCTACACTCTCGAGGAAAACCGTGGGTCTGATATTAGGATAAGCATTTGCCCTGTTTTCCCCCACTAATTCAACTTGATTCGTATCATGTTCATGGCATCACTCGACGCTCGATTCTCTATTCTTGTTGGGTTCGGAGCCATGAGCGACGGAATATGCCCTGTAATCTTATTTTCTCCCTGAATACCCTGGTCGTTCCTTGCATTTGATGACGTTTGGTACCCGACGGCTATTTTTGATACCCCAGCATGCTCGCCAGGCGCCGGCGAGCCCTGAGATCAGTAACAATTAGTCGCCCACGTCCACAGGACCACATTCTACTACTTGCATCCTTAGATGTTAGCCTATCCAGTGACTCAATGAGGTATTCTATGAAGCGATGTATTTATGCGACCATCTCCTTGTGTGACGAGTGTATCGCCCTATTCCATCACATCCACAAGTCTTTGATCCACGATTATGTGACTTAACAAAAGCCAACAAACATAGCCAGTGAAGCATTCCTTCACCGTCAACCTTACAAAAAGGGTGAAATTGGACAGTCTTCTGACTGCCGAGTGCAGTCTCTTGATTGGATGCTTATTCAATGCACTGATAATGTCGGATAATGATTGTGAAGTGATATTATTACCCAATGATGAGGCGCATTAAAAATATCGTCTTTTTTGGTACGTCACTGAGCAGTGAAAATACCCGAAAGCATCGCATACACGTTTCATTCAAGACCTGAGAATCATCATCAGAGGTCTGTGCTTTGTCCAAGAATGTGCTACTCTGTGGACCGGGATATACACGCCACTGTGACTACTATGATCGAGGACATACAAGTTCCTCACCTTTCATGGATGGTGCCCTTAGTATCATGCATAGCCGCATTGTCCTAGTCCCTGACAGAAAGGCGCCGATATGAGCCAAAAAGGGGCAAATATGGAGGGTAAGTTCCGTCGGAGCCCTTTGGATGCCGGTCATCATTTAATGGACCCACAGATATCGTAAGCTAATACGACCGTTATATGCACATCGCATGTAGTGCCCCGCCGTTGTTTTTAGCGTTGTGTGCTAATCACACACATTGTTAAAAAAAGACAGCGTCGACAATGCTGCGCTGATGTATAGTAACTACCGCTTTAACCTCTCTCAGCGTCACGGATTCTGTGATACGATATACTCGCATTCATCATCTCAAAACTTTATGGATGTAGCTATGCAAGCTATGCCCTGGGGATCAAATAACTCTGCCTCAGATTAGGAAATACAGGCACAAACCGAGCATGATTCTTTACTCGTAATCCCCATTCGGTTGGTCAACGGCAGTGATCTTGAAAATTTTGATGAATTTTAAAAATTCCTGCTATGCCTTGTTCTCGAATAGGATAATTAACACCTAAGACGAGAGATGCTCTATCTTATATATCAGGCCCACAAACTATGAGGAGCACTGTGGATCAAAGAAAAACGCCACTGGGTCATCTTCATCGGGGTTCTGAAATAACTCATGACATACCACAGCTTTGGGTCCCTAATTGAGCTTAACGTCTCCTTCAAGATAAATTGCCTTTGATGGGTTGAGTGAAAACTCCATGAGGGGATAGCAATACGGAATTAAGTTCTGTGGCACCAGAAACGCAAGTTGGCAGAAACCAATAAAACTTAGCCAATTCGTCTCCGGACCTGCATCAAATTGGGTAAGAAATACCGCCTCGTGCAGTGTATGTCTTTGTTCTCAAAGCGCTTTGGCGCGATTTATATCAACCCACGGTGTGAAAGAACGACACGAGCGCTCAAAAGACGCCCAAATTCAGCGTCAAAGTGCGAGGTTTACAATTTTATCGCAGCTTCGAAACGCAGCAAGCGCTAGAGAATAGCTTCGCTTGTATGTTTCGCATCATTTTCTCGTGCCAGGGATTTATATCGGTTCGTCACAGTTTTAAACTTGAAACCTTGTATTGTGATCTCCCACCTCTCCGGATCCAGCGTCAACGTGGGTACAAGAAAAGATCGCATTGGTCTGTCAATATATGACAGTATATTTTGATGAAAGTTAAACAAAGAACACTCCTCGCTTAAAAAACTATCAGCCAACAATTCAGGACATAAAATTGTAATACGAATATTCATAATCAGCCCTTATTGATCTGGAAAGCTCATGATCAGGGCTTGTCGTTGTACAAGTACCCCTGAGTGAAAACAAACTACTTTGGACACTTCAGAAATTTATGTCTTCTATCCGTTTTTACCTTCATTGCAAAGATGAAGTTCAATAAATTCCCTCAAAGCTGTTCAGTTTGAGGAGTCGTATATTAGTATTAACAACGATACGTACAAAGTTACAGTCTAGTGAGAAAAAATTGTGTTGTAAAGTGGCCACATCAACGCGTAAAATTGGGAATCAAAATACGAATCAAATATCAAACTTGGGTCTAGCTAGCCTCTCGATCAGCACTTATGATTGTCGTCCAATTGATGAGAGAAATTCCATCGACATCAACTCAAAACATGATTGAAAAACTAGATCGACAACAAGTTCCCATCTGGACTCACATTCGTCAGGAATAGAAAGTCAAACCTACGTCCGGAGACGATCTTGTGGTTGTTTCCAAGTCTTCTCATACCAAGCCTTGTAAAATTATATGGCTCCAGCGAAGACGAGTTACATACAAAAGAAGATACTGCCATTTGTAAAAAGAAGCTTTTGAAGGGCTGGAAGGCGGAGAGTTTTGAAATGGGTTCAGAGAGCGCGCGGCTGCGCACGGCAGTATACCCGGTGATAGCCGTATTACGTAATTTGCTCACCATCTCGTCGAGCTCACGTCGCGGGGTGCCTTTTGACCTCTCCTCTATTCTCGACGTCTTCATACCAGTTCCTGTTATTCCACTGCTCCACATCATCAGGTATGTATGACCTGGGCCACTTTAACAGCTCGATTGTGTGCTCTGTTGTTGACAGACGACAACTGTTGTCGCTGGCTCCCCTGAACGAAGGACACAAAGATGTAGAGTTGAAGCACAGAACTCCATGACGAATATCACTCAAGCTCAGTGCATCTGCCCGACAAAGTTGATAAGTGAGTACACTTGTCATTTTTTTTCTCATCGTTTGGAATCGTTCACGGGTTATCAACGTAGTAGATTTTCAATCGGATATCCTGAGCTTTTGCTTGTTGGATCTTGGTATTTCTGGCCAGGCCTTTCCAGAAGAGTGTAACTTTGCGTTTGCATCAACGTACAAACCACACACCATTTTTTAACACTCTAACCACCTAGATGAAATAACTGATTGTTAGGGGGTATGTGGCAATGAGCGGGATCTTCGACGGGTGACCTTCCGATGTAAAGCATTACTTGCGATGGCGATGTGAGGTAAGTTTCAAACTATTGTACGTAACCCCGCTATATATGCTAGACCTGTCTTCCATTGTCGATCTCCCTCATCAAACTATATTCCCCCCAAGTCAGATATTGCCAGACTATACGAAATATCTCAAGGCCTGTGTCACAAAATATGAAAACCCGCCTTCGTCGATACTTAGATGTCCAGAGGAAATGTTCTGGTGAATTTTATCTCTATCCCCCCCGGTGAGGCTTGCAATTTTGTTTGATGACTTCGAGGTGAGTAGATATACTAAAGCTTCGCATTAGTTATTAGCCCGGCTGCCATTGTAGAAATTAGCTTTATCACATAAGCGGACTATCAATTTTTAAACTCATTATTGACTTCAAAAAGGAGGCTTACGCCAAGGATCAGCATGCAAAGAAACCAAGCTTTCGATTTGCAGACCATTTGAAGGATCTATTCGGGAGAATGAAATTTGGCGTTTACAGCAAGACGATTCGTGTTACCGTTATTCCTTCAAACGCTACATATCTTCGAGCGGAGTCTCTAAACGCCGGATACAAATTCTTGCATACAATTCTAAAGGTTGGTTCTGAACTATCTTCAAACTATTCACGCACACTTTAGCGTAACTTTGTACCAGCTGGCAGTGGTCTTTTTGTTAGATTGGTACTACAAAATGACATGGAAATACGCCGATACTCATGGAGTTTAGTATAATTTAATCACGTTCGTTGGAGACATCTTTGGAGACAGAATTGCCAGAACGCATATATAAACAGTTCGACACTGGCGGAAGATTGCAGTGAAAAGACGACTCCCAACAATTTCAACTCTTCTTTTCCTTTGCGCTTCATCGATGCAATTCTTTACTCTCTCGAGCTTTGTTGCTATCAGCAGCATTATTACTAATGTCGCCGCGCATTATGCACCTGTCAACACCACTGGATCAGACCCTATCTGGAGCTTTCCGTATCAATTGTCGTTAAAGTTCGTAGTGGTATAAGCTGAAATAATTTTCTCGTTACTGACTTGATTTTCAGTGGAGGAGCATTGAAAACAGATCCATCTATCAGTTTTGTGAACGACACACTTCACTCGACTTTCAATCTCACCGACTCCTTCACGGTCGCAGGGTGGCTTAGGGCCACCGGCACAACCGATTGGCGCACTTTTTTCGCATTCGAGTCTAACGATATCAATACATCGCTCCTCAACTTCGCTCTTGCACCTAACACCATGCAACTTTACTTTGCCTACATGGTGGATAATGTAGTGAACAATCGCATCAATGTCTTCGCCCCAGTGACCGCGCCCGGACCCAACGTCGATTTCCACTTTGCGTTAGCCAAGGATGGCAACCAGATTTACCTCTATCTCAACGGTGTTAAGGTTTTCAGTTACACCATGACCGCTCCGATCTATGATTCACCTATGGCAAGTCGCTATTTCGCGTTTTCTGTTCATGTTTATGACCTCTTGAGCCAGAAATACATTATTTTGGGAAGAACGAAATTCAACAATGTCGGCCAGGCTCAGTGGGAAGGGATAATTCACGGGGTCGATGTATTCGACAAAGCACTGACCCCTGTAAGTGTGCATTATCAGATTAAATCGTCCCAACACCGAAGCTGAAGTTTTATTGCGTACAGTTTGAAGTTGGACGTGAAATGGCTTTGACCGAGCGAGCAACATATGTGTAAAAATTTGCACACACCGGAGTTCCCTTGCGTAAGATTTTACGTTGCCAAGTAGATTTGTACCGAAAAGATGTGAGAAAATAACAGAAAATAACAATGTTGAGAATCTGAATGGGTTTATAGTCAGTTGTATTGAGAAGTATATCATCCAGTGCAGGTTCTCAGAGATTGAGAACAACGTACCAGCCACATGTCTTCCGTCACACTCACGCAACCTTTGAATCATGGCTGGGAACCGTGGGTACACAAGAAACTAATAAATCTGGCAGTCCGGACGGCGAGAAAACTTTCCGTAGAAAATGGCTTATCATTAGAGGGAGAAAGTGCAAAGAACGGCACGCCAACACTGGTCACGGTCACACCTGAGTAAATGTATTATGTAATCGCGCAGCACTGGTCACGTCCGCTCTTGTTTTGGTTCTTGACGGTCAAACTCAAATTTGGTGCTCACTCAGTACTCAAGTACTCAACTTCGGCCTCGTCAGTATCTATGCTCGTCGTTCGAGGTATTTAGGTGAGTCTGACTGTATATATTGATTCACTCAAAGTTACACACGTTACTCAGGATCATACCCAACTCTAGTTGCAGTGGCACGTACTAGTCTGTGGCGACGCTGCTCAATCCAGATTCCCGCATAATGCATAACTGGATGTGTACACTTTCCCGCTGCAACTATATCAAAAGATCTTATTTTGTATCTGCCATTCAGTAGAGGCTGATTCCCGGTATGTGGTTTTGTGTCAATGAAAATCTGCATTTTAGTAATTTTCATTTTCTACGCCGACAAGCAGGGGTAGCTATCGCTCAGAGTATTGTCCGCCTAGCCAGTTTAATCGAATAACTCAATTGGTCCCAGAATCTACTGAGAATCTAGATCACCATATACAATGTAAGAAACATTTTCACAAATTTACATCTTGTTAGGAAATTATTGAACTTTGATAGATGGCCGCTGGCACCTATAGACGAGAGAAGAGATTTTCAAACTAAAGATATGAAGGCAATCACACATGATGCACAGACAACAAGGAGCACTACCGCATACCGTTGATACCGCTGGATAGCAATTTGCATGGATTGTAAGTCTTTCACAGATCTCTCTGCTTCTTTTGATGACAGCTTGCTGAGCAGAGAAATTGCTCTATTATACGCTTCTTTACCCTTGTTAAAGCGTAAAAGGCAGTAATGGATCCTACTTTCTTGCTTCAAACACAATCCTTCCATCAAATTGTTGTCCATATGCGCAAACATTGACTCTGCGCGGCAGAACAGTGCCAATGCGCGGCCCGCCCTCCAGCGTTTTGCATTTGTTAAGGCGAGTTGGTATATACAATATCCCATCTGTGCGTCGTTCCTTAACGTTCGAAAACTCTCAAATGCTTCCATTATGCCTTTTTCAGCTTCATCGAATTCGCCTTGCATGTGATGCGCAATGGATTTCTGGTAAATCGAAATCGCCGCCTCTCTGAGTGGGCCATGTTTTTTATAATATTCTGCTGCGTCTGACAAGAGCAGGATTGCCTGTGCCGGGTCGCGATTTCTGAGTATTCTCCCCAATTCCCGTTTGTAATCCGCCTCGCATGAGGGTACGTCGTTGGCCGAGCAGATATACTTGATTTTGTTCAGTTCATTCAATGCTTCATCGAAATCATTCTGCTCAAAATGCACGATTGCCAGCCCGCGCTGGATTGCTATTCGTCTGCGTGGCTCGATTCCAGAGTGGCTCTGTGCGCTGCGATAGAGGGCTATTGCTGCCTTGTGATTAGCTCGATGGATGCGATAAATTTGTGCCAGTTCACTTTCAATCTCGGCAGTCCAATCTGGTAGCTTTAAAGGATCGCAACTCCTCAATGCCTCCTGTAGCGCGTTCTCCGCCTCTGTGTAGTGGTCCAGTCGACAGTGCAATACTCCCAGACGAAGCAACGCAAGTGGATACATGGGATGTTGTATGATTTCTTTGTCTGCCTTGGGATTCGCGTCTGGTTCAAGAGATGTGACCTCCAAACTCTCACGCATCACTGGCTTCACTGGCATCCCCAAATCTCCACGGCCACGATGATCCTGCCGTTTTTGCATGAGATCGACTATCTTCTGTGCAATCTCTGTCTTCGGCGTATTCCATATGAGATAATTACAGTATCTCAAACCAATTTCGACTGCTGTATCGAAATCCCTTTCTTCCGCATCTTCGTTTAGCATCCCAAAAAGAACACTCTCTGCATTGGTATATTCATTCGATAAGCGCTCAGCACACTCCAGGAAATTCGGGTTTCCGGGGTCATTTCCTGCAGCGCAGATAAGTTGGAAGTAAAACGCCCTAATGTTCACTTCGTGCTGTGCATTGAGGGGGTAATTCTCTACCATATGCTTGCGTACAGTGGAGTGCATTTGCAGAACTCGGTCATCCGGTTTTCCTGTGGGGGCGTTTTCTTCGTGTAACAAGTAAGTTTGTCGGAGAACATCTTCAACGTCATCCACATTCGGGATTCCAGGAGCTATTTCTCGAATATTTTTTATTCTTATCCCCCCAGGCAGACATGCGATTATCCGTAGGAGTGCGATCGCTGCGGGGTGATGTTTCAGCAGGGGACCTTCGAGCGACATTTCGATCGAAGTGGCAAGGCCTTTTTTTACTCGGTCACCTCCTAGAAGTAACTTCCTGGCAGGGTTTACGCTTTGCTGTCCGTTCCTCCACCTTTGCAAAATCCTAGAGGTGGTATACGATTCCTGTGCCAAACTAGCCATAAGAACAATGGGTAGAGGTAGATAGTTGATAGCTGCAAGCAGCTCATCCAAGCTGTCATCGATGGCGTTCTTTGGACACTTGGACTGGAATAAATCTCTAGCTGCCTCGGATGATAGTGGCTGCAGTGTATCGAATGGTAGCCACGAGACTCCCAAGTGGACAGCAGGGGGGTAAGCAAACCGTGTGGTGATAATGATAAGGAGCTGCGTGTAGCGGGCTAAAACCTTTATAATATTGGCAACGTCTTCTCCTGCCTCCACGGGCCCCCACATAGTTTCAAAATTGTCGAATACGATGATGCGGGGTATGCAGTTCCTCTTCAGGAAGTACTCGATGTCGTTTAGGCGGTTATTTGAAGCTGAAAGATCCAAATTCAGGCTTTTTGACGTGTACTCCAGTAATGTTTGACCCTTGAGGTTGTGTTCGATACTTGATGCTTTTTGACAGCTCACCCAGTGCCTTGCGTCGCCGAAAAAGTCAACAATGCGGGAGTCATGAATAATTTTGTTTGCGAGCGTTGTTTTCCCTAAACCATGGCCACCTTTGATGGGTATATGTTTTCTAGATTCGGATTTTGACTTGAATTGGGCCAGGATTCCGTTTACAACCAGTTCATCGACCAGTTCATCACGACCGTATACATCGACAAGTGGTTCAGGAAATATTGGACCGGAACGAGAGGTATGATTTTGTTTGGGCCGGCTGACGGCGGCGTCTCTCAGACGCTCGTTTTGAAGGCGCGGAAAAAAAGTGATGTTGAAAACGTTGGTTGTTTGTGGACCATGCTGAACCTGTGAGTGTTTCAGTTAGAGCAATCGAGGAGAAGACTTGCAACAAACCGTCTTAGCTACAAACTCGCCACCCTGTATAATTACGTTTTTAGCCCCTTCAAACATATGCGCCATTGCTAGAATTGAGACTGTTGGGGAAGAAAGTCTACCCTACCCTAATGGTGTCATGTTTTTATTGTACAGTGTTTGTTGTTCCCACCTCGTTGGAGACACGCTCTCCGAAGTATATATACAAGCTTCCTCTATAAGCTTAGACTGTTGAAGAACTTGACGTGCAGTGCCAGAGAGCTGCGCACATCAAAGCTCCTCGGCGGAAATGAATGCGAACAGAACTGGGCTCAAAAAGAATGTTCCAAGGATGTACATCACATTGATTTGCTATTTTTATTTGGAAGCCTTATGAGCGTTGTTTGCTCATTATTCGAAAGCCTTCGTCATTGTGGATTATGTCAAGTCAGAAAATACTTAGTTCTCTGAATCTTTGTGATCCCGATACTATTATCTATATACTATCATTACCACGTTTCGCCAAATACCGACTTAGTTTCGGAAAAAAATTTACTCGCATTGCTCTCATCTTTCCGTATCATACATCCAATGTGAATTACTTAGGCTCGGACAATAGTACAAGCTCAAGTTTTACTTCTCTGAAATTATCACAAGTTTTTTAGGTGACATGATCGGCCCAGATTGATCCCGGATACATAGCCTCTCGTATCAAGAAGACTGAAGAGGCCTACTTATGTATAAAGGGACGGGAAAATTTGGTCAGCAGCGGCTGAAAATCAAACATTGATTGATAGTAAACAAAGATAAAGGTCCTTGTTTTCAACTCTAAGCAAGGTTTGAATAGTCCATGCTTGGTTCATGCCCGAGAACGCTCAAAAACCTGCAACAACACATTTCCCACCCGCCGGGGCAATCCTCGATAATGGGGCTCTAAAACTTGTTGAAGTACAGGGTCTTGGCATCTACCGAGCGCAACTAAGCCCCAGAGACAACAGACCGTATGCCGTCAGATGCCTGGTATTTCCTGACTCGCCTGGACATTGCAGGCAGATGCTCATACGAGGAGTTCTACTGCACCAACTTGCGTCGGATCACATTGGCATTGCTACCTTACATCGCGCCTTTAAGCAGGACGGCATGTTATGCGTGCTCTTGGAATCTGCTTCAGACGACTATATGTCCACCCAAATTTTCCAACGTGGCCGTTACCTTGGAGACAACTTTCTCATCAAAGACATATTCCTCCAGTTAATAGACGCAGTCGAATACATCCATTCTCTCGGTATCTATCATCGAAACCTAAACCCAGCAAGCATTGTCACTTTTGAAGATGGCTTTCGTGTTGCAATTACTGACTTTGGGCAATCTACTACGTGGGAGACCCTTAGTGAGGAGTTTAACGTTGGCAATGTGTTCTACATGGCTCCAGGTACCAATATTTAGGCCTGCTCACAGTTTTACGTATATAAACTGATTGCATGTTCAGGGTGCCATGGGGGACAGTTAGCACCAGAAGGTAGATACTACCCTCGGTTCAGCGATATTTGGTCTCTCGGCATCATCTTTCTCAACATAACGACTGGTCGTAACCCGTGGCGGTCTGCTACTCTCGATGACCCCGCTTTCGCAGCTTACTTGCAAAACCCTTCGGGCTTTCTGGCATCTACCCTCCCTGTCTCCCGTCAGTTTATGGAACTGCTTGTCGAGATTCTCGCCATTCACTCCGAATATGGCCAAACCGTGCGTGAACTCCGCATAGCCATTAAAAAGTTTCATAATTTCTACTCGGACATAGTCATGTTTGAAGACTGTATAGCCACTCTTGCAAGAAGGTCTGAATTCCCAGTATACATCTATGACGAGTTTCTTGATGTAAAGATGAATTCGTACCCCCGCACAAATTTGATACACAGGATTTCTGCCGCTGAGGTAGCTGCAAAGCTTGACTCAAGTGCTATGAATTCAAAGTAGTTGTCTCGAGCACTTGGTTGTTACTTCCGACTGATTTCACTATTCCAGTCAGACAAATTTGGCAGTTCAACGGGGTCGCCATACTACTCACTCAAATAATTCAATGCTCTCAATTGAGACAAACTTTTCCGACCCTTTCTCGAGTGTCGAAACATCCGACTACGGAATGTACTACACAAGACATGCGATTTCAGAAGATTCGATGGCACCTAATTATCCACGATTGACCTAAACGGCTCAATATTACATAGAGGGTTTAAAAATACATAAATAAGAGATATTACGTGTGTAGTACTAGTAGCCCACGTAATTCAGACCATGCTTTTATTGTATTTATCCCCTATATCATCTTCGCTGCGTTCCATCTTCAAAGTACTAGCAGCTATTTTTGATCCCACATCATCTCTACTTGACGAAGCATCAATGCCGAGGGTAGTAGCTGTGGGACCCGACGCAGCGTGGAATTCGGAGTCGCCAATGACACTAGAAATGCTGTCGCGCGTCCCTGGTACAAGCTCGTAGTGGACAACAAGAACTATGAGGGTCGGGAGGATACCCTGAATGTAATATTCGTAAGTTATATCACTGTCCCATCTCATACCAACATCACGTACAGTGAGAGGGACTGTGATGTCCAAAATGACGTGAATTCCGGGACTGTGGACCTTGTCGACGACAATGCACACCATCTAGGTATTTTCGCATCAGTAGTTTAATAACGTATGTATAGTGTTTCTTACCATTGACAATGCATAAAGAGCTCCAGACTCAATGATCATAAGGAGTACACGCTCGTATACATTCTGCTTCCCTCGAGGACCCAATGCCGACGAATCTTCAGCTGAACTGGACCGTAGGTAACTGTAAAATGACATATTAACCCAAGATTTTAATAGCATCTGTAAAAGTAACTTGCATAATCCTTCCTGCAATGAGTGCTGTGCAATATGCCGTGTTTGCAATGATAATAAAATTGGCGGGGTCCGATACGAATAGAAGTACTGCCGTTCCGTTAGAAACAACCGAAAATCGTACGGCTGATATCACGATAGGTCATCAGAGAACTGTAATAAAAAAGGGAACAGATAACTTACCGGCTGCACCGATCATCAAGATGAAAGGGATAATTGTGGTCCAGTAGCTTCTTCCCCATACAGCGTAGACACGCCATATGAGAATAACATCACTGATCATAAACTATCACGAGAAGCCATGTCGTTAGAAGTTTAGCTGTACGCAGGTTGTCGTAACCCTACCTGTAGAGTAGCGAGAGATACGGCTGCCTTTGCTTCCCAAAGCTCAGTTCGTCCAAGTGACAACCTCTGAATAAGAGCAGCCAAGTGCAAGGTTGAGACAATCCACATCAGGATGCTGGCCCCAAACATAACTTGCATTATCCTGGCTAGCTTCTTAGCAGTTCTACAAAATGATTCTACATTAAACGGGTCTACGGCGAGAGCAATAATGCTTACAGCAAAATCCAAATGACGACAAGAATCAAGAGCGACAAAGCGCCTTCAAGCTTCATGTTAATTTTTTGACCGAAGTGAGAGAAATTCAGGGACTCGCCATAAAGTGCAGCCTCGCATAGATCTGCAACGTAGTTGAGCTGGTTGACGTTCATGGTACCCATCTTGAGGTCTAGATCTAGGAAGGAGAGTTTCCTCTGGGGTATTACGTAGAAAAAATCTGTCCTATTTATCTAGAAGCATCTCATTATTTTGAGGAAACTCTAAACTGCGCAATGATTCGCGTCAGTTCAAGGGGCGAGTGCGGGAAGAAAGTCAGTGTTTTAGGAACAGGATTTGGAGGAGTCCTAAAGCTCTGTTTCCTGGAGTATTTTTGCTGGCTGGTAGGGCGTGATCCAGTACCTGATTTCATGTGAACCTAAAACCAAACTAAGGGTAAGTGTGGCCATTTTAACGCCTCACTTTGATGGAGCTCAACAGAGGGTGGCTTTAAACGCCAGCACATTGAGGAGAGTTGTGGGCGCATGAGGGTTACTGTAAGACCTCGGCGTTGTCCTGGGCGTCTCGCTTAATCCTCGCAGTAACAGTGCTTCGCTAACGATCCACTGACTGTAGGACTGCAATGATGATTCGGTACAGGAATAACTTGGGAATAGACTTGAAACTGTACCTTTCAAGTGCAATCAGGGGTCTTATTGCTAAGAATAAGTGGCGTGTACAAATCGAATTTGCAGGTCACAGGGACTTTTTGGATCGACAGTTGAACGTGAGCGCTGAATATGAATGATATTGATCATCTTGAGCGCGTCAGCAGCTGTAGTTCTATTGACAGAGGCCAAACATCAACCGGCATATACGAGACACAGGCGGAGTCCGGACATCCAAAATAGAGAGCTGTGGTGAGTCGCGCCTGATAAGTTTGATAAGATAGGCAGATTGATAAAGAGGTCGAGGGATAAATGAGGGAATCTGATGAGTTGCATTGAGGTATTGTTGAGGTGACATTGCAGGGTTGGCTTGTCATCCTCGTGCCCTTGAATCCAGGAAATATTAAACTTGGGATCGTCTGTAATATTCGAAGACGTGCGTAAACACAATCAATAGTACAGAAGATCAAGATCCAACGTGAACTATACAAAAGATTATTCAACACGTGTCTGATTGATTTCGCAAACGAGGCGCGCAGAGACCTGATCCCCTTATCTTCTATACCTATCGATAGACGATGGTATGAATTTTGCGGTGAAACACTTGTTTTGAAGTAACATGTTAGGGGTAGCGACTTCGGAGACTCTTTCTCGCCTGAAGGCTGCTTTGATTTGGTCTTCTCGGAGTGTGATGAATAGTAAGATAAGAGATCATAATGAAGAGAGAAATTTGTGGACGAACCAAGAAAAGATGTTTTTTCTCTGATCTCCATTGGATCCTTCCGCCGCTTAGTGAGTTTCCGGCGCATAGAAACCTGCTTTGTAGGTGACTCCAGTCTTACTTCGGCATCTGAACCTACTATCGCAGAATTGTTTTCATTATTGGCGGTAGAGAGGCACGGAACAGGAACGTGAACTGGAAGATTCGCTGGCATGAATGGCAAGAGACTTACTTGTCGCCCCGATATCCAAATCCAAGTCTTTTCTGTACGTCGGACCTGCTTTGTCGAGCCCAATGGGAGACATGGAAACGTTCCCTGGAGTTGTCGGATTTGCCTTTGAGAGTCACTTCTAAGTTGTGACGAAGAAAGGAGAGATATTCATCCGAAAATCATGACGCTAGAAGGAACGCGGAAGGAAGGTTGGATATTTTAGGTGAGCCTCGTGCATCCCGTCACTGCCAGCAGTGACACCGCATAAAGCCCGCATTCAACATTGCGTCAAGAAGGACATATGCAAAAGGAAATCCAGCGAGTACGGTCATCGTAGTATTCATGATGCCTCTTGAGTTGACGAAAGGACAAGAAAGTTAGAACTGAAGCTGAAGGGTAACTGATTGTTTGTTGAACCGTTATAACATTAAAGTTATGATCGTACAATTTTAAATCTCCGACAAGTCAGGCCGACGGCCGTGTCGCACTTCTCACGACGGACTTTTAAACTGTCATGTCGGCCCGGAAATTGTTCAGTCCATGCTGTTAGGTAATCTGTCATTTCAGGAGCGTCACGGGTAGCACTTTTCAGTCCTCTGTGAAGGCTGCCTTCACATACACTGCTAGCGCCCATTGGTATATATCAAATAAACACGAGTTAAATACACGTTACAGCTATTTTCATATCGATAAGCCCAATCTTAAAATATATTCATACAGTCGGCTACAGTCGGCCTTGAATTTTTGCGTAACCTAGTTACATAAGGAATGCTCCGATGTTGAGTTTATATCAAACTATGGTACGATCTGGCAGCAAAGCATCGACATACCTTTCAAGTTTGAGAAGGGAATGGCTTTAGGGTTGCTGCTAATGTGGTGGTATTGATCTTAGTTCTCATAGTTCGACTTTTTGTAAATACTCATTGATGATTTTGCGAGTTTCCGTGATTTTGCCGTCTTCAGATTTTATGTTCCGCTCAATAAAATTTGTTGTTCGTGTATGTGTAAATTTAGGGAATAGGTCTATCGATATGAAAATAGCTATAAGTGGTTGATTGTGTGCTTTTTGTTGGCATTTATGTAACTCGATTTCCAAATGCAAAACGTGTTTCTAGATCAAATAGCCACGAATCTCGGATTTAGCCACGGAAAAACTACAGATTCACGTGAGGGCGAGAGGATGATTGTAGCTCTTCATCCACGACCACGATGTGGACAATACTGAAGGTAAACTTTCAGCTTTTCTGCAAAGACGGAACATACCCAGTACTATCTAGGCTATTTGGCACAGCCAAAGGATGCTGGTCTATCCATCGGGCTTTGATGCATATCCACGAAGTACATTTTTGTTTGCTCTTTCTATTTCACTTGCTAACGTTTTTACTCCATCCAAAGTCGTGGATACCCCAGCAGAGTACTCTATGCCATACGAAGATGTTCAACTCGTCACGAAGGATAAAGTGACTCTATACTGTTATCTCGTCCGGAAAGACAACCTCGTGAGATAATATCAAGTTTTTCAAGTCACTGTCGACTCAGCTTCTCGCTTTAATCCAGGAAAAAACTAGGGGTACTGTGATACTATTCCATGGCAATGCAATGAATCACGGGGACATGCTGTCTCGAGCGACAAAATTCTTTTATCAAGGTTTTGCTGTACTGACACTTGAATATCGCGGGTTAGTTTGAATTTCATGGAGTAATATCTGTAAATTGATTATCCTATAGCTATGGCCATTGCAAAGGCGTGCCATCTGAGCGAGGTGAGCGGCGTAGCATCGTTCGGACGGTATTTCAAATCCTAACGGAGCCTCAAACAGGTCTTTGCCTCGATGCGCAGGCCGCGGTAGACTACGTAACGTCCCACCGCACGCTGCGTGATTTACCAATCGTACGATAATTTTACCAGAGTGCAGCCGTTTATGCTCAGCCTCACGTCTTTAGATTATATACGGGCAGTCATTGGGTGGCGGTGTAGCCATTTATGCCACATATAAAAATATTAATAAGGTACGTACTCAGTCAAACTTCATGGGTATGGATGGTATCTCAGGGAAATTTATTACAGGTATCCGCTCTGATTATAGAGAACACCTTTACATCCATACCAGATCTCGTGAAGGGCATGCCGCTCATCAGACATTTTTCCTGGCTGTGTACTCAAAAATGGAGGTCTTTGGCCAAGTTGTCCCGTCTCCCAACGTCTTTGCCTATATTGATGCTTAGTGGTCGAAGCGATGAGGTGATACCTTACACACATATGGACAGATTATGGGCGGTAGCCCAAACTAGAGGTTGCTCAAAGAACAAAAAGAACCCTTCGAATGAAGAGTATCAACCTCCCCAGAAGGATCTGTACAAGGTTTTTCTTTATGGATCCCACAGTGAGTAGACCCTACAAATTACATGATAAGAGTTCCTAATTGATCATTCCTGGTAGATAATACATTTCTACAGCTCGACTACTGGGAGACTATCTTTCATTTTCTAGAGACCGTTCTCGAATGATTCATGCTTGTTACCCGCATCACCTATTTTAATCGCAAACCCGTCTTCCGGGTATATCTTTATATCTGAAAACATGCCGCGTCTGGCAGTTTCATTGCCAGTAAGACCTGTGCTCATCGCTCTTTTGATCACCAGAAAACTGCACAAATTTAGAGGCGACGGCTCCGCGTAGCGTGCGAAAATGTGTACGACATGATATGATTCAAAGCTCGCAACAGCGCTCAGCGCTGGCAATCTGTTGGCTAGTGTCTACCGACACTCAAAGCATGCCCTTGGTGATCCATGTTAAAACTTCAACTGTTCAAACTGGTCCGTGTTGTTTCCATTTCTTCGACCGCTGAGTAATTGATCGTTGACGCTGGTGGTGGCCCGGCCGCTTTTTGCGCAGCTTTGTAAACATGGCCGGCGCTTGATCATCTATCCTCTGGGATTTGAAGGAATGAATGATGTACTGGAGCTTGGTATGCTATTGTAATTGTTTCGTCGTATTTTTTTCTAAGAAATGCATTGAGGACAACCCGTCACCCCACAGCAGTTGAAAATGGAGCCTTTTGAGGACATTACGGTGGTAACGGAGGATGGGATAAAGATTCGCTGCTATCTTATTCAGAAGAAAGACAGCGAGACATATGTTGGTGGGCGCTATGCTCTCTATAGCATACTAATTCACTTTCTCGGACTTTTCGCATGCTAGGCTGATGCCCGAGGTACCATTATTCTATTTCATGGAAACTCGGCCGACCGCGGGGATCTTCTTGAACCGTTTGCGTCTCAGTGGTGGAATGAGTACAATGTTCTTTTAGCCGAATATCGTGGGTAAGATAAGTACATCCAAATTATGTCCATGTTCACTGATAGTCCGTGACAGATACGGATTGTCAGAAGGAACCCCAACTGAAAAAAGGTGCCGTTCGACCTTGTGTGTGCAAGTCAGTGAATGAACGTACTCAGGACTGTGTAACGACGGGAAAGCTGTAGTGGATTACGTCCGCCACCATCCTCTCTTATCCGTACTACCTATTGTAAGATTTTCTGAATTCAATGTTACAGCACAGCATCGATAAGATTTTTCGTAGATTTTATATGGGCACTCTCTAGGAGGCGCAGTGGCAATTCATGTTGCGAGCGAGAATTCGGACAAGGTATACTTCTTATGTCCTAGTTTTGCTCCAATTCCTCTAACAGGTCTACACAGATAGATGCGTTGATCCTCGAGAATACCTTTGCGTCTTTGGCAGCTGTTGTACGAGATATCCCAATTGTGGGATGGCCCCTCTCAGTCTTTTGCCCAGATAAATGGAATTCAGTGGAGAAGATATCGAGAATACCCCAAGATATACCCATTCTACTTCTCGGGGGAATGAAGGATGAGGTGCTAAAGCTGCATCATATGAAATCGCTTTGGCGTGCAGTGAAGAAAAGGAATGCAACAAAGAGTCTGCAGAATTCTTCACAAACGGGCGGGGAAGAAAAAGAAGCAGGTGATCTATATGCTGTCCAAGACCAGTTTATTATCTTTCCAGATGGCCTTCACAGTGAGCAATCGATCAGTGTTATTGGCACTCCCTCGTGACTGATTCTGGGTTGTATAGGTACTACACACGAAGAAAGCGGCTACTGGACTGTGACCTTTGGATTTCTTGATAGTGTCCAGAATTGGAGGTCAATCCAGAAATGATATATACCATACTTCCAGCATACTACCCTTCCGTTACTTCAACTTTCGCCTACTGTATTTATGCACTGGTTCTTCAAACTATATGTATCAAGAGGAGTCATGGCACTCAATAATCGAACTGTTGAAAGAAAGAGCGACGAGGAAGTCCAATGCGAGGATTACTGTATAGATCTTGGGATAGTATTGGGACAACTTTAGGCTCTCGATATTGTATATTGATATTGAAGTCTTCCCCGTTGAGGTCGTTCAGGGCAGATTGCACTTTGGGATCGCCCGGCTCACAAAGCAAGCGTACCGCGACAGCCTTCAGCTTTCTAACCTCCGGGTGCAGTCCATCTCGCCGAAAATGCACGAATTCCAAAAGCTTCTGGTCGGAAAAATCTGCTCCTGTAGTACACTCTAGAACCTCTAAATCCGGTAGGAAAATGCTCCCGGCTGTATCTGGAGTACACAGGAGGTCCAACAGGTTGTCGCTGAAGTTACAAGCTGGTTGGGGTGCCATATTCGTGAAATCTGCATGGTGAATCATACCACTGAGATTTGGCAAGCAGGATAAGCGGGAAAGATTGGGGCAGAGATGGAGACACGTAATAAACTCGTCGTTCGACAACATTGTGCAGTTAGTGATGAGGGTTTGAAGGCTACCCGGGATTCGTCGCAGAAGCGAAATTAGAGAGATTTTTGTGGCAGAGTGGCAGCAAAAAAACTGTAAATGGGTCAAGGATGGAACTTGGAGACAATTTAAAAAGCCACATCCGTTATCGTGAAGGACCAATGAGCGAAGATCTCTAAGAGTAACTGTTTTTTCGATGGGTGCGTAGTTGAAGATTTTCTGGGGGTCAATCTCAACATGGAGTTGCAGTAGTTGCCCGCACAACTCAAGAATGTGCAACAGGGCGGATACCTGCCTCGACTTACATGTTTCTCCTTCCAAAGTCAGTGTGGTGAGGCGTTCCCAGTTCAAAGGTAACTTTGAAAAATCTTCAGGAATGTTTCGAAGTGAGATGGCGGTGAGATTCGGTGCCTGAAAGATCCCGCTATTCTGACCCGAATATGGATGATTGTGCGACCGTAGATCCTTTACAGGGCATATCCTCAGAGATTTTAACATAGGAAAGGCCGAAGAAGGCATTTGAAAGATGCGTGCGATGTCACTTTGAGTTAAACAGAGGTCCACTTCTTTCCAACGCCGAGTGAGATTGACAACACATACCAATAACCTGTACCCGTACGCAGAGAGGGAATAATAGTCGGGCCTGTAGAAGGATATGTACAATGGACATGCTCCTGACATAGCAAAGCAATCCAAGGTCAGTTTGCATCGCTTGTCTATGCTGTGCATCCAGGAATCAGCGACATGGATCGGTGGTGCAGGTGGGGTGGCAACATGGATTCTGGACCAGATAACGGGAGTCGTAAAGGCAATATCGCGCCAACCACGGCACACGCGAGTTAACAGGATTGGAATTTCGGTCGGGCATATTACTGCATTTGTATCAGTGGGAAGGCAACAGAAAAAAATATGTCGTAGGACATCAACAGGGATCCGTCGAATGGGGGACAACAGTGCTTCATATTCGCTTCTTGTGGTGAGCAGCGCGTCGTATTGTTTGCGAATATTGTCGTAAATTGTGAAAGCGGCGTCCATCTCCTCACTTTCAACTCGTTCAGCTCGATTGTTTGTTGGGAAATTTGCTGTTTTATTTGGAAACATTCTTGATCACTGGGAGTATAATTTGTCCCTAATTCTGAAGCCAGGAAAATCTCTGTCATGGTTAGTCTGTTGAATGATATTAAGGCTGTGTGTGGATTGCAGAGATGTGGTTTGGACGTGATCGATTGGTGATAGTTGGTGATCGATGAGAGTTTTTGGATAGAAGTTTTTGAGAAGGAGTTCAATCTTGTTGAAATCTGATTGGCCAATCGAGAATCACGTATCACATGTGCGTGTCGCGACTTAGCGCGAAAGGCGACGCGCGTTACGCTCTAGGTTTGAATCCGACCACTCCCGCCAATAGACTATAGTTTAATTTGACGGACTCACTTAGGCATTAACTGCAGTTTATTCAGAAACCCCACGCAACCATCCGAATTCGTAAATCGAGGACAGTAACCGTCATGACCATGACCATGACCTGACCGACTTTACCATAAAAGGAATTTTCTCAGGGAATTGGACTGGCTCTGTAGCAACAAGATAGATTAAAAACGTCTGTAAACTATCTAGTTCAATAGAATATCTTCGGTCGTGTTATCAAACTCGAGATCTTCTTTGCCATCTGCATCAAGTTCTAATGAATCATACAACGCCAACTCGTCTTGAAAGCTAAGATGTGCAAAATGGTTAAAGCGGTCCGTCCAGTGTTGAAGAAAAGTCAAAAAGAGTTGTCAAAGCCATCTGTAAAAATCTAGACGAATGCCCTACTGGTTCATTATCCAGGCTGTCTTCTTCAAGCAATTGGGAATGCTGCTCTATGATGTTCCGGAATGACAAAGCGCGAGAAGGCTGCATTGGTGTCTCTAATGACCCTGCCTTGGGTTGTCCAGACTTCAAGGGTCCAAAGGTACTAGTAGTGAGTGTTGGGGTAAATACCGGGACAAAGGACACTCCAACAGACGGAGAAATTGTGTTACAAGCACCAACTTAAGGTAATATTAGCCATAGATAATAGAAGCAAACTAAAAAAAATATCAACTGTACCGTTGCTAGATTCAGCTGCCAACTGCCCGGCTTGAGTCTCCAAGTCAAATTGAGAATTGCCTTTGTCTTTGTGTTTTTGAGTTGCTTGGAATTGTCTTTGAAGTCGAGGCTTTCCTTCAGATCGAATATAGTTGTCGCGTACATGCATTTTGAGCTCGCTCAGGTCGACAAGGGTACTGTTTGACAAACGCAATCGGTTGGTTAAAATATTCCCAAATACACTGAAAAGTCTCGCAGGACGCTGCATTGGCCCAAACCAAGAAAAGTTGGGATGCAAAGAGTAAAATATGGTACACAATTAGCTAAGAATGCTATCAGGCATTGTCAGTTGACTTCATTAGCAGCTATGGTCCTCCCAGGGCCCAGAGCCCCAACACTCTAGTGGATTCCATACGCTAAGTTCATTGATGCCGTGGTTCAATTTTGGAATAGCGCAGATGGCACTGAGTCAGCATTGAATATTGACAGCCAAATGGGTAACGTCATGACCGCTATGAACAGTCACTAACTGTCTCTGACTTTGATGGTAACCGTAACTTTTATGACCGTCATTCATGGGCTGACCGCCCACCACTGGGTCATCGGTCAGAAGCGAAATTCTCTCCTTTTGGAGTTAAGTATTCGCGTTTTAAGGCTCAATAACATGAAGTGACAGCGCACTTCTTTTCCCAACACAGTATTTTGCCAAATCTTCAGCTGGATTTTGAATTGTGGGTCCTAGACTCCGTCATTTGAACTCGCCTTCATTTTAAATCCTCCTGTTTGCATTTTATAACTCTGGAATCTCTATATTCTTTCTCTCATTACTACTACATAGCACAAGGGCCGCCAACTGGCTCCGGTAAATGGCTTCTAACGCCCCCTGTCAAATACTAGTTACGACATTAGAAGAAGGCTAGCTTAATTTGTCGGCTTTATATACGAGAGGTGAAGCTTACATGCATGCTTAGTGTATCTTTTTCAAGTTACCTGCCTCTTCACAGTCGTTTCTCGTGTCCCGTACCAGTCACTCTTTTAACCTATTCCAATCCAATCGCACTTAAAGATGTTCAAGCTATCTGTAGCGTTCATCACTTTTGTCCTTTTCCAAAACATACTGGCCGCTCCGGTCCTGCTCACAACCTCCCCACTGGGTACTACAGAAGTCAATGCGGTAAACCGTAAGCTTCTTTGTAACATACGTAGACCTAACCTGACGCTTTGATTGACTGCAGGTCGCGCCAACGGTGATCCTGGACAGGCGCATGACATATACAGCAATGATATCTCTGTCTTGGACAATGAAGACGATATTGTCAACCGTAGGCAGAGTGCAGGATCTGTTATAGCGACCCTGCCACCTCATTTGCAGGGAACTACGACAGGTGGTTCTCTCGGCCCATACACTGGTGTCTTCAACACCGTCGGAGACACTTTCGACCTCCCGCATGCACGCGAAATTCGACCTATCCACATCTTGCCTAATCCACTCGAAGCTGTTCATGGAGTCTCTGTCAGAGAACTGCCTGACACTTTGATTGACCACACAGACGATGATGGCTCGCTTCTCGACCCTTTGTCTGCCCCAACTTCACTTGTAAGCCACGATGGCCTGGGAGACGGTGGTCTTTCGGATCCCGCGGCTTCATTGAACTCCCTCGTTGACCCCGATGATGATGGTGAAGATGGAGACGATGACAATGATGACGACGACGGGAAAGATGACGGTGGGGACGAAAGTGAAGGTGGGGACGATGACAATGGGGCCGATATGGACAATGATATCGGTGTTGATAAGGACGGGGAAGATGATGAATACAGTAGTGATGTGGAAGACAATGACACTAACTTGGACAACGGAGACGATTCGATCGAAGGGGAGCAGAACACCGCCGACAACGAAGACAGCGGTGACGGAGGCGAGGACGATGTTGAAGGTCGCACTGAAGATATACCCCGCCGTCCGTTCAGATTACCGCCACCCTCCCGACTCTCCAGGTCGCTTCCTCCTTGTTGAATCACTCTTGAATATTATTCAACGGTAGATGTGTCGAATCCGCAGTACCTGCTGTCCGTTTCGTCTTCTACTAGTACTAGCTAATAAAATACTTTTTTAATTTAACCAAAATCTGCAGAATCTACCCTTTTCATCCTAAAAAACATTGTCTATATGTATTTGCGATACAAGACGCAATTTTCCAACAAGGAACTGCGATTGACGAGGACCCGGGAAGCTCCCGTACAGGCATGTCCGGATTTTCGCGGATTTCAGGCCAAAAAATGGCAATTTCTTTGTCCAGTTCTCGCCGATTTGAGGGCGCCGCAGGCAAAATTTTGGCCAAAAAAAGTCCGGTTTGGCGGATTTGAGGCCCATATTTTAAAAACCTTCTGTAGTAATTGTTCAAAGGCGGCATGCCGCAACCATTTTTTCCCAGATGCAGCTAATTGTTGGCCAAATTTGGGGCTGGGATCCCGCTTAGATTGCAATGATTGGCCAGCGTCTATTATCTAAGAGCGGTAGACGATGTAAATCAACGGAAACGCACAGTAGTAAATCGAAGCAAGGTTACATTTCCTATATACAGCATATTGGTGAAACTTGAAGACGTCTTTTCTCTGCTACCCTGACATATTTCTTCACTATCCTGATAACTAGTAATAGAGGTTCCACCTCCTCAAAATCCTTCCCCTCGAGGCCTGTAACACCTAAATATTTACTCCATATGTTTCTTTTGCAATCAGTTAATGACTTGTCGAGCCGTCGAGTGGTTTTGCAAGCTCGCCCCGCAGGGCTGAAAAAAAATTCCTAATCGGGAAATCCCCTATCGGGCATTGTCCGGTTTCGCGGATTTGAGCCCCAAAATCTCGCGGATTTGAGGGCAAAAATTGGGATCCCAGGCGGACATGCTTATAGTTATAGGGGAGCTTCCCGGGTCTGATTGACGCCAAGGACACACCTTGTCAATTGATTGAATCACAATTTTAAAGCTCCGATAGAAATTTGCATTCCGAACCAACCAGGTAGGTCTATAGACTATTGTATTTGTTGTACCACAACCAACACCAACCCAACAGCGTTCATTGTACATTTCAATTCATTATATTGAAGGAGGTTATCTGGTTGAAACTTTTCACAAGCTCCGATAACCGCAAAGCTACGCGCACAACGGTGTACAAGAAGTCGAACAACGTCTTCAACTTCACGGAATGGACGGTGCCATCGAAGACGAAAAAAAGCCATTTGACGCCGAAACAGCGCAGGACGATGATGCGCAGCCTGATCCCGATGAACATTTGATGCTGAATCAGGGCTCTGGAGCTGTATGGATTGTCAAGGTGCGCTTGAGTAGACAGACCCTATCTTCACGCGCTTGAGCTGGCCCCCAGGTTCCCAAATTTTTGATGGAACGCTGGTCTGCGGTGAACGCAGAAGATGTGCATCTCGCTACGATACGCCTATACCAACTACCAGACGGGAAGCAACGCGTTGTGTTGTTCCTACCACCTAACCGAGATCCTTCCATACCACCTTCTTCTCAACCACCACCTCCGGAGAACCCCAATAGACCTACCTTTGACCCCTCCGCGTACACAACCTATACGGCTTTGGGTTCGGAACCGGATTGCTACGAACTCGATTTGGTCATTGAGGATGTTCAAAACCAGGTCGTGGTCGCCGAACGGCCCAAAGATGCCTCCACGTCTGCATTTTCATCTTCCTCCCAACCCACCCCTCCAAATAGCCGTGCGCGTACGACGATCTTGACTGGGAAAATAAAAAACGAATTCAACATGCGTCCGGCTCTTACCGCCACGTATCGCAAGCAAATGAGAGAGCGCCATAGAAAGGCCAATACACCGGCGAGGCAGATCAGGATGATTGACGAGGCTGGAGTGCCAGGTGGCAGAGGAGGTGTGAACAGACTGAGCAGTGGCGTTGGCGTGGGGTCTGGGAATGCATTTGGGGATCTTATTGTGCGTTCTTTCATCTTGATATTTTTCCTTTGTTTACATCCCACAGCGCACAAAACCAAAACCTGCCAAGGGTGCTTTCGAGCGCATGGCCCGCATGCCTCGCAATCAACTTCTCGACGCTCTTTTCTCACTGTTCCGAGAGTCTCCACGTTGGTCTATTAAACCTTTGCGGGATAAAACACAACAACCAGAGGTATACCTGAAGGAGGTGTTACAAGAAATCGCAATGCTGCATAAGAGTGGCGAATATAATGGCTTGTGGGAATTGAAGGATGTTTTCAAAGAAGAAGGAAGCGTAAGTTGTTTGCTTTTGATGGAAAGCGATTACGCTGATACTTGGCTTAGATGAAAGCGGAGAATGTGCCTCTCACAGCTGGGACCAGTGGTGATGTCAAAATGGAAGACGATGATGATGACGACGACGACGAAGACGATGATATGGAGGAAGTTTCATAGGTCATTTTTCGCATTTTATTCTATCCTATATCACCAGTGCACTTGTAAGTAATTTGTATCAACTATCACATTTCTCTTTCTGTCTGAGGCAATGCTCTCTCGGTGTTGTATGGCATGTTTCGGGCCGGGGCTCCAGGTGCATGGACGAAACACTCTCTGTTCCGGGAATCTGTTAATTTCTTCATCACCGTGAAGCTAATCTGTTCATGGCAATCATATTTTCCACTCTCGCGCATGCACCCTTTAGCACAGGCATCGATATCAGGTTTTCGTTTTCTCATGAGTTGCTGATGGCTTCTGATGCGGTGTGTACGGGTTGTACCCAAGTACGATTGTAGTTGGCCACAACGCAGTGTCCATCTTATATGGTACCCTCTTTGTTCCTTCAAGAAAACATCTATCTCTATGGAGACAATGGGGACATGTATGAGATATAAATTGGAGGTGTAGGTCGAGCTCAAATATTCATCTTCAGCTCTAACCACTTTTCGACCTCATAGAAATGCTCTCTCCTTTTCAAGAACCTGTTAAATGGGATCACACCCCTGAAAGCCTCAGCGAAGAGGCGGATGCGGCCATTGCGCGTTTCAAGCGTGCGCTGGATAACGTCGCGTCGTTAAAACCAGAAGAATGCAATTTTGAATCTGTACGTCCTTCCTAACAATCACTCTTCCTATATTTTAACAATTTTTTTCCCTTCTTTTCCAGGTCTTCGTATGTGATCGTCATATCCGACGTCGACGTTGTAATATGACTGAGGGGATTGCCCCTTGAAATTAGGTTTTCATCGAATCTGAGCAAAGCACATACAATGCAAGCATCGACGTGCTTACATTTTATCAAAACGCGTCTGGGTCCCAAGCGCTCCGAGAAGCGTCCAGCAAGGCAGATTCGCGTTCTCGGGACTTTGAGGTTGAGCGCTCCATGCGGATGGATGTGTTCAATGCAAAGATTGCTGCAGAGAAGAATATCAAGGCAGAAGAAGGGAAATGGGAGGAAATAGGCCTTGAGGGTAGAAGGCTTGTCGAAAAAATGGTAACGTTCATTTCGATTCGTGGGGTTGATTTGCTCATCAATTATCATATGCAGGTGTTGGAGGGAAAGAGGGCTGGCTTAGGCCTGCCGTCGGAAAAGCAGGATGAGCTTAAAATGCTGAAAAAAGAGTTGTCGCAAGCGACGTTGGAGTTTATGGTATTTCAATTAGCTGGCACTGGCAAAGTTCAAGTCTATGATCTGATTTTTTATTTCATCGCAACTTAATCTCATATAGAAAAACTTCAACGAAGAGAATGTACGTTTGGGATTGAGCGATGCTTCGATATGCAAATGTTACTGACCTATGCTTCTTTATAGGGCAGTATATCCTTCACTAAAGAGGAGTTGAAAGGCGTCCCTGAGGGCACGTTATCCGGGTATAGTAAACGCACCGTCACCTCTGTCAATGAATCGGGCGAGGAGATAGAGACGGAACAGTACATTGTATCGTTCAAGGGTCCCGACTATTCACCAGTAGTGAGTACCCCACAAATTTTTATACTGCGACATACCTTTTCGCTTTTAGCCTTTGCGCCTGCTGATCCCTGTTTTCAACTTGTAACAATTGTTAATTTCTAACGTTTTACCTTATATTTGTGTCAACATAGATGGGGTTCGCAGAGAACGCAGCTACGCGTAAACGGATACATGAAGCCGTTTCTTCGCGACTTGCTGTCAACGTTCCTATCATTTCTAAAATCATAAATCTCCGCCGCAAGATAGCCTTGTTACTTGGATACAAAAACTGGCGAGTATCGCTTTATACGTACAAGAGACAGTAACTAGTTCTCAACTGACTTCATAGGGCTGATTATGTCACTGACGACCGGATGATCAAGTCGGGTAAAGCCGTCGAAGAGGTCAGTCCATCGCGTGTTTTCGTTACACTTGATACTTATCTTAGTATATCTCGTCTTCAGTTTCTCGACGGCCTGGCTACGAGCCTTCTCCCCTTCGGGCAAAAGGAGCGAGATACACTTCTCGCCATAAAACAAGCCGATTATGCATCTAGAAATCTCCCGCTAGACGATGCAGAGAAAGACAAATTTTACGTGTGGGACAATGGATACTACGGTCGTTTGCACACTGAGCAAACGTTGAAGATCGACGCTCAGGCTGTGAAGGAACACTTCCCGGTAGAGAAGGTCGTGCCGGTTGTACTGGAGATTTATCAGGATATGTTCAGAGTCAAGTTTGTGCGGCTGGAAGGAGCGAGTGTGTGGCACCCAGGCGAGTTATATGTTCTGTTCTATTCTTGGCGTTTCTTTAATTCTTGTAATGTTTTCATTTTTTCCTCGTATTTGAACACTAATAGACGTTCAAGCGTATGCTGTTTGGGAGAAGGACGCTGCGGACGGTGAGACGGGATTGATTGGTTACACATATTTGGATCTATACCCCCGTCGTACGTACTTCTCGCGGTTTGTAGCCGTTCCATGTTGAACATTCCTTTTACTACTAGCTGGAAAGTTCTCGCATATAGCAGTCTGGCCTCTGGTTCCGGGACGTATTCTCCCTTCCGGGCAGCGACAGTACCCCGTAAACGCGATGCTCGCCAACCTTGCTAGTCCGAATGCGAACACTGGAGCTGCAGCATTGATGCGGCACCATGATGTTGTGATGTTCTTCCACGAAATGGGACATGTTTTCCATGATTTGATGAGTAGGACGAAATATGGCAGGTTCCATGGCACTACGTATGATCTTTTATTCCTATAAAATGCAGTGTCGTGATTGAAATTATTTCAGAGGCGCACTTGATTTTGTCGAAATGCTAGAAAATTGGTATAGTCCCATCACTTCTCTAGACTGTTGGTTCTCCTAATTGGTGATTGTTAGGTGTTGGGAACCAAAGATTTTAAAGAAAATATCAAGCCATTATCAAACGGGAGAGCCTATACCCGACGAATTGGCAGAGAGTCTTGCAAAGAGGTAAATGTCCACTGACCATTTGTTCTATTCATCTTGAAATCTCTGTACACTGCTGATTCAAAATGTGACTTCTACTTCATTAACAGCCGCCTCCAGGACCGCGGTCTGTTTTATCTTCAACAAATCTTTAATTCAAAGTATGATTTGAAAGTGCATTATGATTGTGATCAACTCGGGTGTAAGTAGAGATCTAATTCATAACTTTATTTCTTCTCAATCCTGTTCTTCTGCACTAGCCCCGGAGGCGTATACCGCCTTGTGGAATAAGATCTATGGGGAGACATTGCCCTTAGATTACGACCAGGAATGTCCTGGTCACTGCGCATTTTCGCATCTCGCTAGCGGATACGATGTGGGATATTACGGGTCTGTATCTAACCTTATCTTACCTTTATCTTTTCTCAATGTCTACTGCGACCAAAGCTATCAATACTCTCAAGTCTTTGCAGCAGATATGTATGGTGTGTAAAATGGTGGTCAAGTCTTGCAGACTGTAAAGCTGATTTTTATGCTTCATTTCTTTAGCTACTATTTTCAAGAGTGATCCATTGGACCCCTCCCGTGCCAAACTGTATCGAGAAAAGATCCTTATCCCAGGATCTACTCGTGACGAGCTCGATATTCTCGAGGTAAGAAAGTTTCGTAGCTTACTTGAAGCACACAAACTATGCTCTGTGGTCTAACATTCGATAGGAATTCTTGGGACGCCCCCCTAATAATGATGCTTTCAAGAGGCAACTATTCGGATCGACTGGGTAATTCAGATTTCAGAAAACATGTATATATCCAAAATCTTTGTTCTTTTTCGAAATGTATATCACCGCAAACGCCGCAAGGCAATGTCTATATTTGTGCACTATGTCGTGAAACCCAATCAAAAATGACGAAATTTTTACGTTTGGTCTACCGATGTTCATAAATTCAACATTTACACAACTCGAGCTAGAACCAACGATCCGGGGTCTACGCAGTGACTTCAAAAACGCCGACAACGGTGTCCTGGTATGTTTTCTAAATTGCAGAACACTTTATAGTTTATACAGTTGCATGACAAGCATACGTACATGTTCTGGTCTCTTTTTTGGTGCCAATGATTTTCCCAACTCAGCAGAATTTACTTAGTGAGTTCAATGGTGATGAAGTTATGATCTTTGTGTTTTTCAATATCTTGACGGTGGCGGTAGCCTATATCCAGAGTGGCCAAGTTGCTCAATAATTTGAATTGGGAACCTCAATATCTGGAACACGAAGCCTTGCTGAACGACTTTTCTTTGCGCCGATGGCACGGGCCTGAGATCGTTGATTTTAATTTGACGCTAGTGCAGCTTCTGGCTTCAAACGCTTAATGTCAGCTGTTACGACATCCGAAGCACTATAACGGCGAAAATTTCAACATACAACTCATATAAAGTATGAGTCCCTCAGTCAAGTGCGTCCTTAGAGTATCTTCTCGAAGTTACCGCCCACCTCCCACTGTCTTTTCTCCTGCTCAAAACCAGTCACTCTTTTACCCATCCAATCATATCATCTAAAATGTTCAAACTCACTATCGCATTCGTCTCTATTGTCCTCTTCCACGGCGTGTTCGCCGCACCGGTTCTCCTCACCACTGCAAATTCTGAGGCTACTCACGCCGCGATTAGAAACCGTATGCAAACAATCAGTGTCTTTGCGAGATAACTGACATATTATGGCGCTGTTCCAGGTGGCCTCTTGGGTGGCATTGATGCTGGCACCATCTTCGAGGATCTCGACCCCGAGCCCAGACAAGAACCTGGACTTCTCGGTTCGTCCGTTGGATCCCTGCCTCCCACCTCTGGTGCTCCTGTCGCCACAACCAGGCGCAGAGCAGTTTCAGTTGCGGGGGCCTTCGATAACTTTTTAAACAACCTCCTCGGTGGCACACAGGACCAGGGCTCTTCTCAGAGGAGGGAAGACGCTCTGCCTTTCTCTTTCGATGGGCTAACCGCTGCGCTTGGTGGCTCTACTCCTAGCAATGTCGAGTCCCCGTCGAAGAGACAACTTTTGGGTGATCTTGTCGATGATGGTCAATTGGATAACTTGCTTGGTCGACAGATTCTCGGTCCCGTCGTTGCTGAAGCTGGTGAACTTGTCGGCCAGGAATTGACACCTCCTGCTGGTGAGGATAGGCGCGCACTTGTCGATACTCTCACAGATGCTTCGGATGAGGACAACGGTGATGACGAAGATGGAGACAACGACGACGACGACGACAATGGGGAAGACGATGGTGGAGACGACGCCGGCAATGACGGTGACGATGGTGCCCAAAATGGTGACGACAATGGTGAAGATGGCTCAGACGTTGATAGTCGAAGCAATGCCGCCTTGCCAGTCGTCCCTGGCTTCGAGACCTCTGGTTCTCCGATTACCAACTTGTAAAAGTATGGATTGGATTGGTGTATAGTCATATACTGGTGCCACGACAGTTTCGTGTAGATATTATTGCGTCCAATATCTACTTCACATTCTTTACTTGTGCTTTAGTTTCAATGCTTTTTATCTGCGTTTATTTTCTCTATTTCACTCATGTTTATTCATATTGACTGGGAATGTAACCTGTAATTAAAATCTAATCGTGTTGTTATGTTTAACATTGGATTCAATTGAATTACTTACATGATTTTGTTTTGATTGTCACAATTTAAAACACTCGTATTGGGCTCTCTACCGGGGCTTCATGCTGATTCTTGGTTTTGGAACTTTTGGAAGTTGGTCGTTAGCATGAAAGTGAACCCCTGCTGAGCCCCTATTTATCCCGTGACCATGACCAAATCTTCAAGGGCAAACACACAGAAGTCTTTTTGTACTCGAACAACATCGACTTGTATCACTTTGTAACTATACGCTACCTGGGTGACGCTCTGTTACCTGAATAAGAGGGCCCAGCAGTTCCGCCTTTAATTCTTACGTTTAGATGGGGGCCAGGAGATGGGGGGCTCGTAACGGAGTTTTTTCCGGATTTTTTGTGGGTGGCATTAGATTGGCAGGTTTTTCATCTGACCTTCCCTATATCTCGCAGGAACAACGAATACACTAATTGGATGCTATGGACAAAGCTTAGCGTTTCCATTTAACTCTTCATTCTCGTGCTTTTTATGCTTGCCTCGAGTATCAACCTGCGTTCGTGGAGAAAAACGCCGGGAGTAGACTCAAATTCGCGTATTGGTCCCTTACAACCCGATTGCAGCTACGCTTAGTTTCAACACTAAATCGCTCTTTCCTTCCTCCAATTGGAGAGGACCATCCTTTACAATACAGTGGCGCGTCAGGTTCATCTTCTCGCGTGATGTGTTACCAAACTAATCTACACTGCGCATTCCTGATGAGGAGTATAACGTTCTGAATCCACCACCCTAGAGGAACCTATTCGGATGTCTATCTTTCTACAAAATGTTCTCAAACTGTTTGTTTGTGAGTTGCCACTCTTTTCCCTCTGGTTCTTGTCTCCGCTTTCTCTGTGTCCTCACCTCAGACAGTGCGTTAGTATGCTTTTTGAACGTCGTTCTTCTCTTCCGCGGAGGGCAATGGTAGCGGGTCAGTATGCGCGTTAGGCTGTCAAACTGATCCGACCCTGGTCTACAATTCATTATGTACATATGCTCGCAGATCATGTTGCCTACGCTATCAGTGAACCGAAGTAGCTCCACCCGTCGGCAAGGAGGCTAGCCGAGGATGTATAACAATCCTTCACCAACTCTCTGCCTTGCATTTACTCACTATGTCCAGGCATCTACCTCAGGAGCTTAACGATGAAATCATGCATTACCTCTGGGACGACACTTTGGCGCTAAAATCATGTTCACTTGCCTGCCGGTCGTTCCGCAAAATATGCCAAAGGTTCTTGTTTTCGAGCATCGTTATCTACCCACCGTCGTACAGAAAACAATGGATATCCACCGCGTTTCAAGATCTTCTGGAATCCTCACCTCACCTCGCACAATATGTACGATATCTGAATGTAATCGACCGCCATACTGCACCCAAGGTTTCCGACGAATGGTTGTCGAGAGACACGGCTCTCGTTGCTTGTCTACCGCAACTCCTAAACCTCCGGGGTTTGGTCATACAATATCAAAAATATTACTACTACAACATCCCAGGCGTCTGGTCGCAAATGATGCGTTCTGGATTGGTTGCTGCCATATACGAGGTTATGCACCTGCCGAAATTCAGATTTTTAGATTTGACGGGATTTCCACTTGACCTGGTGAAGTACTGCCCGAACCTACGCCACCTCGCCGTCGACGACCCAATATTAATCAAAGTCAATTTGGGACACATTGACAATACCACATTCCAAAAAATCCAGCTGGAATCGCTTGAGGTATTCGCTCACGAGATATATTCCCTGCAGATTATTCCAGACGCGGACACATTTGACTACAAATATCCTGAGGCGTTCGTGAAGCTCTGCAACGAAAGTATTGATATCACCCAGCTGAAACGGCTGCACGCAAGCGCTGAAGGGTGCAGTCAGGCGGGCGGACATGGATTGCTCGCGTACATCATGCACGCATGCGCAGAGTCTCTCCAGGAACTCGTATTCTCTCCTTCGAACGGCAGTGAGTAGGTGGCTTCTCACCTTTATTTCTACAGCGGCTTCTTGACCAGCCACATTTTTTTGTTGTTTTTTATTTTCGTTTACGTGTAGTTTCGTGGGGAGGCGAAAAAACAGAAACGATCGACTGGGGTGCGATGACCGCGCTCCGCAAGCTCGACGTGAGCTTCACCTGGGAAGGCTCCGACGGCGGGTACGATTACACTGGTCCATGGCCCTGGTTCCTAAGCGTCTGCGGACAACTCTTCCCGCCTAACGTTGCCTCCACGCTCGAACAGTTTAATCTACACATTAAATACGACGTGGAGGACAACGACCCGTCCCTTGGACTCGGACCAATCCCCGACGCTACGTTCTCAGGTTCCTCTGAGTCGCCGGTTGGGCACTCGGATGACAATTGGCGCGTGCTGCTCGATATACTGGGCGACCGCAAGCGCCTCCCACGCTTATATAAAGTTGATATCCAGCTTTCGGCGTACGGGAAGGACATGAGCCAGCGGATTTCGACAGGACTTTCACAATTGATCAGAAACATGCCGTCCGTGCAGCCCACTTTATCTGTCACTGTCCTAGAAGGCATGTGTTGACGACACTCTCCTATGAATACTTGCGTTCAATGTGCTCATTGCCTTAGCACCTATAGACATATACCAGAACGACAGATTCCCTGGTCTGCCTCCACTTGCTGACCCAGAATGGACCAAAACCTTTTTCAGGACGTGGTGGTAATGGAATCTAGCATTCTGTTAAATCCGTCAACCTATCGAGTCCCCAAATTCTCAACAAACGATCATCAACAGAGTTGGGGATGGATATGTATTGGAAAAATGACAGAAATGTAAAAACACCTTTTTCTAAAATACATGCAAGCGCTAGTGAGAGTAGTTGAAAGAACCTAGCTAGTCAAAAACGAGGAAAGAAAAGAAACAATCTCGAAAGCAACTCCAAGCTCGAATGCATCGCTGTTCTTTTCAGCTATAAGAGTAAGAGGAGAAGGGAGAAGGGACCGACTTAATCTATATATGTGTGTATGATAAGTACGTTATGTATGATGCTGCATTGCGTTAATAATTGTGGAGGATGGGGGATGAGGGTTGTTGTTGTTTGTACTTTGATAGGTAACTCGTATACTTATGCTTATGCAAATGAAGTCAAAAGGACATTAAAATCACAAAAGAAGAAAGAAAGAAAAGGTAGAAACACACAAAAAATGAAGCATCCTCGCCACACAACTCAAAAAGAAAAAAACCCTCTCTCTCACCTAACTTATCACTCAACCGGTAGCGTATCCTTCCACCGCTCCGTAATTTCGGCGCCCTTAAATACTTCATGCAGTACCTCATTGACACTCTCCACATACACGAATCGGATCCCAGTCTTGACGCTCTCGGGCACGTTCTCCTCGATATCCGCACGGTTCGCCGCGGGGGCTAGGATCGTCGTTATTCCTGCCCGATGAGCTGCGAGGATCTTCTCTTTGAGGCCACCAACAGGAAGGACCTGACCGACGAGCGATATCTCTCCCGTCATAGCTAGAAATCAAACAAAAATATAAATCTTTAGCGAAAAAAACTAGGATTAATCATGAAATTACACACCGATGTCAGGATTGATCTTCGTTTTGGTGAACAACGACACGAAAGCCGAAAGGATAGCTGTTCCTGCACTGGGGCCCTCTTTGCCAATGCTGCCTTCTGGCATGTGTACATGCACATCCCTATCCGTCAAGAATTGTTCGTCGACCGACTGCGTGATACCCAGGTCATACGCGTGCGCGCGCACCCAACTCAAACCGATCTGCGCGCTCTCGCGGATAACTTCACCGAGTTTTCCAGTTAACTGGAGAGCACCTTTGCCTGGCATACTCTGAAATTATCACACACAAAAAACGTAAGTTTCCTGCATTCTCCATAAATCAGTAAACGAGAAATGAGATAACATACCATAGCCTCGATAGGCATAACAGCCCCACTTCCATTGCCCAGATATCCCAATCCTGTACTAACACCAGGAGGCGGCGGCTTCGCGTACATGCGATCCTTCTGGTACACCGGCGGGCCCACATACTCCTTCAAATTTTCAGGGGTGATGCGCACGTGCACATCGGGTGGGATGTGCATCGGGCGACGTTCGGTCGTGGTCACCGGAATCTCTTCTGGCGTCGCGGAGGTCGAAGGAGAAGAAGAGGATGAGGGTGAGGGATGAGGCTTGTCGGCGTCGGGCTCGTTCGGCGGGGGTTCTTGAGATGGGACGGTTTCAACGGGCGGCGGTACAGTTTCGGGTTCGGTAACGGCAGGCTTATCCTCTGTAGGCTTGGTCTCATCGGCAGCTGTGGTGCTAGTGGCGTCAGCAGCACCAGCGGGCGCTGGTGGCTCAGGCAGCTTCTCCTCTCCCAGATCCTGCACAAGCTTCAATGCCGCCTTCCTATATATCTATTTTGTTTTTTGTGAAAAAATAAGTCGAATGCCTAAATCCAGAAAAACTATGACGCACCTTCTCAATACACTTCTTCAAATTCCTCACCCCGCTCTCTCTACAATAATATCTAATCAAGACATCTACCGCCTCATCCTCAACCTGCACATCTACGTCCCCAAGACCACTAGCAACCTTTGCCTGAGGCCCGAGGTACCGCTGGGCGATGACAGCTTTCTCCTCGGAGACGTAGCCGGAAACCTCGAGCACTTCCATGCGGTCGAGTAATGGCGCGGGGATGGTGTCGAGGTTGTTAGCGGTACATACGAAGAGGACGCGCGAAAGGTCAACGGGAACGTCCATGCTAATATTACGTGTCAGTAAAGTAGAGGAGACGGACTGCACTGTCGCTCACTAATGGTCCAAGAAGCTGTTATTCTGTTCCGGGTCCAACATCTCCAGAAGTGCACTCGCGGGATCTCCATTGATGCCTCGTCCAATCTTGTCAACTTCGTCGATGAGCACGAGCGGGTTCTCAGTTTCTACGCGTTTGAGTGCTTGGATGATCTTGCCTGGCAATGCGCTGAACAAGTAAAGATGAGCCCTCCGCGAAACTGCAAAGAACAGCAAACACGTACCCAACATATGTCCTCCGATGCCCCTTAATCTCCGCCACATCCGTCAAGCCTCCCACACTGAACCTGAAGAATTGCCTGCCCAACGCCCGCGCAATACTCTTCCCGATACTCGTCTTACCCACACCGGGAGGTCCAACGAGGCAGATAATCTTGCCTTGCACGGTACCGCGTAGCTTGCCGACGGCGAGGAACTCGAGAATGCGCGATTTGATGTCGGAGAGACCGTAGTGGTCTTCGTTGAGTACGGCTTGCGCATGTGGGAGGGAGTAGTTCTCCGGTGTATGACGGCCCCATGGAATCTGTTCAAGGATTAGAGTAGTCATTAGATAGAAAGGAAACACGCACTTGTGTCAACCAGTCAAGATAATTTCTCGTTACATTGGCCTCGCTTGCAGCTGGCTCAAGTCCCTGCAGCTTGGCCAGCTCTTCCTCGAACACCTTGCGCACACCGTCAGGCATCTTCAGCGCCGCCGCACGCTCTCTGAATTTCTCAATCAACTTGTCCTTCCCATCACTTTCCATGCCCAGTTCCTTCTTGATACCTTTGAGTTGCTCCATCAAGTAATACTCCCGCTGGCGCTTCGCAATCTTGCTATCCACGTCCCTCGAAAGCTTGCTCTGCAACTGCGCATTGATCAGCTCCTTTTTCAGCACCAACAGCGCCTTTCGCAGCCGCTCATCCACGACCAGCGACTCGAGCACATCCTGCAGCTCCTGCACCTCGCCTGTCGACACCGCCGCCGCAAAGTCCGCAAGCTTGTCTGGCTCGTCAAACACGTTCGCGGCGACCTGGTTGATCGAAAAATTGGTGATCTGGTCGCGGAAGAGCGGGTTCAGCTGCGCAATATCCTTGAACACGGACACAATCTCGGACATGAACGCGCGTATGTACTGGTCATCCTTGTTGTACGGCTGTGTGTGCAGATTCTCCACGTTCACAATCGACACGTCGTGTTTGTGCAAGAATGCGGTTTGTACTGGGCCTGAGTGAATATATAAGTGTAAAACTAAATGCAAAGTGAACCAACTTGCCTTGATCGACTTTATCCTGTTTAGACGGCGGTGGTGTAGGCGGTGGCGTTGGTGGTTCCACAGTCTGCGGCTCCTCCTGCTGCTCAACTTCCTCTATGCGTGCACCACCAGCCTTGACCAATTCCGTAATTTTGATCCTTCGATGCGGATACAACACCGCAGTCAGACCTTCCTCCTTGTCCTCCTCACCACGTCCTGCAGCCGCAAAGACGCTAGTGATCTGCGCAAACACCCCGACCGAATGCACCGAATTGATGTCCGTGATGACGTCGCTGTCCGTATTCTCGTCCTTGAGCAGGAACGCGCCGAGATATGGCTGCCCACGCTTCATCATCTCCTTGATAGCAGATACCACAGCGGGGTTGCGGATCACCACTGCCTTGTAAAAGCCGGGGAAAAGGGGGCGGCGCGCAATGGGCAGCGCGAGCATCTGCGGGTACAGTTCCGGCACCGACTGCTTCGCTATTGAACCTGGGGCACCTGGGGGCGGGGACGAGGAGGAAGACGGGGCATCATGTGAAGCCGATGAGGGCTGGTTCGAAGACGAGGGTGAAGACGGAGCGGGAGGTTTCGTGTCAGGCTCTTCTGGTTGTTCTTTCCCTCCATCCTCCTTCTCTCCCTCCTCAGGTGATGTCGGGGGCGTTTCTTGTGGTGTCTTGGGGTTCACCCATCGTGGAGACTTCAGGGCCGAAGGATTCCTCACGAAAAGCGCAGACGAAACAGAAAACGGGCGTTGGATATAACCCGCTCGTGGTGGCAGCCCGTAGCGAAGAGCCGGGACCGACCGGAAGAGGGCGAAGCGGCTCATGAATCTGCGCCAGGCCGCACCAAGTGTTCAGCAAAGTGTCGACGGCGACGAAGAAAATGCGTCTTCGTCGTCCTATGTGATGTGCAGCGTCGTGTGGAAGAAAAGTTTTGGGTAGCAGGCACGGCACCGGCGTTGATGACGCAGCCCCCATACGACTTACAAAGCTTCCAAATCAAGTTCGGCTTTCTCTCGGCTTTCTCATCCCCGAGATTAAGCGCCTGCTCGGCGACATATCAGTGAAGAATTTCGCTTGATTTCGTTAGATTGGGGGAGAAGAGGTAAGTAGACGAGATCCTCCAAAACTCGTCTCTTCGACGGTGACTCGACATTGCTAGGAATAGTGCCGCCAAGCGTGGCGGTTAGTGCATCCACTGAAAGAGAGAGGCAGAGTCTCTTCCCTCCTCTGAGAAGAGCCCTGGTCCTGTGTGCCAGCTTGCAGCGACAGAAGCATCGAAGGTGTGCGGCAAGGGTCCAACGGACGAACCGAGAAGTTTAGGTTTTAGCGTCAAAATATGTCAGTTATCTGGCGAAGACACTGATGGCTTGCATACGTTTTGTAATCTCAGCGTTTGCAGCCCGAGAATTTGCAGCGGTGAGGAGAACCGTGGAAGAGGACAATAGAGACGAATGTAACTGTATGTTTCGTTTTTGGGGTACATACACACGAGGCTTGGTCTGAGCAGACTCGGAACACCATTGAACGGCAACAGCTACTCGTCAGGATATTCTCTTGCGTATTAGTGACTGACCAGGGATTGCCTCGGCGACCTCTTGAAATAAAAACGATCCACGGCCTTTGTGTTCTGTCGCACTTTTCAGGAGAAAGAATTGTGAGTCGAAATTCGAATATGTTTTCGATTTGACTTCGATAATTTTTCTCTCATCAATCCAACGACAATTAATTGGAAGGCTAGCTGGTCTCCATATCAGCAGGATGCCTAGCTCAAGTCCGATGTCTTCCCTGGATACCTTCATCCAGTACTGACAGATCGCTGGTCCGATAATAGGATACTTATAAGGGAACTTTGCTAGGTTGCAATGATACGTGGCATGCTATCAGTATCATTTTCGATAATGGTATGGGACTATCCGTTCTCACAAATCTTGCTGATTTTATTTATCTATCCAGGAGTACATGACAATATACGAAGAGATGGTAGGTACAAGAAGTCTGGGGTGTTCAAATTTTCTACTTATATTTCTCGCTGGGTAAAGGCCATCTCTCGTTGAACTTCAGTCTGTACACACAAGTTCAATGATGGAATTGTATCCATCTGACGATGCGCACTCACAGGAGTCAATGTTCTGTTGAATATATCCATTCCACGAATCATTCCGTTCCATTGCGATCCGCCGACATTCTGGTACTTGGTTCTTCCCAACACAACGTATTTCTGAGCCAAGAGGTTATGATCATGATTATAAGGCATGAAATAAATGCTTACGGTGGGTGGATTGAAGATCTGAGCTTTAATGGTATAATTGAAAGTCTGTTGAACGCCGTTCAGGTAAACATAGAACTGGGTTCCATCCTTAGCAATTGCAAAGTGGAAATCAACGTTAGGTCCGGGTGCGGTTATCTGGGTGTAGACGTTGTCGCGACCCTGCAGATTGTTGGTGGTCATGTACGCGAAGTAAATCTGCATGCTGTTGGGCGGAAAAGCGACGTTGAAGAGTGATGTATCTACATCAGAAGACTCGATGGACACAAAAGTGCGCCACCAAGTTTGATCAGAGGGGTTAAGCCACCCCAAAATCGTGAAGGAGCCGCTGAGATCGAGGGTAGGGTAGAGCGTGTCATTAACAAAGCTAATATCGGGTTGAGTTTTGAATGCCCCTCCTCTTCAAAGCAGGTCAATGAGGAGACGTGATTTTTAAATTAAGTTAAGCTCACCCCATCGACAGTCGGAGCGGAAAACTCCAGGTAGGACCTGGAAATGCCTGCGCGGCAACACTCACAGCACTGTTGATAGCAACAAAGATTGAGAGGAGATATGCGTGCATTGCAGACGACACAGTTGAGAAGAGGGAGGGAAACAATCCGAAAGGTATAGATGCATTGGAATAGAATATTATGGGTGTTTTAATTGTGCGGTTTTGATGACGATGAGGAGAATCGGCTTAAACTACTACATACCAACCTTCTTGATTAACCGAAATTGAATGACCTTGGTCAACATTCTGTGATATTAAATCAACAGAATGGAAAGTCTGTCTAGCTTCTCCAAGTGTATTGGGATTAGGCTAGAATGGCTAGCTCATACCAACACTGCAACTTCTAGAGTCGTATCTTGAATCTACTACTTATCCACATTAGGGATGACGGGAGGGCGCTTATCCCTGAAAGCATTAAGCGAATAGTGAAAACCATTAGCTGTATTGTAAATGAAGCGATATGAAAAGATACACTTATTCTTCCAACCGGAAACTCGAAATAGCTAGTAGCTGCTATCCTGAGCCGGCAACAAACAATGTCCTGTTATGACTCTAGTCAGTACTCAATACTTCGCTCACTTGGAGAAAATCCAAATATCTATCGGACGTCAGACTAACTAAATCAAACGTTCAATTTCCATCTATTCTCACTCCAACATCATTCTCCGAACAAACTTACAGTGTGTAAAACACGGCACAAATATAAGTGAATCCTAAATGCTTGAATGAGTTTGGTTCTAATCCACGACGTTCATCCGATGAGAGCTTTTGTTATTTGATGTTTAGTAAAATAACCCTTATTCCATTTCCATATCACTTGTCAAACTACGAACCGCTGACATGATGGCTCACATGTAATGAAGATTTATACACTATCTTCCAAACGGGCGCTCAGGTAGGACTAGGCATAAAAAATGTTCGTTTGATCTCTCTACCGAGGGGATATACTTGACTTGAGGGACCATTACACTTTAGGGTATGAGCGTCAAGCTAGAAGATCGAATGAAACGATTCAAAGCAGGTATAATATAGCTGGAGACTTACTATCATGTGAGTTTTAATGAGACGTCTGGTTCGAAATATAAATTAACCCGCTCCCAAGTCTCAGCCGTGGTCCCTTTGCGTGTTCAATATGATGTTGAAGTCATTCATTTCGCTCAGTGTAGTGGCACTGTACCCAGCGCTTATACTCGCGTATTCACATTACAGTGACCTGGGAGCTAGCATTATCGTATGTCAGCCTTTAATAGCGTTTTAACGTCTTTTCCTCATTCGCAATTGCAACTCAGAGCCACCACGCAATGCGGGACAGTTTGAATAAGTTTGATTTATCGGATAGTTGGGACGAACTGGTATGTTTTTTCTTCCCTGTAGAGGGTTGTTTCAATTCAGGCTGAATAATATGTATGTCAGATTCCTCGTCAGCAACAGGCAATGGGGCCTACTAGCAGACCAGTCGGAAATCAAAGCTTGTACAGAAACGTCACACCACGTAGAGGCAACAAGAATCCCCCTGGGAACGGGAATTGCGAGAGAAATAAACAATGCTAGCTACAGAAAGTAGACATAGTCGGTGTTAATGTAATCAATGTCGCCTGAAAAAGAAGGTTTGATACGACGCACGTAGTACACGATAATGAAGGCAAAATTTACTACTAAAGAATGTGGACTGTTGAGATGTGTATGTCATCTGGATGGCGCTCATATTGCTTAGTACAAAGAATGTCAACTAGGTCGAGTGGCTTCAACGCAGTAGTAGGAGGTTTCGCCATTCTCGACAGGTAGAAAAGGCCGCCTATACATACAAGGTAGAGTATCGATAGAGAGCCAGGAATAATGAGTTGAATCAACCATCGATCTCGGTTAATTGCCTCTGTTGGGACCAAAAGGTCTTGCGTAGTATTCCCAGACAAAGGTGCAGAAAAAATGACGGCGCTGAGAGCGGTATTGAGAGTTTTTGTCCACCTTTCACTGTTCAGCGCACAGTCTGCCGTGTCGGGACCTAGCTGAAATCCTGCGAGCACCCCGCCTGGACACGAAAATGGAACCAAATCATTGGCGGAACTGCTTGTTGACCACCATGCGGCAATCACATCATCGACAGACCAGGCGACGCAGGAATAGGGATCAGAGCTGGGACATGGATCAAGGAAGGGATCATTTGGATTAGTGAAAATGATAGGTGTGCTGGGGTTGATTAGCTGAGAACTGGGCACCTGGGACGCAGATGGCGAGGGATTTAAATGAATGGTATGGTTGCATATGGTGTAAAAGATTTTGCCGTCGGAAGAGACAGTGGCATTAGGAATCGCATCGATATTATTTCCGGTCCATAAGTATTGGCGACTTGTAACTGAGTTAGACATCTGGGGAAACGTGACGAATCCTCCTGCAAGTCGGACGTTTGAGTACCCTACTGTCCACACGTCCGTTGTACTGAAGTTATACGCTTTCACTCCGGAAGGAAGGGGTGCAAGGCTATTGACGATGTATTGGGAATTTGGGGGTATGATAGAGACATTCCATCCCTGCACTAGACCGCAGGAGATTTCTCCAGAGATATGGAATCCACTAGGTCGTGAGTCGACAGCCAAAGTAGTTCTATTATCTTGAACCACTAGACTTCCATCAAATGCGGCTGACGGTATATGAGGTGAATTTGGGACAACTAACCAGCTGTCCAAGACACCTGCCACAATGCGTTCGTCAGTACTGAAAAAGCGGGTATCTGCACGAGGAAGAGTAAAGCTATCGGGATAGGTAAATGATACGCGAACGGTGGTTGTACTGTGAAGATCGGGGATGGAGAATCCAACTATAAAAGAAATAAAAAGGCCTATGGCGATCTGGGACAGCGCAAGGAAGCCAAGCCACCCCACTCCATGTTGAACACCAGGTCTCGTCTTTCCACCGCCCTGCCAAAGTCGAGATGCACTTCGATACAGCGATTGGGCTGCCGTTATTTGCAAAGCCGCACCTGCCAACGACCCTTCAGCAGCGCTGATGCCCCTCTCAACGGCCAATATAGTAGCATCGTCTCTCCTTCGAAGAACAAGTCGAGCATTGCAAGCAATGAGTTCGGATAAGCCTAGGCTCGCAATGAATGTACCAGCCTTTAGCCAGTATTGCATGAGGGTTTGAATGCGGGGAATTATGTGGCCCCTTGGGTCGAGGTTGTCGTGGCATTTGGCACCGTCAGGGCACCTGTAAACGCGGGGAAGAAGAACATGCCGAACAACAAATATCCCTGAGAGAGTGAGGCTGACCCCTACAACTACCCACAAGCTACACCTGAAAAGAGATATGTCGTCGTGTTTGGGAGTTCTTGATGCAGCGTTCTCTTCTTGAACGTGATGTTTCGCAGAAACAACTGAAGATGGAAGAGAATTTGACACCTTTTCGGTGTCCCGACTGGCTTGTTGATCCTCTCTGTCATCAGGAGGCGGAGATGGCAGCTGATTCGAGGAAGGACTGTAGGGGAGCTCATGCAGAATATCGGGATGCTTCTCAGATAGGTTACGTTCCTTGGAGGAGGCCATGGTGTAATGGCCGTTAAGAGAACTATATTGTGCAGATCACTGTCAAAATCATAGACTGTCTGTGAATTGGTAATTTGGCGCACCAAAAGTCGTATAGAGCAGACTGGTCGCCCGCAGATGATGTGAAGGGAGAATGCTGCTGGTGTTCGGTTCCTTCATATGTATTGCATTTCTGCAACGGCTGTGTGCAGAAATAGTCGGTTTCATTTGGACATGTCACGCTTACGGCAAACGACATCCTTTACCTGTGCAGATTTACTATTTAGATGCCATTGCTTCCAGAAGTCGCATTGCATAATGCAGCCTAGCTCATGGGAGCCTCATGTTGTGGCCACACCGATTCGTGCGTCTAATAATAATCCTAAGAATGCAGTAGATCTCTCTCCTGGGCAGATACGCGACTAAGTTCTTCCAAATCCTATTACCACAGTCAAATTTAGTACTTACTTGATGCTATTGTCGTCTGTTTTGATCACGGACTACAACCATTTGCAGAGAGTAAACTGCATTTGACGCTTGGACGCATTCAGTGGAGTCATCGTGAGTGAACGGATCACAGGTGACAGAAACCAGAAAATCATGCACGTGGTCTCATGGTCTTATGCGATGAAACCGAAGTCCGACACACGGCAACGCGGCATCTCTTAGAACACCCAAAAGTCTTCCAAGTACGTTTTTAAATATGAGAACTGATGTCCCTAGATTGGAATATTGCTTATAAGAATGATACTACTATTCCAATAGCGTTGCCTGATACTCCTCCTCAACTTCCGCCTAGGGCAGAATTTATTGTTGTCAGCATATCAATGGTTTGATTAACCATGAGTGTACTCACATCATCCAAAGCAAAGTCAAATAGATACACGTCTCGGAGTATCCCGTTCCATTGGGACCTGTCAGTGTTGCCATCGAGCCTGGTTCTTCCTAGCACTACTTGTTTCTGGGATGCAACAAACTGAGTGGAACAGACTCGATAGATGTTATACAAAGACAATGTAACTCACATTCGCCGGGTTAAAAATTTGACTTGAAAGTGAAATAGAAGACGTTCGGGCCCCGTTCATGTAAAAGGCAATAGCATTTCCGTCTTTAACCATGGCCAGATGGAATTGAACGTTTGGCCCAGGAGCAACCACCGTTGTATTAATTGCTCCACCACGATTCTGTGCGCTTTGCATCCAGGCAACGTTGAAATTCATTTGATTTGGTGGAAGCGCGATTCTGAACAGGGCAGAGGTTGCATCTGGTGATTCAATAGATAGGGCAGCACGCCAGAATGTACTGCCAATGTCTGAGACAGAGATCCAGCTCATGAGGCTGAATGGCTGAGTCAAATCAATATCAACGAAAACGTTATCGGCAAAACTTGTTGTCCGTGACGGATCCGCATTTCCTTGACCATTGCTGTAAAAATTGCGTTATGAACGACTCAAAAAATTGGAGTAAAATGGCTCTGCAACAACTTACGCTAGCGTCACTCGAAATGGAAAGTACCAAATGGGAGGAGGATAGCTCTGTGCTATGGTTCCATGTATGAGCACAGATGCAAGAAAAACTGCGGATACAATGGCTATCATTGGAATTAATTGGTTGAGGTCGACTGCAAGCCTTTGTACTTATACAACAAAAATTCGGAGCGACATTGCCAATCCATACTAACGCCACATCCTACTACAAACTAGTAGCTTCGGAACGAAACTCTTATCAAAGACATATCGCGGTGTGTACTCTGCAAGCCCAACCATTCCTGCAATAGAAGCATACAGCTCGGTAGACGAATAGAGCCTAGTAAGCTCGTTGTGAACTATGACAATCAAAAGGACATTTATGAAATACAATCAATTAAACGGGAGTCATCAAGCTTCGCAGACTTCCATTTTCTCCTAACACAAGACGAGTTTTAAAACTTTTATACGTCATTTGACGTGGATGACAGGTTGAATTGCTTGAGAAACACATAGGTAACAAAAGGCCGTTTCTTGAAAATCTCCAAAAAAGAGAACCTCAATCATCCAGGTAATATGCCACAACTAATTTAAAGATTGCCGGTAGTTGATTGATGATTCTTCGGATTAGATTGCGAATCTCAATTACCTCGTAATAACTTATTCGGTTTGTAATACAAAAAATCAACAACGGAAAGCATGAATAGGATAGTCGCACTTTCACATATAGATTAGCAGCTGTGATTGTTGAATAAAATGCGAAGCAGCGGCCTCATACGTTTGGATGCACATAAATAGAAAACATTTTTAATTTCAATGGAACGCAAGAGACACCTGTTTCTTTTACCAAAAATCTACTATGTCGCTGTACGCCACCGCTATTGTGGTTTCTGTTCACCTTTTACTTGGCGTGCTCAACGTTATGGCGCAGTCTACTGGACCATGGTATTTTCCTGACCGCTTGACTTTGGCGTTAGTGGTCCATCCAATCACATTAGACTGCTGGTACAAGTGCTGACCAATATACATACCTTTGCGCAGTAACGGGCAAGGGAACTCCGACCCAACGAGGCCCGTCAGCTTTCTAAATGATACCTTGTGGCGTGCATTCGATTTGAACAAACCTTTCAATTTGACTGCACGGCTCAGCGTGTCTGATCAAAGGTTTTGGCGCGCGGCTATATCAATCGAATCCCCACAGGCGACGTCTGCCCTGTTTAGGATTGCTCTTCCACCAAACGACATGCGATTCAATCTTGCGTGGATGAGCGGGCCACAGACTCGAGGCGGCGCTTTTAACACTACTGCATCAGCGCCAGCATTGAATACTGAATTTGATTTTGCCCTTGTCAAAAACGATAGCAGTATTTCCATCAGTATCAATGGCGAAAGGCAGTGGTCTACTCCGTTTAGCTCCCAAATTTTTAATGCTCCGAATGTAAGCAACTCTTATTGAATCAAAAGCCAGTTTTATATATTTTTTATGCTTTAGAAATCTATTATTCTTGGGAGAACCATGTTGGACGGGAATGCACTCCGTTCTCAATGGAACGGTGTGATTAGAAATGTCCTTCTAAGCCAGACTCCCCCTTCAGGTGAGATAATGTGTTTAGCACTAAGTGCTCACCGGTCACCTCACAGCTAATTATTCCAAAGTTTGAACAGCCGGACTGGCTGCCATGTCGCAAACAATGAATTCCAAACTTTTGGCGGATGCCACAAGTGGTTTCCGACCGACACTGGAAGCTTCGAATAGGTGTTGTTTTGGGTGTTGTCCGCTTGTTTTTACAGTAAAGGAGATTGAGGAATGTCCTTGGCTTGAATACATGATACATCCCTTTAGGCTCTTGATTAGTTTTACCCAAGTTTTAACTTTTTCCGACGTGACATCTCTGCCGAAAATACCGATTGATTGCTTTTCTGATCCGTCCGCCATTGGCGTGATTTTTTTATTAAGGCCGATGTTAGGCCGATGGATTGCATCAACATCAACCGACCCTCCCTCGAACCTCGAGGCGTCTTGACACACTTGGTGCGTTACCTGGCCCGACGCGCTGCTGACGCAAAATAATAGCAGAAATAGATGCTCTCGCCTGGATATTATGCTCCACAGCCTCGTGTGTTATGGACCTTCAGACTGGATCTTCTAATTTCTATTGTGAGTCGTGGCTAACCAACAGCACCAGGACAAGGGATCCGAATAGTGTATTCCAGTAACAACAGCTCAGCTGCATCAAGTCTGCGCGTGTCATTACGGAAGGTTGCATCAGCCGTAGGCACGCACTGCCGCACAATGGATTGGCCGTTATTCATTTTGTCCTCCCTAATGACCTAAAGCTTTCAACGAATCAACATCCATATTCACGCTGCGCAACGCTCGATGTCATTGAAGGGTTCGTCCTTGAACAAAGACCCGACCAAGCTCACCATGGAGCCGCAAGAGCCACAAGTACATCAAGCATTGGCTTCCACTACGGTACAGGTACTCAGTATACATAGCCTTGCAATGTGCTACTCTTATTGATTGCGCCATGTTATGCTTTGAATTTTAGATGGCTCCCAAAAGTATCAAGATGGTAACCCAAGGCCATAGCGAGAAACGCCCATCTAGCGGCTACGAAATCCCAACGGCCTCGTCCTCAGGCAAACTTCCAATCTCGACGTTCGATAATACAACCTCCCCACCAAAAACTAATCACTCAACTTCGCCAAATCCAATCACTCCCCCCCAAAGCAGCAAGTTGATTGATCATACAGTAATGCATTCTCTACGGGATACCACCTCTCCTATTATTTGCGCCTTTTTTGTTATCATTGGAAGTGGCCTAATGGTGGCGGGAACGTTGGTCGTTCGTCATTTTTTCCTCCCGCACATCTATACGTGTCCCGACGGTGCCACCTGCCATGACAATTTTGACCCCAAAGGGAATATCATTCCACGCCTTCAAACCCTAATGCAATATTGGTTCCAAGCCGGGGTCTTCATCGCAAGTTTAGGGCTATCAGAGCTCATTTCTTGTAATGCCCGTCTCGTCTTGAAAAAACGGACCGATGTCACGATACTGGCGGTGGAAAGAGGCGTCAACGCGTCAAAAGGGAAGATGAAAGATGCTGCTCTGCAACTATCTATCGTCGAATCATTATATTCCATTGTGTCTCGACTTTGGCGCCGTGGCGACTATATCAGTCCCAAAATCCATCATGGTACTGGTTGGTTGGGTGTCCTCGCGCTGTCCCAAGTTGCTGTGGGAATCTTTATCTCATTTATCGTCGGATTCTCGATCCCAGATTTGCAAAGTACGACCACTGTCAAAGTTCCCTTCAGCTATCGTAGCATCATCACCCTCCCGCGAGCGGACAGGCGATATCCCAGCATTGACGAACGTGTTGTCGGAGGTGTTCTAGACAACTGGTTGATATTGCCAAATTCTGCACATAGGTCACCGACGGCATTTGACGGGAGTCTAGCCGTACAAGACAATAGAACTATTCTGGCCATCAATCCCCAGGCCAGTGGATCTCACATTACGGGCGGCCTATCATGTGGCAGACAAGGGTGGAACGTGTCGAACATTCCTTTCGACTCGGACTATTTCTCTGACGATCACGCTGCTCTTCCTTCTGGATCGAAAGCATATAACATTAGCGGCAAGGATTCATGGGTGGTTACATATTCCTACTTTCCTCTAGCCGCATCTCCCGTTTTATTCCCAAACCCAAACTCCATACTGATATCCAACTCTACCATCAATCGTCAATATGTATGGGCGGGAAATACGAGCAAAGTGATCCCAAATGCAACAGCGTCAGAAGATGGAGGAATTTTTTTCACGGTCTGCAATCAGACTGTATTTATGGACGACCTTCCTGAAATCTCAGAAGTCAACACCCAGGCCATCAACCCCAGCCTGCCTGTAATTTTCTCCGACACTAATGATCCTTTCACCCTTCCTTGCATCAGTTCCGACCCCTTCACTTGTGTCGCTTGGTCTGTCGATCGCATTATCTCGTCTTGGTGGCTGGTCAACGCTGTATTCTCAGATTTGATTCCCTTTTCCTGTGTGGAAGGGATGCTCGTCGCGTACGATGGACTTTCGGACACTAACAACTGCGCTCTAAACTCTGAAAGATGGCATAAAACTCTCAACATGACGTTGAGTGCTCTCATTTCCGCCGCACCCCTGTCCGGGAACCTTACTCAAAATCTTTCGGTGACTACAGAGGCTATGAACACCCACTTTTGGTTAATTCAGCTCGTCCTTCCAGGTGCCACAATGACTCTCCTGCTCGCGTGTCTGTCATATATGTGGTGTCTCATTCGCAAGGGCGATGTGCTTTACAAGCTTGACCTACCGGAGGTGGTGGCAAATCAGAAAAAACTCGAAGTCAATGAAGGCAATACACGCACAACGACAGTCACTGTAGAGTAGTAAATTTCTCGCCAACGTACATTGCTTCCCTGGTATTGTGCTACATCTTCGGCCATTTGAGTAGCTAATATCCAGTGTAGTACCGCCTGCGTTTCGCTCCTGGCTTGCTTAATCGACTCGAGGTAGATACGGTGAATGACTATCCACCGGCTCAGATTCGCATATGAGCCTGGCAGCCCCATGATGCGAGATATCTCAGCTTATGTATTCTGTACTGCATTTTTAGGGAATTGTTGATAATAACTCACCTCTAGTACATCTAAAGGGACACCAACTCAGTATTATTATCTGATGAGATGCACGACATGGCCGAGATCATGAAAAGCAGGGCAAGTTGCTCATCGACGGTTCTCAAATGGAACATCATTGAGCGGAGGATATACTCCAACAAAGAAGCAAACTGTTCAAGTATCAGCATTCGGTAAGACGTTGCTTTAGAACCTCCCCAATCGCATGCAGTGCAGCATATTCGCTGAACCCCTCAGTATGGACTTATCAGTAGAATCTCACAGAATAGATATTCAGAAGGACGTCCCAAAAAGAAGCATCCAGCATTAGATCCCTTGAGTGATAGAGATGCCAAATTGTGCTCTGTAAAAATAAACTAGCTCTGATTTCTCGTCTGCAAGGTAGTAACAGCAGTGAACTGGAATTTGGCTCACTTACGGGGAATACCAAAGTTGGGCGACGACATATTAGATCTTGCAAGACGTTGACCGAGCCCAATAGTGCGGCCAGGGATGGATTTCAAACGTCAATGTATGTTTGACCGTTGCGAACAGTACATAGATAAGGACATCTTGATATAAATATGTTTCCTTGATGATTCAGTTCTCGAAATGTCAAGTTGGGGTGTGGCAAATGCATGAAGATAAGCCCCTGTTCGGCCTCAGAGAAAGGCAATGCCGCCACGACCTGCAAGTACAAGTAACATTGAACCTCAGTTTATGCTCCGATTTGGCTCCGACATATGGCGCAGTAACTTCATCAGTCTTCACGGCGAGCCAAGAAAGTGAACGCGCGATAAATACAATGGTAAAATGATTAAATCTCTTCGCCATCTATTTCTCCTTGCGGCGGTGTAGCCAAAATTTAGCACGACATTAATAGCTGAGAGACTGAAGGTCGTCAGGCTCTCGGAGGAATCCTGTATGATGGCGTAGAAAGCAAAAAAAAACGTATTGATCGATTCAAGTTGCACTGGGTCTTCTTGACATGGAAGAATACTTGAAGCTCCATATGATTCTACGAGCCATGAGGTTATCAGTCTTAATCCTGTTAGATCATACAGGGTAGTGTTTCAACTTCTTTGTGTGCAACTTTCCCCCAGTTTCTGGCCTCACTTTGACGATGGCACATATGTGGAATGAAGCTAAGAATGTGGTTGTACAAGGTGGTACATTTGTGGCTCAAACGGTTCGCCCAAGTACCGTTGTGATGTGTATGTTTGCTGAAGTGTTTCTGTTTCAACTGGACACATTCTCAGGTTGAGCACTCGCCGTACATATCGAGCGCATTCAGCATTAATGTGTTTCCTCGTATCTTTCGGGCACAAGCGGAAGCTTTGGAAGATACTACTGCTTCATCGGCCAAGAAGGATTTCTCTAGGCTGGGTCCCATATTTCCTGAGCCCCTCGTCGATGTCTACGGCCGTGACGAATACCTCGAAGACCTGGTGTTAAACAAAATTCTAGCGCAATTCGTTTCAAAATCAGAAAATAAACGACACGTAGCCATCAAAGGAGGCCACGGTATAGGCAAGACGACAGTTGCAAACAAAGTTATTCGGGATCCTCGCATCGTCAAGTATTTCGGGAATGCAAGGCACTGGGTTAGCTGTCGAGAAGCTTCTTTTATTGACAATTGTTTCAAGGGGCAAAAGTTGCTCGAATATATCTCCAGGAGCCTCGGGCTGGAGCTTACAGCATCTAACAATCTCCTCTACGACGTAAGATATTTTCTCGAGACAAACAATGTCCCTCGCATCATTATCTTCGACAATTTTGAGACCATGTGGGGAGCCATTGAAGCAGGAGAAGGAGTGGGGAGTATCTTGAAAGCCTTAGCGCAGCACACCCAGGTCCTCATGGTTATCACAACTCGCTTCATATATCCGCCCGCTGTCCACCTGGGAGTGTCGTGGCATTCCTTAGACACTTTGAGCCCACTCTCTTTGGACGCATCAAGAGATTTATTTATGAGCATTTGTCCTCAAGAATCTATCGATAAATACCTAGACGAGCTCCTTCTGGCAGTTAACTGTCTACCTCTTGCTATTGTCCTCATGGCGTCGACGGCACACGGATCGTTCACGACATACAGAATTTTGGAAAGATGGAGGAAAGGCCTTCAATGCGTAGCCCCAGACCGAAAAATGATTCCAGGTGACCCCGTAAAGCACCTCGGACCCTCAATTGAAATGTCGCTCGAAGGCCCATTGCTGAAGCATCATCCGGACGCAGTCGTACTCCTGAGGATAATTGCGGGCCTTCCTGGTGGCATAAAGGTCGCAAACCTTCAACAAATTGTTCCTGGAATACCGAGGGTAGATGAAGTGCAAGAGATTCTCCAGCAAACATACCTGATATACGAAGAAGACGGACTTACACGCGACCCCGAAGATCGAGTTCTCCAGATGCATTCCACCATTCGCAAGCATATGTTAGAGAACTACCACCTCGATTCAGAACATGAACGGAATATCCAGAATTTCTACTTCAGACTGATTCACGAAGCCGGAAAAGATCCTGGAGCCAAAGATTTTCTGGCTTGTGCTCGGCGCCTATCCAAAGAGGAAATCAACGCAAAAAGTATTCTAACTGGAGTCTTGAGGGACGAGGCCAATGAGTATCAGGATTTCGTAGCAGCAATAACCGTCGCAATGGACTACTGCAACTATCTTATATGGAACACTCCCAGCACAGATATAGCCGAGAAAACCGTCGATCTGCTAAAGAAACGACTGCCTTCAGGGACGTCAGTGTTGTTATCGCCAATGGAAAACTTAAACGCACATCGGAATAGAGTCGCAGGGCAATGCTCCCGCAATATTGGTTCAGAGCAATTGTTTGCTATGGAACAATATCCACTTGCACTGCTGCATTTAGGCAAATTACAATCTCGATTGTCCCGCTACGGGGAGTCAAAGAAGACTTTCAACCAATTGTTACAACATTGCAATCCTGTGGAGCATCGGAGCCGGACCGCGGAAGCTGAATTCGAGTTGGCTCAGATCTATCGCATCCAGGGTGATCACGAGAAGGCATTGGAGCTCTTTTACAATGTATACAGTCGCTCAGGAGACGAGGCACGCAGAAGGGCAGCCGCCCAACGAGGGATTGCAATTGTACACTTCGATGCAAATAATATTGCTGAAGCATTGGAAGCATTGAACAAGAGCAAACGTATTTTTCCGGAGAGCGACCAGGCATGCCAGGCCGACTACAAGCTCGGTGTGGGAAGAATACATAGAAACCACGACCAAACGCTCTCGATCAGCCTCTTATCCGAGGCAAGAGATTATTACACTGAACATGGACCTCGTCGAGAGGCTGCGATAACGCTGTATCAGAAGTCCATCGCACAGTATCTGAAGGGCGAATTCGATGATGCTGAGAGAGGATTAAATGACGCATTTGATGAATTCAGGCCTCTTAGAAATGACGCGCAAATGGGATATTGCGTTTACCACCTAGCTTTATTGAACATGAAGCGTAGGAGGTTGCGTGACGCCTTGTCGCTGTTCCGCCGCGCGGAGAAGATGTTTGCACACATGGATAACAAGTTGATGGTTGGATTATCGTTGAAGGGGCAAGGAGACGTGTTGACATCGCTCTTTCGAATACAAGAAGCGGCAAACGCATACGATAAGGCTGATACTCTGCTAGGCAGTGTGAGGTCAACGGAAGCCACGACTGCCTTGAAGAACATTCAACATACGCGTTACGCGATGCAATGGTACATCACCTTGGGCGTGGCATTTGCAGTCCTCTTTACATTGGCCCTTTTATATACCACTCAGACCACCAGTGTGGACATTTATGGGTACATACATCGTTTCTGAGAGTGCGTATGTCTTTGTAACAATGATAGATCGCATGAAACTCGCCTTTATAGAGTACAGATGTTTCGCTATTTGGTATTTTTTCTTTATTTTTGTTCGCCGCCTAATTCAATTGATTTTTCAGGTAAAGCCTCTTGACGATACCTCTGCACGTATATGTGAGTCAGGCTGCCTCTACTCGATTCACTGATGGAAGGTTCTTTGTGTAGTTGCACCTGTCAGCTGTCCTGTATTCCCAACTTTAAAAAGCAAGGATTACACTGCGATAACTTGACTGGCATGAAGTTGACGTCGAAGTTGAAGAAGAAGAGGGGTACTCAGTAGCAGTTCTCACGGTTGTTGTTTTTTTACGAGATTACCAAACAGCCCTCAGCAGAGCCAGTGGCAGTGCCAGCGTTGGTGAGTCAATGACCGGTCAACGTTTGATGGGTCAATGACTCGTGATGGGGTGATGACTAGTCATTGACTCTGAGGTGACTAGTCAATGACTTTGTAATCACGTGATGACTGGCAACGGTTTTGTGACTTGGTCATCTAAGGTGACCGTTATCTGATGACTGATTATGTAAAGAAATCAAGTCACGTTACAGTTGACCAGTCACACGTCGGGGATTTCCGAATATAAGACGCACTTTTATGTAGAAACCCAATGTTAGTCGTGAATATTGAATACCGTACAAAGATGGATGAATTTCTTTTCCTTAAACTGTGAATAAATGTGTATGAATATTTCTTATGCCACATACGGGATCAAACTGTAAGAAAATATGCAAGAAATGCTTGACCAACATGTAAGATTAACTTTTAGTGTGACAGTGGGTACTGAGCGGCCGCTCAGCGGGCACTGAATACGAGTATGTACTCGTATGTCAACTGGAGGAAAATCTGTAAGATTTTCCTCCATGTTGATTTCTAGTTAATCTGTAGGAATTTCTTCAACTTTTTTATTTATTTTACCTGTAAATATCCATGTATGATAAACTTTTTGCCCAAATGAAAAATTATTTTGCAGCGATTCTGCCACTCGACATAGACAAATAGATAAAAGTTAATCTTACATGTTGGTCAAGCATTTCTTGCATATTTTCTTACAGTTTGATCCCATATGTGGCATAAGAAATATTCATACACATTTATTCACAGTTTAAGGAAAAGAAATTCATCCATCTTTGTACGGTATCACCGCTGGCGCTCTTACATATTTTCAAAGAAAATAAGACCCAGTAATTATGTTTCCTACATTTTTTTGACGTATTTTATTGGAATATAGGCTTCGGGCTTCCCTAATTTGGTAACCCTGGACTCTATATACGAGAAAAATACGTCAAAAACCAATAGGAAACATAATTACCGATACATATTTTTCTATCAAATATGTATCAGCGCCAGCAGTGTATTCAATATTCACGACTAACATTGGGTTTCTACATAAAAGTGCGTCTTATATTCGGAAATCCCCGACGTGTCAATTGATGGGCATTGACCGAGTCACGTTACAGTTGACCAGTCAATTGATGGGCATTGACCGAGTCATGACTATGGTGACTAGTCATGGGGTGTCATTGACTAGTCAATGACTTTACCATCGCTGAGAGCCACGCAGTGTGTACACGGCGGGACCTTCGCCACTGTTTTTTTGGCGTCGATCGGAGTTACAAATAAATACGTTTAGATTTACAAAATAAAACCAAATTTAATACTGAAAATTAGCATCCGTCGGCGATGTGTTTAGCCGCGTTAAAAATCACAAAATAACCAGTGCGTCAATGAGTCTCTGTTTTATAGCTTCAAATCCACTTCCTTACCACAGTCGTGTTCTGATTCTTTTTTTTTGTGGCAGCTAATTTGACGGCAGCCTAATAATGGTCTTCGGCATTGACCCTGCTGGTTAGTGACATCACTCTCGGTCCACCTTACTACTCGGCTGAATTAAGAATAGTCGTTCAACGACAAGTTGTACACGGTCAAACACTCTATTATTGCCGGGTCTGTCAAGATACAAAAGGTCGCCAAAAACACCACCTCAATGAGCACTTCAACACCACAAAACACCAAACAGCTCTGCAGGCATTTCATACCAAAGAGAAATCCTCTGCTTCTTCACAAACCTCGTTGCCACCGGTTAACAAGTCCCTTTTGTTAGAGGACGCCTTACGTGCAATTCTTGTGTCTGCATCTCGTCAACCACACCAGCCTTTGTATCCTGCCAATGACCCTTGCCTTTCTAGGGTCTCGGCTGCACCTTCTTCAACCACTTTGTCGACGGTCTCTCCACTCACCAGGATTGACTGGAATCTATTCAACGATGATGAAATTATGTCGGATCCATCTCCCATCGACTTTGCGTCTGCCCAAATATGTCAAGCTACTCTGGATTTTCTAAATTCTAATAACGAGAGTGATGGATCTGATGATGGTGGTGGCAGTCCTCCGCTTTCTGAGAGTAGCAATGAGCAAGCCAATTCAGGTGTGTAACGTCTAAATAGCGCATATTGTTTGAGTCCTTAACTTTTAATCAGACACTGAACAAGTTGATAATGAATCTTTGCCCCGAAAACGTATGCGCGGTATTCACACCGACCCGGCTGAAGCTCGAAAATGGTATCTGTGGATTGATAAAATTGTGAGTCTTTGCCTGCCATCGGTTAGATTTTCTGCTCAATCAATAAATCAGACTTGTTCTCTTGATGTTTTGATGCACCTTCCACGATCACTATTTTCACGTCGTCAGCTGGATTTATTTCTCTGGCTACTGCGTATCAATGGCGTCAACGATGTGCCTAGCGTTAAGGCTATGCAAGGCATTAACAAGGCATTGCAGAATTTGTGTGGAATTGAGACGAAGGAGTACAAGGGCAAGCTGGGCAATGTATACTTTGTAAATTCTCTGTCTCAAATTCTTGCCCAGGTATGAATCTATATGTTACAAATGAATACTTTTGATTTCTAACCAATCTGAATAGGAAATGTCTAATCCTCAAGTCCGACCGTTCCTTTACTTCTATCCTGAAGATACGGGCAAATCGATTAGCGAAACCTATCAAGCTTCGGGTTGGCTGCGTGAAATCAATCCTGAGGATGGTACTCCAATGATACGGCTCAATAATAATGATTTTTTCATCTTTGAACCAACTATGCTGATTGATGGACGTTGCTGCATTCCTATTCAATGGTTTCTCCGAGAAGGTGTATTTTATGCCAAAGCCTGGCTTATGGAAGATACTCCTAGTGGTTGGGTTGTGTCCGAAGATCGCGAAATCAAAATCACGCAAAGCCAATTGCTAAAGAATTTTATTCAGTTGTCAAAGGATCACTTGTTGTATAACTTGTCACACCCTTCACGAATATTTGGTATGGACTATATTTTATATATTTTATTCAATTTCTTATAAGTAAACAGGTGTGCGATCCATTCGGGGCCTGGGCTGTCGAAATGGACACGTACAGATCCTACTATTGGCAATCGTTGGCGTGTATTAGCAAAGGGATACCGAGTCTATTCTCTGCCGCTATGGATGTACTGTGACGATACGTCGGGAAACCAGTCCAAGAAGTGGAATAAGCACAACAGCTACCTATTTATTCTAGCTGGTCTTCCTCGCAAAAAGAGTTCACAAGAATACAATATCCATTTTCTATGCACTTCAGATATTGCGCCACCTCTAGAAATGCTTGATGGTGTGGTTGATCAACTTCAGTAAGTTGTCACTATCTTATATTTGCTGCACATATTCTAATCATTTTAACTTTAGATTGGCTCAAAAACATGGTATTTGGGTATGGGACTGTATACACAAAGAGGCCGTTATGATTTTTCCACCTGTATTTGCACTTCTGGGTGACAACCCTATGCATAGCGAGTTTGCTTGTCATATTGGAATGCAAGGGAAATATTTTTGCCAGATTTGCTGGGCCAAAGGAGTTGACAGTCAAGAATGCCCACACAAAAATCTTCCACATGACAGTTGTGCTCGACCCAACTTTCCTACCCTTTCAATCCATAGTGATGTTGATTCTGAAGATACCTTCACACGGCCTTCTCACAAACGGCGGAGGTACAAGGAGTCTATGGAGTCAATGCTTCGAAGGGTTAGTGATTTTATAAAGGTGCGTAAAAGTTGTTTTATAACAATTTATATTTTAATCACCTTTGATTCTAAGATTGGCAAACCGCGTCGCAAGAAAGAGACTATGGCTACTCTTGACTCTTTTTTGGAGCAAGCTAAGATGATTGGCACAAAATCAAAACTTAGAGCTGCAAAAACGGAAACTGGCATCAAGGATGTTTTCCAGGACTTCTTTATTGAAAAGCTTTTCAAATCTTATAAGGGAAAAGTTTCTACTCAGGCAAAGGAAAAAGCTCTTAAAGCGGCTGTCGATAAGCTTCCTGGAGACATCAAAAGTCCCGTATGGAAACTTGGTGCGATTGAAATATTTTGCTTTAATTTACTAGCTAAATCTATATTCCAGGCTTGGATCCTCATCAGGACACTCCCGTCAAAATTCTGCATGTTGTATTGCTGGGTTTCGTTAAATATTTTTGGAGAGACCTAGTTCAAAATCAGGTTACTCCTGCTAAAAAGCAAACTTTGATTATTCGTTTAAACAGCCTCAGTGTGGCAGGTCTAGGTATACCCACATTAAATGGCTCCACACTAGTGAACTATGCCGGGTCACTAACTGGTCGCGATTTCCGAATTATTGCTCAAGTAGCGCCATTTGTCATCTACAACATGGTTTCTCAGGAGGTTTATGATGCATGGGTGTCCCTATCTACGTTAGTTCCAGTTATTTGGCAGCCAGCAATCTCTAACATTGATGAGTACCTGGTGCGTCTTCATTGTGTCTTTCTTTAAATTGTTTTATTAAATTAAATCATGTTTTAGCCCAGATTAGAGGCCGACATCAAATACTTTTTGTTGAAAACGGCAACATGGACCTGCGCGTGGTTTAACAAAACCAAATTTCACATTATTCTTCATCTTCCAGAACATGTCCGTCGGTTTGGGCCAGCAATATTGTTTGCCACGGAATCGTTTGAGTCATTCAATGCTATTATCCGTGCAAAAAGCATTCACAGTAATCACCAAGCACCTTCACATGATATTGCCCGTGGCTTTGCGCAAGGCAATCGGATTCGCCATCTTCTTAGTGGTGGTTTTTTTCTTCCACAAGAGCTTTATCAGTCTTGGAAAAAGGATCCAACAAATGTGGCTAATTCAGAGTGGCGCACTGCTGGACCTGGAGGTCTTCACCTTATTGATGCTCCAGACTCAACACCAGCTAGCTATTTGGGACTGCAGAAACCTGCTGCCAGTAAGGCTGGTAAGTTATATTTACAAATCTATACTACTAGTGAGCGGTCTAATGCAATGGCCTAGGTTCATGCAAATCTAATGGCACAGATCCTCAACCATTTCATCGCACATTATGTGGCCAAAAGCTTCCCAACATTGTGCTCAATACTGCAGCCAGCCAACAACTGTATGTAACCAATTCCCAGGTCTATCTGAGAAACGAGGATCTATGCACCATAGGACAGTTTGTCATTGCCCAAATTCATCCATCCCAGCCGCCTCTGATAGGGTGTGTTCGAGAGATCTTGCAGCAGGTTGGCTCTCCAAACCATCTTCAAAACCGGCCCGATGGTATTCTTATTCAAACAGCTTTACACCAACCGCCGTCGCACATATTGCCTGCTGGACAACTGCAGCCAGTTTTTATGCTCCGTCTGATTCTTCAGCAGGAATGGTCCTTCATTCCGTGGAGTTGCCTTCTTTGCACCGTAAATACTCAACATGACTGTCAACGTCATGGATGCCAGGCAAATGGGCTACAATACATCTATCAAGAGCAAATACAAACTGATCAGACTAAGGCAACAATACTGCATCAAAACTCATTGGATGATATGCTCCTCCTCAATATGTGTCAAATGCGCGATGCTGCTCATCTCCAAAGTTTTCACCTCCACTCTGCCCCGTTAAACGAAGATGCTATAATTCAAAGAAGTGTGGCTCAAGCCATTGTTCAACGGAAGGTAGGAGAAGCCTCCCAATCAAGTACTTCCAAACCAACCAAAACACCAACAGCCGCCTTGAGACAACATGCCCAGAGCCCCTTGGGCACCCCTACTCTAGCAGCCACACCTTCTGGGGGTGTCAGTTTGCCTCAACATGCTTCAGCAGGAACATCTTCTGGAGGTGTTAGTTCACCTCGACGTAGCAGGCAAGCATCTGTGGTATATCCAGGTCAAATAACATTGGACTTTCGATAGAAGTAAAACCATACTGTATTTATTTACTAGAATTCTACAAGAAGAATAGCAGATCAAACTTGTCCAGAGACCTCAAACGCAGCTTTTGAAATAAGATCTTGTAAGGTGCACAACATGCCCAACCCCCTCTTCCATCGTGTTGGCCTAAGCTCCATTTGCTCTTGATAAAGCTTGGGGTTTGTACGTTTTAACTCCTTCTCGGTGCGGTAGCCATAATCAACCCATCTAAACAGGCCACCTGAAGCATACTGAGTAAAGGAAGCACGCTCCTCTCCGTGTTCAATGCTGGTGTTTGAATGTTCTAGGACGGCGGACAGCATAAGGATGGTAGATCCTGCAGGGAACTCAATGGCCACTTTCAGGCCCCACACCACAAAGTGACCACCCTTTTTGGCATTGAATTTCCCTAAAGACTGGATGGCGCACCAGCCATATGGACAGTTTTTGATATCAAAATGCGGGATGGTGCAAACCACAGACCCTAGGTTGAAGGTGGCCGCCGGAAATATGCTGCGGCGAAACAGTCGGACTAGCGTGGAGTCATTGGCGAATATCTTATCCATGTACAACTTATAGTGGTTGTACACTTTAGGGCTCCATGTAGCAAATGCACCTGTGGATGTGTTTAAAAACAGGTTCACAAAACAGGCATAGGAGTCACTTACTGCTGGCAAAACTGGCCATTTGTTGAATGCTTTCCGACTGCAAGAGCTTGGCAGTGATTTTGGGATGGCGCTGGACGCGGTTGAGTGGAGAGTGTGTCCCTACACCGTGTGTAACGCCGATGTTGAGTGCGGGATAATGACCACGATTTTCTGAATAGTCTTTGTGTGTAAACACTGTGGTGTGTCCGGCCTCCCTCAGTAGATCAAATGCTTCCTCCGTGGCACGTTCGTATGCAGGGTCCTTAGGACGGCCTGCCAGAACCATAAAAATACGTCCGTCTTCAGAAACAAACGGGACGGGGGTGCTATAGTGCATTAGCTTTAACTCCATCAAACTGAACAGATCAGAAGAGTTGTAACTCACCATCTATCCCAAGGTATAATGCGGAACCCAAGGGCCTTGATGGCATCCAAGCTATATAGGTGACTTTTGTGGGGTTTTGTTGGTTTAGCACCATAGGCGCCTTGCGTGGCAGGCAAAGTGTCAAGCTTGACGTTGAGAGCCTCTGGCTGGCAGCTGGGAAGCATGCTTAAAAGACTGGGTTTTGGTGTGTGTCCGTGCTTATTGTATTGTAACGTCCGCTGATACTTGCGGCTGCGATGACTGTTGGAAAGCCCATTGTATGGCCTTTTCAGGCTGGCGGTTTGCACGGATGGGTCTCGCTGAGGTAACGAAAGCGAAAGCTTGGTCGACGATTGCGAAGGTACAATCGGCGGTGTCAACATATTGTCAACCGATGGTGTCAACGCATCGTGGGCTGACAGCATCGACTCGCGGGTTGACGGGGTCGACGCGTTGTGGGCTGACGTCGTCGATTCGCGGGTTGACGGGATCGACACATCGTGGGCTGACGTCGTCGATTCGCGGGTTGACGGGGTCGACGCGTTATGGACTGACAGCATCGACTCGCGGGTTGACGGGGTCGACGCGTTGTGGGCTGACGTCGTCGATTCACGGGTTGACGGGATCGACACGTCGTGGGCTGACGTCGTCGATTCGCGGGTTGATGGGGTCGACGCGTTATAGACTGACAGCATCGACTCGCGGGTTGACAGGGTCGACGCGTTGTGGGCTGACAGCATCGACTCGCAGGTTGACGGGGTCGATGCGTTGTGGGCTGACGTCGTCGATTCGCGGGTTGACGGCGTTGACACGTCGTGGATCGACGTCGTCGATTCACGGGTTGACGGGGTCGACACGTCGTGGATCAACGCCGTCGGCGTCGACGTATTGTTCGTAAACTGCATCCAGGTATCGTCCGTCGACCGATTCTTTGACGCATCGTGGATCGACGGCGTCCAGATGTTGTGAACGGATGGCGTCGACGTATCGTCGGTCGATGGAATCAAGACATCTATTGACAAGTACGTGAATGGGCAGATGACGAGTAGGCAAACATGGTGACTCACCTTGATCTAGATCTAACAAGTCTGTGTCCTCCCTTGCATCTGCTGCCCGCCAGGCAGAGATCAAGTCAAAAGCCAACGGATCCTCCCATACCTCAGGCTGACACTGGGCATACACCCTCCCAGATCATGTCTGCTTGAACAGATTTCCGATTTAAAACTTGGTATATGCATAGAAAAGTTTCCAAGGACGTACCGTATAGCGCGCCTATTGGCAGGCCGACATCTGTGCATGCAAAAACCAACGGTGAGCAGGGTTCTTGCAATCATGACACGCCCCAGCTCCTGCGTTGGCTGGCAGTTTGACAGACCCGGTCCAGGGGTGATCCCTCGCCTGGCAAGCCTCTAACCAACGCGAGAGCTGGGCCCTGTCGCGTTTCTGATATACGAACGTTTGCTTACCGGTGGGACGGGTATTTATACGAACGCGAATGAGGGGAATGTTGAACCTCATTAAACAGATCAGGGGTCAGGTGATAGGGGTCAGGTGATAGGGGTCAGGTGACGTAGGTGGACGCGTTGCACCCGCGACACACTTCAACTGCTTTGACCTCAGAACACCTGGTAATACGTCAGTCCGCTACAAACACAAACACCGCAGAGTAATGCAGGTCTCAGGAATACTACCCAGGTGCGTTATATTTCATGCATCCCTTTTGTAAGGCCAAATTGACAATATAGTATTGAAAGTGCTGCAGATTCTATTTCACAAACCGTCTAAACAATAGCAATGGGATTGTCAGACTGCAAAGGCTGAGGAGGAATGTAAACCGGTACGTTAATGCCATGGGACGTCAACGCTGCTTTCAGCTGTTGGCTCCAATGCCTCTCTTCTACCAGCATAATTGCTGTGTTGTGTTCCTGTCTGACATATGTCCTCAACTGCTCTTCTAGACCCTCCACCACCAACGTCAGGTATGCAGAGCGTTGTTTGGAATTCTTCACAGACCTAACCAAGTTTTTTACCGCCTTTTTAGTTGACTGGGCCTCCTGGCGTGCTGCGGCAAGGTCCAACCATGCCGTTCAAAGCTGATTCTTATAGGCCACAGCTTCTCTTGTTGCCTCGATGGCTATTTCACGCCAAACAGTAATCTCTGCCTCCAGATCGCGTCGGGAACGTGGATAGGCCCTGTTCAAGCTGATTGTGGTTTTGTTGCGGGGAACCTTGGAGGAATGGTCTAATAAAGTGGATGTGAGTGGTCTCAACCTTTCACAGCAATACTGTCAACTTATGAAACGCACCATTCTTTTCAGGCATTTTGGATACAACCGGCTGGTCTTCGAGATCGCTTTGGCACGTTGATCCAGGGGTATCACCTAGTTGAGTTTGGATGGTGTAAGTTCAAGTGCATTCGTGATAAGATTCTATTTACCAAGGCCGTAAAAACTGTAGTTGGGCAGACCATCAGTAACGTCAAGCCCTACGGGTGGGAGGTCAGGGTAGGTTATGCTGAGGTTTAACAAGGTTTGTTTACTGACCTGCATTCAGAGTTGACAGGTACTTTTTAGGTGCCTCATCGTCTTCATCTTGGTTGTGCTTCCTGAAACTTTTTTTTGGCGATGGAGTCTTAGGCGACAGCAGGCGGGATGGTAGACAATTGTCAAGAGTGTTGGTAGACATGTTGAGCGGTTCAAGATAACGAAACCACACAAATATCAGACTGATGGTTAAGGGAGTAAGAGAGTGAGACAAAAGGTGAGCAAACCTTTGGAATAACTTTGACGCCTCCTTTTTATGTGACGCATAGGTTTGTTGTTGTTGATGTGACACGACGCGAATTGTTGATTGACCTCGAACGCGACGCGAATTGTTGATTGACCTCAAACGCGATGTGATTCGTTTGTTGTGGCAAACATGGCAAATCAAACTTGGGGTATAAAAGCAAGGTAAGAGATGTTTGCTTGATTCTGAATCCACAATGTCTCATTCTTCGATTGACCCAGCTTTTGCATCACAGCCTGTTTCTCGTGACGTGGACCGCCCAACTGGTACATAGCTGTTTATTGACAACCTGGTTCACCGATTCAACCTCACAAGCAACCACAGTGCAGATCTCACTTTTCTTTATCAGGTAAACTTGTTTTTTACATAACGCCTACATCAAACTGCTTCTAACTCGTAAACCCGCAGATCTGTACAGCCGTGCCTGAAGAGCAACCTCCTTAGACCGAAGTGATAAGTCGAATCATGATGTTGGCCTGCCAGTTTGGGGCCGAAGTTCGTCTGCATAAAGCACTGACTGCCACGCAAACACATCTACAAGGACTCGGGCAGCTGAGCAGTTTTTTGGCTGATTATGAGCTGCAAAAAGATGAGAACTTTGTGTTATCAAATGCACAAAAGGTGAGTCATTGTTTGCCTTTATGAACACGGTGGTCTGAGCCAGCTTTTAGATGGCCATTAAATCAACCTGTATCAAAGAGCTTCTAAAGCCCTCTAGACAGTCCTTTAAGACGCTTCACATCGATGTTGAGGTGCGTTCTTTTCACTTTAATTGGCGGTCTAAAACAAATGCATTTGCAGGCAAAGATGAAAAAAAAGCCCGCAGACAATTACCTTGACAACATCCTGAATCGGCTGGGACGTGAGGCCAAATGGATGGCGCATATACAAACCGTTTGTACAATTCAGAGAAACACGCTTCGAAAAGAGGTGTGTGGTTGTCCGGTTTACCATATGCCGTGTACTGATGTGTGAAATTAAAGATCATACAAAGCATAACTCCAGGCCCAAAGTTTACTTCTGTGCAAGAATTTGCGGCGGGCCTCATTGTGAAATATTGTCTGCCTACGTCAGAGTCTGGTGCAAATTCCAATACAGCTTACCTCTCAAAACATGTGTTATTGGTGTGTCTTCAATATTTCTGATTCAAAAAGTTTCACTAACGTGGCAATGTAAAGTGGCGGTTTTTCTGGGACCATTCATCTATGTTTTCGGCCTTTGAACTTGAGAAGGATGACAACAACTCAGAAGAGGAGAACAATGACCAGGATTTTGGAACACCAAGCACCGACAACTCTAGCGATTCGGGTCATTCTGCTACCAAAAACGTAAATTGCAAAAAACAAACATTCCCGCTGGGAAAACTCGCGGTCGGGTGGCTGATGGCGAAGACTATTGGTCCAAAGTTGATCAATGGCTCAAGAGGCTTGACGATGAGCTGGGAGATAATACAGCTGAGTTGAAACAGTCCGAGTTTTCTCTTGTATTCTCAATGAGTTATGCTAAGCTTGTGAATAGATTTATTGCTGAATGTCTGGAGATGGACTCTCTCAGGACCAATAAAGGCTTAGATTTCTCAAGCCACCCTTCCGAGCGCTCTTTTACCAGCCCTAGCGATGTCACATCCGACCCACAACCCACCACTATACAGTCCTTTCCTTCCAATTCTTCTTCGAGGCTGCCTGAACCTCATTTAAATTTTGGTAATGCAATTGCTCAATTATTTAGTGGTCCTTCAACAGGTAGACCTTTTTAGCCACTAGACTCCACTACAATATAGTTATTAATTATGCGGAAATGTATGTGTAAACGCAACTAAATCTGAAGTTGATGTTGAGAACATGTAGCCCCTAATATTCAGTTTGCTAGTGTTTGGCACCGGTGATCATTTGATCAACAGCAACGAGTTATCGCTTTCATCTTTTCCTCCATGATCTCGCACAGCGGCACCGTGTTTTCCGCCGTGCATTGTTAAGAGATCCAGCCCTTTCATGTACTAAAAGCCATGCACTGGAAAGATCCAGATTCCCAATATGTGGGAACGCGTTGAGCGGCATGGTTGGGCATAGTTTTTTTTTGGTGACTGACATTTGATTTGTAGATCGCACACTGGTGCAAGAACCTGCTTATTGCTGAGTATTTTTAGACAGCTATCCATGGCGAAAATTACTTATTTTAACACCACAGGTTCAAGAATATGTGCTTTGAAGTTTGACAAGGTCCAAGAACACCATTGCCGGAATCGATAGCCATCGTTGACACCATAGTTTGGCTCTGGAGAATGGGTGATAGTTGGATGCGCAACACAACATCGTCAACGCCATAGCCGGAATCGATCGCCATTGTCGACACCATAGTTTGGCTCTGTGGAATGGGTATTTGTGGATGCAATAACCCAGTGAGTACTTTATAGGATAGACGTTAGATTAGTAGTTATTTAGCTTCAGCTTCATGCTCAATATATGGTGTTTTATTATAACCTAATCTTGTATGAAAGACCAAAAATAAAATTTCACAATGATATTATACTGTGAATACATATGAAAAGCCTACAAAAAAATATGTATTTGCTAGAATGTGGCTGACACAAACGGTGCTTGGCACTTATGTGGCAGCCACATGAATTTCGGCCTGTTGTGTCACCCACTGATATCGGATGGAGGTGGCAGACACATGTTTATTTGTGTCTGACATACATCGGCCAAACACATCCAAAAATGTGTCCAGCGGCCGCCTGTGTAGCAACGGAAGACACTCAAAATCTCCCCTGTCCTACACAAGTAGATTCTCCGACATTTTTCTCCTTCTTGTCAACTTGTATGCCGTTGCTCGATTAAGCTCGCTTTAGTTTGCACCAGTGAGGTTCCATCTATTGTCAACTTGTAGTGGTGCTCGGTCTCATGCTCTTGTAGTGCCCCTTTAAGCTTCATTGGCTATCGTCTCTCCAGAAGGAGTTTCTCTTTCCTACCCACTTGAATTGTAGTTTTTGTCTTAAGTGCCTCAGTCATAAGCTCTCTCCGATGGGTATTTTATGGATTTGGTTTCTCAGCATCATTCGCTGCGTCATAGACGGCGCTGAACGGCACTGCAAGGAACTGCTTCGAAAGAACCAAAAACGCTGGGCGGTGACGTCGTTCATGTCCTGTTGTACTCTTGTTTTCATGAATATTCACACATGGGGCCAACGCTACAGCTACCGACTTGCCATCTTCGGTGATCTTCTTCCTGATAGGCTGATCGATTTGAAATGGTTTTGTATATAAAGGCACGAGTTATCTTCGACAGTGTCACAAGAAGAATGGATTCTAACACTCGTCCTTCTTATATCACACCCCCACCTTCCTTTACCCAAAGCACAAATCCATACCATTCAGTGGGAGATGATACATATTCATTTGCTGCACTTGTGGCCAGTACACCATCCCATTCAGGTTTCCGTCCACAAGAATCAGCACTTGTAAGTTAAACAGATATAGTTCAGCGCTTTCTTTCATGCATACTAGTAGGGCTCGGACATGGACTTCGATATATCATCGACCCTCCCGAATCAGCCATCGATTGTAACTAGCAATGACCATAACGATGCCATGATCTCTATCTCCACCTCTTTCCATCCAAATACACGGCCAACTCCTGACACAACCTTCTCAGCTGGGGACGGTGTAATTTTCTGTGTTTATTCCAAAATCATACTGGCAGTCTGCCCCACAGCATTCTCTTCTGTCATAGGTGATCCCTTGTCTCATCCGAGGTTCAGGACGGAGACTATTCTCCTCGATGCACCGAGCGCCGAGGTCAATATAATTTTTCACGCCCTATATGGTACATCGCCTGCATCTAATCGCCCAGATTTTGAGACCCTTGTGCGAGCAGTAGACCGCATGCCAACGTATTCGCTCTCTCCCAAGGCACTCATCCGACCATCAGGAAGCTTATACGAACTGCTTCTCTTCTATGCACCACTGCACCCCGTTGATGCTTATGCACTGGCTGCCCATCACGAGCTACACCCACTCGCAGTCAGTGTTTCTCCTCATTTGCTCTCAATAAAGATCCAGAGTATATCGGACGAGGCCGCCGAGCGTATGGGTGCGATCTACTTCAAAAAGCTGCTTGAGCTTCATCTAGGACGCTTTGCGGCATTGAAAGGGATCCTTCTCCGGCCTCCGCACCCACATCCAGCCAGCAAGACGTGTAGCTTCGACGATCAAAGAAAGAATATACGAGCATGGGCGCTTGCCAGCGCATCTCTAGTTTGGGATGCAGGGCCTGGTTCGTCTGCCGTTCTTTGCACTGTCTATGCTGACGGTCCCTGTTAGATCTCTCATCACAGATGATACGTAACGCTCTCAATCCTACCACGGAGAACTTGACGTGTGAGATGTGCCTGCAGACTCTGAAGGACAAAATTAAGGACGTGGTGGTGCAATGGTCGTCCGTTCGGGTAAGTGCCATTGATCATGTTTCGTTGAAATCGTAGCCATGACCATTACCATCGTCGTTTACGTGGCTTGAGCGTGCGACTGGGGGAATTTTCTCAAAGTGGAAACGTTGAAGTACTGTTTGGTCGCAAGACTTTGGGGACTGCGTGCTCTTTGCGCAAGAACCACGCCAACCGTGGCTTATGTCGGGTTCGTATTCTTCGTCTTTGCTAAGCTTCATGTGTATTATTATAGCGCACGATCTGAGACCAAAAGAGTGTCATCAGCGGCGGCAAGCAGAACATTATCAGGCTGGATATTGGACTGCTAAGCCGAACAAGCACAAGCTTCAAGCTTACGAATGTTCAGGAGCTCTGGCTTAATTTTTGAACGCTTATGAAATGTATCAATTTTCCGTACATGCCTCTTCTATTTTCCATTTTTCTTCTTGCTATAGTGATTCGATATGCTGGTCTGGTGTTAAAAACATCATGAACTTTCGTTTTTACAATGCCGCCAGAGGCTTTTGATAAGCGCCCATCTTCTGTGGCGCTTGACACTACTGCTGCATCAGTCTTAAAACCGTGTTGAATGGTAATTCTCCCATTTGTATTCAACCATAAAAGATTTTGCCTTGTGTCTAAATTGAATTGGTAACAGTAATTAAACCGATGGATTAGGACCTATTGAGCAATGAAATCACTTCGTATGGTTGAAGGAATGGTTAGGTATGTTTTTGGCGTATCACACTCGACCACATCACGTAAAACGTAGGTAAATTTTTGTTCATACAACGCGTTGTGGACTCTTTCAAAGCGAAAACACCATTTTCCTCGCTTCCCTCTCTTTCCTCGTTTCACTTTTCTCGCTTCCCTGTCCTTGCTTCTGACCTCTCTTCCTCTGCTCCCTAGTTCTCTTCGCTTACCATAACCCGTTCACGGCTCGTTATGTAGCCCATATTTTAAGTTTGTTGGTAATGTAGATAGGCCTTTTCTGCGACCAGTGGAGGCAAGCTCAAGCGCCTTGGCCACTGGACTCTTTTCCACTAGCAAGTAAATGTCGCCTGCTTTTCTGCGTTTATAAACTTGGATTGATTATGCTTCATACTTCGAACACATCTGCGATTCGTATCATGTGTCAAATGCACTAGTAGCACCACGAATATCCACGGTCAAGCAACGTTCATATGCTCGAGGTCGCTGTCCCGATATACGATTTGTCTTATTCGGCCTAGGATCCTATTGAACGAAAAGGGGCGCAGGAAAAAAGCCTTGCAGGGGACGCGAGGATTTAATGAACAAACCAACAGAATCATACCTTCCAACATTTCAAAGCGTCCCCACTTGAATATATAAACCTGAATGCCACTGTCGCCACTATAGACTACAGGTTTCAACGCTCATCCACCCTATCCGCCGTTGTGCACAGCCACCTCTTGAGCTAGAACACGCCGAATCGCGACTCACCATTGCAACTACGAGGTATCTCAAGACTCAAGGTATGTATCTTCGTTATCAATTTCTGATGACGACAATGCCCATTCCGACCCCAAAACACCATTTATGGTACCCTGGTGTCGATTGTTGCACGATGCGCACGGGTAAGACCCGACGCAAGCGCGAAAAATGCATCTGGGGTAGCCTCTGTGCCCTATCTACGCACTCGTCTTGATTTGTCTTGTAGCTGACAACACATTAAAAGGATATCAGAGTCTGAATATAAAGTGCACGACTGGTCGGTAACCTGCAAAGCGCTTTATCACTGAACGATATTGTCATGTCCGTCGAAGTTGAGCGACTAAAGTCGTCCATTTCAGTTACCCCGATATTCGATGTTGACCAGCGTACGGGATTCATGGCGCCGGATCCTCCGATTCCACGCTTACCGACCGCATGGGAGCCCTGGGAGGCCGCCCTCGACGCCGCCGTGCAGGCGAAACTTCAATTAGGAGACAAGATAGGGTTGACGAACCTGGAAAAAACCACATCAAGCAGATGGAGAGAGAGCGTCCGACAGGTGGGCATACTTCGGATCTTGTTTCAATTATCAAACTGACAGATGTAGCTCCCTGTTCTTGCCACAGAAGAACTCTCCAACTCTGCTATTCTCCTGCGGCGCGCGCACCTTGTCCTTGCATATATTTTACACTTCTATGTCCAAAGTCTCCCACTTACCGCAGAGATATTGATACCTGAATCGATTGGCGTCCCCTTGCTGGAGGTCTCCTCCAAACTCGACATCCCGCCGCTCCTGACCTTTTCCGACACTGTGCTCTATAATTGGCGCTTTCGAGATGAAGAGAGTGCCGAAGATTCGGTACCGACACCTGATAACATTCGGAGCCAGACGCTGTTTACCAACCTCGTCGACGAAGAAGAGTTCTACCTCTGTTCTGCACGCATTGAGCTCCGGGGTGTCGAAATCCTAGAGTTGATGAGAGTGACAATGGACGAAACATTCGTCGGTGACGTTATTGCCGTCTCGCGGATCAAAGAATATCTCAAAACTATTGCCCGAGTCATTGGAGAGCTGAAGGCCCTCCTGATGAGCGTGAAGCAGGGCTGCGATCCTGATGTTTATTACAACAAGGTACGGCCGTGGTTTAGAGGGGAGGACTCCGCGGAGACTACCAGAAAGTGGAATTTTGAGGGGTTAGACAAACATCCACATCTCAAGCTTCCCACCGAGCTTTCAGGGCCAAGTGCAGGTCAAAGTTCCATGGTTCACGTTCTCGATGTCTTCCTGGGCGTAGACCATCAGGCAACGTCTCCCGGAAAGCCGTCGTTCATGTCGCGCATGCAGTCGTATATGCCGCGGAACCATAGGCTGTTCCTTGATCATCTCAAAGCGAATCCTCGTCCTCTGCGAGCGTTCGTGGTCGACGCAAACAATGCGGAGTTGCTGTCAGCTTACAATCAGGCTGTCATGTCTTTAAAGGAGTTTAGAGACGCACACATGATCATCGCCACACTGTACATTCTAGGGCCAGCCAGGCGTGCGTCTAAATTGGCGAATGACATTGCGGAACATGATTCTACCACCAAATCAAGAGCCCCTGTCGGATGGACGCCTGTGAAGGGAACCGGAGGCACAGAATTGGTAAAATTCCTGAAGGATACTCGAACTCGTACCAGCGAGAGCTTGATACACTAGAATGACCTTTCCAAGCTTTGAATAGTGACGGAGAAGAATTAGACTTTGTTATATATTACCAGTAGATTACATAGAATGGCTTCGTTAACGATCATGAACATTGACACTGAATAATTCATTCTGCTGATTAAGATCACTTTTGTAGCGATCCCCGAGTTGATGTGAGAAATCAAACTATTCGTGGAGATTGATGTCAGCTTTGACAAGAGACATCTGTGGGGGCCGTACCTTATATACGAGCTCTGTAAATGTTATAAAATGCCTGAAGGAATGGCCACGAGAACTCGCTTACAACGCCCTCCGTCTTCAATTAGAACGCCATGCGCTTCCCAATACTCGCAGCAGTCTCGTGTTTTTTGGCGACATTGGTCCAATGTTCGCCAACTCCCAACCATAAGACCTTGGTGTCCCTGAGAATCGAAGGAGAAGATAAAACAATATTCGAGGGCGTTGTCCTAACCAAGGGCCATGACATTACTACGGCTTTGGGAGGAACTCACCACTGTGATGGGACAAACAATGGAGCAAGTACAACACCGGGTCCTACTCCAAACGCCGCTTTGGACGACGCAGCGAAGTTGCATGACTTTGCCTTCGATGGGTAAGTTGATATATCATAGAGCTTGAAATATTGTGCTCACTGGTTTTCTGCCAGCGCCTTCTTCCCAGAATTCGACGACTTTCTCATCAGCTCCATCGGGGGCGAAGCGAATACGGACACACAATTTTGGACCACCCTCGTAAACTTCCAATTCATCCCAGTAGGCGGATGCCAACAAAAGGTCCAACTTGGCGATGAAATTTTGTACGCGTTCGACGGATTCTCAAAAGCTCACATCTTGAAGCTTTCTGGACCCGTTGTTGCTCGTAAGAACCATCCTGTTGTCTTCACGGTCACCGATGGTTCTACGGGAGCTCCCGTCGCCGGCGCCAGCGTAGATGGGCAGATTAGTGGAGTCGATGGAAAGGTGTCTGTTACGTTTGCTAAAACCGGTCTTAATGGTGTCAAGGCGCAAAAAGATGATTCCGTTAGATCCAATCAGGTGGATGTCGTAGTTGTAGCTTGATTTCTGGATATGTGGTGTAGGCACTAGTACGTCCAAGTTTCTAAGTAGAATAACTTGAAAATGAAAGTTATAGTACGAAGTGGCTTCGGTGGTTGCGGTTGGAGATAACGGGACACTTTAATTTCCCACACGTAGGCAAGATGGCCGAGCGGTTAAGGCGTGTGACTCAAGCTTAGCTTGCCCACGATTTGTGGGTTTCCTTTCTCATTACGTAATGTAGCATGGGTTCAAATCCCATTCTTGTCATAACTTTTACCCCGCAAAGCTTTACAGGTCAATGAGGGACAGTGCAGATGTCGAAAATTCATTTTTGAGATACATGGAGAAAGAGGTGATGCCAGATGGAGTTGACGATATTTAAACTCAGATTACAAGAAATTCACACAGTGCCACATTCGCGTTAGGAAGATGCCGGCGAAAACTTGTTCAATATTTAAAAAACTCTACGCTGTACTCTTCACCCCGTCTTTAACTGCTATCCAAGCAGGGCGTGAACTAATGTCTTGCCACCATCTAGGAAACATAAGAATATAGAAAGTGTGTCAAATCTTTTGACTTACCGTGCGACGTTAGGTTTTTTGTCCAGCAGCTCACTTCCTGCCAACGGCAGTCCTGATCCAAACGGGAGATGGAAAAGGTCAACAAGAGTGATTTCCTGAATAATTGTGTTCAATATATTGCCGAAGTGCAATGTGTTCAATGGACTCACGTTACCAGCCAGATACCTTTGCTTAGATAGAATGGTGTCGTAAACATCTAATTTGGCAGAAAGGTCACTATCTGCTTTGACGAAGGCAGCGAGATTTGGTTCTTGGCCAAGTTTTCTGGATACGTTTTTTAGAAAATCATGATGATTTTTGAAATATTCTATACATACTTTGGTCTGACAACTTCTCTCCATATTTGCGATGCGTATGGATCAAAGTTAGCGAGTTCGCTTGAGGCCGCTTGCTCGAAAAGTGCCTTTGCTTTCAACTCTGTCGGAATAAGCGCTGGTCCTTGATCCGCATACTTCTCGGCGATGTAGCGTCCAATGGCACGGCTCTCATATAAAATGAATCCATCATCGTCCTAGTGTGCACAGATATGTCCATTAGTTGGAGTAAATATGCCAAAAATAATCTCACAATATATGGAACCTGGCCAAACGGCTGCTTCTTCAGATACTCTGGCGACTTGTGTTGCTTGTTTGCAAAGTCGATTGAAATGAATTCAAATGGGACGCCTTTCTCCACCAATATAGTTGCCGCCCGGACGGTGGCCCTGGACTGAGATACGCCGTAGAGTTTCAATACCATAGCAAGTTATGTGGGTTTGAATTGGATTGCAGATCGAGTAGTAGCCTGGGAGGAAAATGAACGGAATGAATGACAGAAGGTTGGTTAAATACTTCTGTACCAACTCAAAGGATCTGAATGATCGCTTCATTTGATCGCGTTCTACAATCGACTCACAATGAAGCAATAATTCACTTGATGACGGAAACAGGACGGAATCAAAGCGAAACTTAGGCCAAAGGTTTGCAATCATAGTTCATTTTGATATTGCTACAGACATTTTGATATTAACCAACAGCTTTCCCTTGCTAATGCTGTCGAACGATGTTTTGTTAGTGACTTCAGATGGTGACATCTAACGCGATAGAGCCCTTGGCACCCGGTACGTCTTCCGCCTAAGCGATATCGGCCTCGTATATTAAATTGCAAAAGCATACAGACTCGCTGTGATTTTCGTTGCGTAGAGTATTTGATGCCCTCCCAAGTTATGACAGCATTCAAAGCTCGTGCAAAGGGCAACTATGAGCATCGTCAAATCTGACCATTCTAAAAATAGATCATGGCTGTTAATTCTGGATCATAAAGCTGATGATCATCATTTATCAGTGGATGCTATTCTCCAACGTTGATAACAACGTCCATCCCTGCGATTCGAGACAACAAAAAGAGGTCTCCTAACCTCTTCGACATAGTGATATCTCAAGGACGGCAGAACGAGCTTATTGACAGAGTGTTTCAACACCATGGAGCATGCAGACTCAGGACTCGACATAGTGGCAAATCCAGTAGATTCGGGGGCCAGCCGTTCTCCCATATCGCAACTGGACCAAGATGTCATGTGGAGAATTTTCTCGATGAATGCCAATATGAACAATGACGACGAATTTCGCATCTACTCGAATGACAAACTCAAGAACAAAAACAACAGGGCATTATACACTACCTGGCATAGTTCACAAGTATGCCGGTTCTGGCGTCGCCCTCTGTTGAATGCACCAACATTATGGGCACAGCTCATCGACCTAGATGGCCTCTCATCCGTGGACGATTTAATGAAGGAGGAGATCGTTCGCAGATCCGGGCTCTGCCCCCTCGCTATTGCTGGCCACGTCTTCGCCATATTTCCAAAGGAAAAAGACTTCTTTATTTCAATAATTCGTAATAACTGGGCAAGAATAAGGAGTCTCAAGGTTTCAATCAGCCAATCCAACAAAATTCCAGGCGATGTTTGGGACGTCCTATCGGAGCCTGCCCAGACCCTTGAACATTTCAGGATTCGAGCATCTAACGGTTTAAACCCTAGCAACAACAATGGCATAATCAGCAACGTCTTCGCAAACTATTCGCCATTTCTCAAATCCTTTAGATCTTGGAAAATCAACTTTAATTTTGGCTCTGGAGATGGTTTATGCTGGTTATCAAATATACGCCAGCTTGACGTATCGTACATGACATCGATGTCCTTCCCTCAATGGCTGGACGCGCTACAGCACATGCCCTTACTTGAGGATCTACAATTGATACACCCTTTCCCTTTGGTAGCACCCTTGCTGCACGATAAACCCAGTTCTCAACAATTCACTTGCCAAACCTTTCAAATATATATATCAACCACACTCTCAATTCCTGCGTCATCCTCCTGGATCACATACTACCCGGAAAGGGCTGTTATCTTTTCATGGATACCCTAGATGAGGCCGATGAACCACCAACGCAATCAACAATTATTCTTGCTACAAAAGTTTTATCGAGGTATTCACAAAGCTTCTTTGAAAATAATCCGGTTACGACTTTCCAGTACGCCATCACTCATACAACAATCACAATAGCAGAATATCGATCCAAAACTCCAATGTATCGCATCTTTGTTGGCTGCGGTGACCCTGGCCAACTTCCTCTCTTATTCACTCTCTTTGAGGCTTATTCGTCTTGCGATTTCTCCCATGTAGAAACCTTGCTATTTGACATTGACATTTTTCCATCACAGACAATAAATGCGGATGTTCTCAAGATTCTGTTCAAGTTTAATTCCGTCAAATCCTTATTGTTTTCAAAACCTGGCACCATCCCCGCTCTATACAGCCTGGTACGGGAATACACGGATACAACCAGGTCCAGTGAAGCCATACAATTCTCGCTATTCCCTTCCCTTACCGCCATCAAAGCAATTGGAGCGTATAATTTTGTTAGTCAGACGAAGAAGGTTTCTCCAGCACTCTTGCTACTTCAAGAAACCCTTGCCAAATTCGTGATATGGCGGAGAGATTACGGCATTGAAGTCCCTGTGGAGGTTATTGACATTTCTGACCTAGGGGATGCAGCCAAAGTGGAAATATTCAATAGTATTTCGGGCATAAAAGTCATCTGTAAAGCGTCACCTGACGAAGCGGAAGGTGCTAAAAATGAACTATGAAAAACATTCGGAATGATAGAAGTGTCATTTTTTTGCTAAAGGTTGTTGTTACGACCGGCACAAAATATGATGTGCCGAGGATTCAAGATAAGTTTACAGCCGCTTAATGTATCAGTGGAGTGAGATAAAGAAGCCAGTAGTAAGTGACAGCAGCAGACAGTGAGTAGAAAGCTATGCCAAAATAGCCATTGTGATCCGTTGAAACCTTGTACTTCGGGGCAGTACTCTGACTGTTTTTGAGGTAAATGTCTTTGGATTTCGACCTAGCACTGGGAGCCCTCGCCTTTCTGATTTCATTCCTTCGTAGGCTCTCAGGAGGAGAAAAGGAGTTCTAATATTAGGCTGTTTTTCTACAATGTGACAGAGATACATTCCCGAATCCCGGCATTTTTCTCAATAAGTACTAGTGCAAGTCCATCGCCTATTCTATCCGGCTTTCTCTCTAGTTATGTCGTGAATTGCAAGTAATCAGAATCGGAGAAACGACGGGAATAAGGGATTGATTCAAGGGTGATTGAATTATACGAGGTACGAATCTGGCACTTGCGCATATCATATATATGTATAAAATAAATCAGCCATTGTAATTAAACGGTCCAATTGTGCTACACAGGCAGAAATGATCATCATGAGTTATTGTACGTTATGCTCTCTTGTCCATTTTTCAAACGAAGGCAATCAGACTGGGGGCGATAACTTGCGTTCCCTGTTATTGAAACAAATGGTAAATATATCGCAACGGAGAACCGAAAGCAGGTGATATCTCTCTTACCCATTTGCATTCCCTAAAAGCTCTTCAAACCGCCTGCGTTTCTCTTCTAATTCTTGGTCGTGTTCGTGTCCAGTGGTATCTCCATGATCCATTTTAAAAGATTCGCACTCTCGGATGAACTGCTCCAAGTCCTTGACCCGGGTTATCGATAGTTCAGGTTCATTCGAACCTCTAGCGCGTGCCAAATATGAAGCAACCATTGTCGCAAGTGCACCTTGTGGATAAAAAGGTTTAATCGAACAGAAAACTACCAAGTGACTAAGAACTCACCGAGGATAGTTGTCGACACAGCCGCCTGCAATATACAACAAGGTCGTGTAAGCAAGTGATAAGAAGATTAGTATATAAAATTAACTTACAGATCTCCCAGAGCCAGAGGTAGCCACGGCTGATAATCCCGTTGTAAGCGAACCGAGTAGCACTTGTAGTCCTATAGCCACGTTTAGAGCATATCCAGTCCATTGCGCCTTCGCTGCGTATTTGTCCCTCTCCCTGACTGCTACGTCAATTGTCGGTTGGAGGCGTTGTCCAAGAGTAATGGGCTTTGCGACAATAACCAATAAGCAAGACGCTGAATAAGTATGAGCGATGCTTACTTTTGTCTCCACTGATGGCACAATCCAATCAATTGCTGATTTTCTCTGGTTGCCGTTGTCATTCAAAGAAATCCGCGTGTCCATCGTTCGCGTTCGGCGAACTCCCTGAGTCGCTTCATATTGCCTGGTGTTCAGAGGTGGCAGAGGGAGGCCGCCACCAATTCCCTGGTTAAAATTATTGCCACGATTTGGATGATTCTGGAAGCTGTTGAAACTGTTTTCATCGCCCTGCTTCTCTTCGATAGACCTTGAGGCAGATACATTCGCGGACAAATGGGCTGGATTCTGTGGTGCAGACGTGTTTATCTGAGCTGCTGGGCGTCGTGGACTTCCTTCATGAGACGAGAATGGGTCGCCTTCCTTGCTTGGTGGTGACGGTGGAACTAACGCCTGATCCATACGAGTTTCCTCCCGAATAGCATCGTCGGAAACAACAGCAGGGCGCTCGGACGACATAGTTTTGCACTACTGAGACGTGGGTACCTGATGGCAGTAGGGAGAAGCAAGGGCATTCAAGCTAAACCAAAGTTGATAAGTTATATTTTGACAAACAAGCAGCCCAGTGCTATCTATTTCGTGAAGCTGTCAAACACGTCTTCGGTGGGATTATCGCGGACGAAAAATGGAGATGCGCACCAGGTATGGAAGGCGTGCTCACATTTAACCTTCCAGCATCCCACGACGTACACTGTTCAACAATCACAGAAGCCATTGACGGAGGTGCGTTGTCTGACAATTACTTTTATTGAAAGCCGCAATTTTGATGGCACCGGATCGAATGTATTTCATTCCAGATATATGTTCTATTTTTATCCCTGCTTGAGTATTAAAGCCAAGGATGCCGACGCTAAGCAAAAAGTCTTCTCATCAAATGTCGAGACACCAAAGAAAGAACAGCTGAAAGACGCAGCCTGGGGACTGTGCCGCCGAAAAAAATAGGAAGCTCTAGAACATTGCATGCGCATGATTGATATTCGATAAAGGAACCAGTACATTACCAAGGCCTACATACAAAACCAACAAATGAATAGACAACGACAAGCACAACACGGTCAACATATAGACAATTGTACATACTTCAATCAAGATGGCGTAGGGGTAGCGAAGGACCCTCGCCCTCGACCTCGGAATCCCCCTCGACCTCCTCGACCGCGATCGCCATTGGGGACAAACCCTCGCAAGCCACGGAACCCAGGACCAAATCCGCCACGTCCCCCTCCTCTGTGCGAACCTCTGCCATTTACCGGTATGGGTACAGCTGGTTCAGCATGTGCAACAGATGCCGGTTCTTTTGTTTGCGGTTGCGAATGAGGGCCCGTAACCGCAGATTGGAAAGGAGGACCACCTCGACCGTTAACAAACCCACCTCTGCCTCTGTTTGGGTTGGACATTATATGAACACGCGCTGGTTGGCTACATTGATCAGGATTAGCAAAAACACGTTTATGGAGCCGTGGAGAACACGTACGTTGATGGAGGAGCAGGACGGAACCCAGAAGCTGGCGTGTGGCCGGGAGCTGGATTGATGGCTGGATGCGGTCCAAAGCGAGGTTTGAATGGGACCTGGTTTCGAATAGGAGGAGGCGCTTTGGGATTTGTAGAGGTAACAAACTGCGGGTTCGTCAAATTGAGGCAAGTGTTGAATTCAACAGTTGATCCACGATATTGGGAGCAGCTAGGGGAAATAGGATAATCAGCATGGTATATTGGTGGGTGTAAAGTGGATTAAAAATCACCGGTCTCCCAATGTGACCCCTGCCATAAATGGAACATCCCAAACAACATCCATTGATTTGGCATTGAGTCCGATTACCACTCCCTTCACTGACAGAGGGACACTGCCTGAATCCTGAACCATGGTCACGCGATCACCGAGAGCGAAATGCTGATTTTGAAGGCGATAGACCGCATGAGCAGGTTTGAGGACAGCTTGTCTGGGGATGCCCTTGACGATGGCTTTCTTGATTTGAGAGGGAACCTTATTCTTGGTAAAAGTATCCGCCAATGTCTCAATCTCAGCCACAGTTTCCTGTAAGAAATAAGTTCAAGAATCACAGCCTCGCTAAAACACGATCATACCTTTGTCAATTGATCGCAAAAGAGAGATACCGGTTCAAAATCGCGAACGCCTTTAGATTTCAACCAGTTTTTGATTTCTCTGACTTTACCATCCGGATCAGGCCCAGCAAAGACATCGGAAGCTTTCGCCATTGCTGTAAAAGTTTGGTCAGCCAAAACTTGGCCAATAGTTCATAAACAGGTAACTGACCATCCCCGCTCATATCGAGGATCCTGAAAACTTCCGGGAACTTTTCCTAGTACAAAGTAGAAATTATCAGCCTCACCGAGACGCCCAATATTATAGAATCTTGCCTTGTATTCTTTGATCAGTTCCACTGTCTTTTCACTATATTCCCAAGTGCGTCCGTCTTTACGTGAATAATCAATAACCTTTAGGGACTTCGCCTCAAATTTGAGGCTGAGGCCCAAATTAGTCTTTTGATTATCGGAAGTAATGACCATAAAACTGGATGTGATTTTGCCCAACGCGCGCCCAGTCAATCCGACGAGATCGGCTGCTTTGAACGAAGGGTAGTATCGACTGGCTTTACGATTGTTGACAATTGTCTTGAATTTGTCGTTTTCCGCCTTTTCAGAAGGGAAAAACTAAAATGGACGTCAGCAAAGTCTTTGGAAAGACCAATGTGACCAAAACATACTGCGAGTATGACAGATAGTGCCGTTTCCGTTGTAGATGAAACTTGGGCAGCGACACCGTATGCGTGTTCCCCAAGGAAAAAGATCTTACTGCCATCGGGGAACTCTTCAGAAAGTGGAGGAGCATCTCTTTCCATAAACCGAGGATCCTCAGATACAACCTCTGTTAGGCACATTTGTACGGCTTGTTCCTGCTCTTTATCCGGACCTTCGTAATCTTTCACGAATGCCCCTGTTTCCAGTCTCTTGAGACCTATATAAATTTGTTTAGCATGTTTGTTCAGAGCTTTAGACAATTTAGCTATACTCGCCTTTTAGTGGGCGAATGTGGAGTAATATGTCAACGTTTCCGGTAATCACTCCACACCGCTTGGAGTAGTAAGTCTCGATACGCTCCGCTTTCATCTTCCAGTGGCCCAATCCTTGAGGTGCATGAGGATTCGAAACGACCTTGGCGGGTGTGCCGGGAACAACCACCATTTTTTCGTACTTGAACAACGAATCTGACACAGCAACGACCAAACCCTCCTGTAAGAACGGCCACCCCATAAAGATTCGCTGATCGATCATGTTGGTGGCAATATCTTGTACTTTGGTGTTTTCATAAGGATTCTCGATATGCACGATCATCGACTTATTTCGACTCTCGGACCCATGTACGTTAACGCCATGATAACCTAATTGAGCGGTGTGTGGAAGGGTTTGTAATGATGGGAAACCAGCGAGAGCCTCAGCGCCCAAGGCAACACCGTCACAAAGCCCTGGTATCAGATGAAGGCCATCGAGTGTCGGTAAATCAAATGGTTCCATAATGCAAGCACATCGGTATAAAGGAGGGAAGAATCCAGGCAGCGAAGACGGGTAGTAGGTTGGCTCTCCTGGATTGTAACGGAAAATGGTGCTCGTTCCACGGGAATTTCTTTCGACTTCCTCCTTTGTAAGGCGGTGCTCGCGCGCTGAAAAACAAAACAAAATAAACTCTGGTCAGAAGCGGAGATTGTTAAGACTATACGAATACGAACATGCCATAGCTTTCAGTAATCTGGCCTCGTCAATGAAAGGGATCTTGACAATCGCCTCCCAATCCTGCTTCTTGCCGTTCAGATCTTGCTCGAACTCGAGAGGATAGAAATCAAGGATCGGCGAATTTGGGTCGTACATCAGATCCTATTTGGGAGTTTGAACAATGCAGACAACAAAACACAGTGAAGAAAAATGCCAACCCTGTAAGCCATAGGGATATGTTCCATACTTGCTACCGGTAACACACCCATTAACTGTTCGTATGGTTTGAATGGTGTGCCAAGCTTGAAATCAAAAGTCATTTTATCAACTCCTCGTAGGTCTTACAACGCAACAGGTCAGAAGATTACTTTTGTTATCGAAGAGAAGAATATTACCCGAAATTCTTGGAGCATAATGATAGTTGTAGAACCAGCCCCATGAGGCCACACCACTGTAGTAGTAGTGCATCACCCACTGCAGTCCTTCCACGTATTTATATACAAGATCGTGCATATCTTTGGGGTTGTCGTATGATATTTCAAGTTTGCCCTATAAAAAATTGGATCGGTATCAAACGAATGGAAAACATTGGCCACGCATACCTGATAATACCCCCTCTTCCATTCATCCATTTTTTCTTGCACAGATCTTTTATACCGTTCGTCAAAGCTTCCTTCTTCGTCAGGGTCCACCACACGAGCCTTCTCATACTTCTTCAACACACGGTCTACAGCAGCCCGACTTTCGTCATCGTCAGCATCATCCTCCCATTCACTTCCGTCAGTCCCATTCTCTCCTTCTTTGATTTCATCCTCATCCAACGCCCTAGGAAACCTCCAAGTCACGAGATTTACGTCTTGGTCGTCGTATTCATCCCAGCGCACACTTAAGTGCAGGTCCTCTGATAATTTGGTAATAAACTGCCTATCCTTTGCTGGAAATTGGTTTGGCATTGCCAACATCGCTGCACGATAGTGTGAAGGCGAAGGCAAATTCCTGTTTTCCATCACAAACGTCCTAACTCTTTCGAATACTTCTCTCTGTGTTTGTGTCAATGCTGTAAAAATGATTAGAATCTGTTTTCCGTGAACGATACTTGAGACAGATGATGACATACCCAGTTCTCCTCGTTTTGGGCCGCCATTTTCCAACTTCTTCACATGCTTGTCTTGCTTCCCCTTGTACCAATTCATATCGGCGTATTCACGTTGGAAAACTTCCTCTTCCCACTGAGCCATCTCGTCCAACACTATTTGAAGTCGTTTAGTGTTGATCTTGCCACTTTCGTTGATGTATCCATCTGTCACGAAGGGAAATTTAATCAGGCTGAATTTGAGCATGTATAGATAATACTAACCCATGCCCGGCAACACCTTCTTGTAAACATCAAACAGTCGCTCCAACCCATTTTCGTGGATATGTAAATCTGGCAGATTGGGCAAAAAATCGTTGCCGACAAATACCGCCAGCAGAATAAAGTCGTCAATAACTCTTTCTAGGTTGTATTTGAAGGGCAGTATCGGTTCTATATCGTGAAACTCCAAGTCAAGGTATTCCCGCATCAGCGATAGATGTAAAAGATAGAAATTGATGGATTCCAAGCTGTAATGCTTCAGTGAGACGAATCAACCACATTAAGGCTTTGTGCTTACCTCGTGCTGCCCTTCTTACGGGAGGCAGGTCCAAACTTCACTTCTTCACGTAGCAAACAAAAATGAGGGTCGTGACTTAAGAGTCCTAGCATGATTAAATCGGCGTCGAGTCCGTAAAGACAGTGACGAATGTTGGGGTTGTAGTCTGGTTGCGCTCGCGACAATCGAATGTACTCCATAATCTTATGTTCCCCTTCTCCTGGCACTTCGTGGCCTGACAAAACAACTTCGACATCCCGCCAGTTCGAATCTTCTGTGATCTTCTTGTTGATAAAATACCGAAGCTGCTCTGAAAGACGGGCCATGAATGGTGTCCCTGTTCAAGTTATTTAACACTGTGACTGATATTGGACATCCCAGAGAACGTACCTGGTGTTATACAATTGCTGTCAAAAGCTTTCTCGTCTGGAAGCTTCTCCCCTTTAGCCTCTGCTTTCTCTCGGACCTCCTTAGCTTCTTTCGCTGTCCTGAAACGTCTACTTCGTTGCTGGTTCATCTTCGCACGGGGAGCAACACCGTCGACTGCCATGAAAAACAACTTTTTGGGTTTGATTTTTCCGAAAAGATGGTCGACATAAGCAAAGATGGAGGTAAAAATCTGCTCTTCTGACAACCGGAAATGGGCATCCTCGTCGTTTGGATGAGAACCTGCATTCGCAAAAATGATAGTTAGTGCATATCTAAGTAAATGGAATGCACATCTCACAGTTATGAATGATTCCGTTGAAATCCAGGTAAAGGTTATCTGCTGGCACGTTAGAACCAACTCCGTGAAGAAAACAAACGTAGTGGACGCACCGAACTCTGGAATTTTGTTCTCTTGAATAAGTTGGGACGTTAAAGGATAGCGTTCTCTGTTATCCAAAGAAAGGATAAGCAACACTTAGAGTGGTGTTGAACATGAGGCTACTTACGAGATGTAGCGGAAGAACTTGAAACCATAATTCAGCGCTTTCGCCAGCCAATCTCAAGAAGTGGAACATACCTTTGGGATACCTAAAGAAGAATGGTATTAGAGCATAATTTGCTTTGACGCAACGTTTGACGTACCCATTGTGGTCAGGAACTAGGACTTGGATGATATAGTAGGTGATGGTAAGGATGAAGGTGTGTGTTTGGTTCCTTCCATGTTGGGAAACCGCCTTCTTTCATCCACCACAATGATCTTCCGGCCCTGGCCATCGTTTCTGGCATTCTGTGGTGCCTCCTCCTTGCTATTTTTCTTTATCGCAGACGGATATCGCTTTTTGCGTACCCTCCTATCAGCAGTTGTGATTCCCTACAGATCAATGCTTTTTTCAACCGTCGATGACACGCTGTTGAATTCGAGTCTCGAACAGCGCAAAAAGCCTCTGTCGATAAGTTCCATTGTGACAGGAACATGGAATGAAATCCAAGGCGGATCATCAGCAGTTCTATTCGATGTGCCTATCTTTGCTTCGTCGTCAATGGATCCATCCATTGTCCTAGGTGTTTCACTTTTTGCTCGCCGTCATATAGGATTCAGCTTCATCCTCACTTATGCTGCTTTCTTTCCATCACTAAAGAATAGGCCGTCAAATATCGGCAGACAAGGGGACTGAAAAGTCTTAAACTGCTTAGACAGGCGGAAACGCCACTTATCCATACTACCAGAGAAGTACGGTCGAATGAAGAGAACAAAGGCACATATCGGACGCAATTGCACCACTTGAATTGGAGTCACTTTGATCTTTTTTTCAACGGTATCACTCCGCAGACTCCATTTCTACTGCCGTCGTCATGGGCGTAGCACATGTCATTTACCGTGGTCTGTACTCACCGACCTTGTCTTGTCCAAAATTTCAAATACACATCGCCCATTAATTTGGGAAAGGCAGCAGCCTTTTACAGTACACCATCTGTTCTTGGCTCCTCATGTCTCCTCCGACGCAATCGAAGAGCGCCAACGTGTCAAAAATCAAGCAAACACCAGACACTATAGGTCTCATTCTGGCATGTTTCCCCGACATTTCTCTCTGCTGCAGTCCTGAATTGAGGGCCAAAACTTTTTTTGGCATTGTCAAGTCTGCATCCAATTTTTTTAATGCATTTCTCTTTATTACTGTTCCAGTTGAGGCAACTAGGTTAAGTTCACCCCCAAATAATGATGGTAACGTCCCTGTCCTTTCTTCTGACCATTCACGGCCTACAGTCCGGTTCTCTGAGGGCACCATGGGAAGGCACAAGCTGTACAGCTGTCATTTTCTTTCGCAAGAAGTCGAGGCACACGCTCATCTGTGCATAGAGCTCATTATCCGCCTTCCGTCTTCATAGGTGAATACCAGATAGACATAAATTGACCTTCCAACCCTGAAGATTCTTCTATTCTTGAGCTGTGCACAAGCTTTTTCATTATAATTTGAACGACGATCTCGGAAATATATAAGGCCCGATTCCCGAACTTGAAGCCAGTTCAATCCAAAAAAGCAACGAATGGAAGAACCCTTTATTGAACAGTGGATTGATGGGGCCTTGTGCGGAGTACCGTACGCTACCCTCCATGCTGGCACAATTGCTCATTTCTGAGCAGGTAGTTGTTAGTCACATCATTGGTAGGCCATGGGCCATTGTCTGTGATGCATTTGTTCGTGCCGACTAGGACGGCAGTTGCAGGCCACCCACCTAACCATTCACGTTACCCAATGATTGCAGCCGTGTACACTGTATCCTCCGTTTGTCTGACATCCTTCAACTATGAAGCATACTCTGCGCAGAGCGGCGCAGTGTTGCAACCTCCAAAAGCTTTGGATCCCAAGCTATGGCAATTACGTTCTGATTTCTATCGTCAGTTGGTCAAACTAAATCAAGCAAAATGAGCATAGATCTCAATTCGTTTCTAGTTCTGTCGTCTGGACTGTGGAAATTGTTCCGCTAGACAATTAATACCTGACATGAGTCTTTTTTATTACACCCGCATAGCGCAATCCACCTGTTCGATCAAGTAGCGGATTGAAGCTGTCATGTCAGCGGAAAACTTTATAATCTTAGCCGCCGTCGCATCACCGTACTTGCAAGCGATGACTGAGAATTGACCCAGCTTGTATCCAATCGCTTTGTCACTTATCACTGCTCTTCCTCCATGCTCTAAACGAAAAGAGAAAAACAATGCGTGAATTTGTTGAAATGAAACGAAAGCTTGGCGAAGGCTTAAAGACAGTCCATGGATTGCGGAACACTGTTAACCAGAGCAATTCTATGTTCTGGATCTGATGACATCAGCGCTGCTCAGCTTGCCGAGTGTACAACATCTCGTAAATACCCGAAGCCTATCGTTAAAAACAGAACCAATTATTTGAAATGACGCAAAGACAATCCGTTGAGATGTCACTGAGCGCTTTGCTCTAGGTATGACTTTCTCGGTCACAACCATTCAACAGTCTAATAAGATGGCTAGGTTAGTCAACGAACATACGGGAAAAAGTAATAGCTACGCACTGCCGGAGGTTTCGAAGAAATATCATAAGTAACACGGTTGATTCCAGCCACTTCATTTGTGATCCGAGAGGAGATGCGGCGAAGGACCTCAGGAGGGAAAGAGAACCTGTGATATGCATCCCGCTGATAAGTAAATTGTACTGGTGGGTAATGGGGCCGAACTTACCAGTCAGCCGTCATGAAATCTTCTGACTGTACAGCTCTGAGAGCGATAACCTAATCCATTAGGTGTGAAGAGGGACAAAATATCAGTAAGCATCATAATTTTGAATAGGATACGGGCCGCAGTTTTGGGCCGTGGAAAGATATCTCAAAGAGGGGCAAACACACCTGCTCGTATGTCCGTAGGTCACCCATGACTCCGACGGCTTTAACTGGCAAAAGAACGGCGAAGGCTTGCGCAATTTGATCGTACAATCCTGCTTTGCGAATCTCTTCGATGTAAATAGTATCGGCTAACTGAAGAATTCTGACTTGTTCTCTGTTAACCGGACCCAGGATACGAATGGCAAGGCCGGGTCCTGGGAAAGGGTGTCGGCCGACGAGTTGCGCGGGGATTGACAATAGGCGCCCTAGAGCTCGAACCTCGTCTGATGTATGTCAGGATTCTGAATTGCAGGAGACAAAATACAAAAATGAGGCAGACCTTTGAAGAGCTCTCGCAGAGGCTCGATCAATTTTAGTTTCATATCCTTAAGAAGACCACCGACATTGTGATGAGTCTTAATGGTGGCACTGGGGCCTTTGAAGCTGATACTTTCGATGACGTCGGGGTACAATGTTCCCTGTAGAAGCCATTCGACGCGACCCTTGGCTTCAGCGCCGTTCTTTTCGTCTTCCTCAGCAGCAGCTTCTATTTTCGCAGCCTCTGCCTCAAAAACATTAATGAACGTGTTGCCGATGATTTTGCGCTTCTTTTCAGGGTCTTCAACTCCCTCGAGACGAGATAGGAAGAGGTCAGAAGCGTCAACGACAGTCAGATTGACGCCCAAATCCTTGTTGAGCATCTCATGGACCTGTTTGGCTTCATTCAGCCGCAGGACACCGTTGTCTACCATAATGGCGTGGAATCTAAGCAATACAGATGTAAAAAAATCCTAGACAAGTTTACAAGAGCACTCACCGATCACCGATGGCTTCGTGCATTAATTTCGCAGCGACTGTACTATCAACACCCCCACTAACAGCTCCAATAACTCTTCCCTTAGGTCCACAAATTTCTCTGATACGCGCAATCTCCTTTCCGATGAATTCTTCCTATAATTTTACGCAGATTCATTTTTGGATCATAAAGAGGAAAGGGGAAACTCGCACCATTGTCCAATGCTTCCGACATCCGCAGATGTCAAGGATGAACTTCCCAATAACAGCCTTTCCGGTAGGAGAGTGCGTTACTTCAGGATGGAATTGGATACCATATATCGGTTTAGAATTATGCGCAAGGGCAGCATATGGGGCAGTGGACGTGTGTCCGATGACATGAAAATCAGGAGGTGGCTTCGATAGTTGATCCCCGTGTGACATCCAAACCTGATAACAACTCAATCAGCCATAACTTTTAGCGCGATAGGCTAGGCTCACACCTTCATCTCATTTCCTAGACCCTGGAACAACGCGTCTACTGAACCATTTCCGAACGTCGAGACGGTGATATCTGCAGAGCCATATTCCCTATGGTCACATTTGGTCACTTCTCCACCAAGGTTCCAAGCAATCTCCTGTAGGGATTCTCGGTCAACAACCTTTATAACTAATGGATTTGGTTGAAAACCGACCTGAAGCCCATAGCATATTCCCAAAATAGGCACTCCGGCATCGAAAACTGCTGGATCAACATGAGGAGATCCCTTGTCGTAAACAGAATACGGTGACCCAGATAGAATGATTCCTTCAAAGACCCAATGAATCGGGTGAAACGACCTTGATCCAGATTGGACGGACCTTTAGGTTTGAAGTTTACATCTTTTAACAAGGTTGTGCATGGAAGAAGTTCTGCATAAACATTGTGTTCTCTACATCTCCTTGTAATAAGGTGACTGTACTGTTCGGCATATTATTCAGTGCTCATAGATAAGAAGATCTGAGAGGAAGTAGCGCACCTGAGAGCCAAAATCAAGAATAAGTATCGTATCAAATTGGTCGTGAATTTCAGCCATTGGTATAGATCCTTCAAATTAACAAAAGAACCTTTTAGTTAGTAGATCTTTTATGTGTATATCAAACACATACTAATAGAAAGATGAAAAATGAGGTGAAGGATACAGAATGTGATCTTTACGATCGACAAAATGAAAATTGTGATCACATGATTAACCAAACGCGAACAGTCACAGATGTCACATCACCGTGTTCCCTTCGGGCCGTCAACTTGAAGTTCCAACTGACTTTCTTTCCTCCCATCACTTGGAAAATATTGTTCTTCAGCGCTCGGATTCAACACCATCAATTATTTGCCATCATGGCAAACTTCATCTCTTCCAGGGCGTTATCTACATTCGATGCTTATCACGCACCATCATCTATCTCTGGCGGGACCAATTGACTGTTGATCGTTGACTCGCTCAGACATTCACCTACTTTTTGTGGCTCCAAATTATCCGTTTCTCAGTGGACTAAATCCTTGGAATAAGGTAGGATCTATGGTGTTTCATCTCTTAAATCATCGATTTGGACTCTTCCTACTGTTACACTCTCAATCTGCCGAGAATGCTTTTTCTCATTTCGTCGACTCACAGAAGATCTCCTTAGGACCCCATTAGCTTATGAATGCTAAACATAATAGGACTCCACGCCATTGCTTGACTTTCCATTACCTCCTGTATGTATGACGCTGACACTGGTGTCATATCACATCGAATTTTTGCATCGTATGAATTATCCTTGTGTTTAAATTTTCCACTCCAGCAACCATTCGCTCGTTTCCAACTCCCCTTAGCGCCCGACATGGACTTCTCGGAAGAAAAAAGTTTCGTTCACCAACTCAGATGGGTTCTACGACGCAAATCCAGCTATACAATCACTCAGGAATTTTCCTCACCTCATATAGGTATCTACTTGGATACATGGGTATAACAGGTACCTTTGTTGCCTTACGTTACGATGGCGTACTTTGGGCGCAGATGACATAAATTGGCGCACAGTACAGGTGAATCTGTAGCTGATTTGGGGCCAATCGTACAAATCATCCTACATGTATCTGGTTCAAATGAACCAGTGATACTAATTTCTGTCCTTAAATTATACACGCGCGCCTACGAACTGCCGACTCTGTGTGACATTTGCATCGTCGGTCACTTGTATGCCGCGCCGACTCCTTAACGATCTAGGCAAAGCAAAGATGTGGTCTTCTGTGAGTTATATTTATGAGCTTTGGGTTTGCACATTGTCAGCCTTCATTAATAGCCTAGGAATCTGCACACGAGTTGATTAATATACGGAGGTAAGATATGCTAAACATTATTCAATACTCGTACCCATTCCAATGCCCCTTAAGTGAAAGCTGTTGTGAGATAGAGTCGCCTGCGGTTATATATTTGGGCAAAAGTTGGGCAAAAAATTGTTATCTTTTCATATTCGGCTTCTGCACGCTGCCCGAATCGAAAGCTTTGACCGAAGACATGCCTTCGGCCGGCAGAACATGTTCATTGCAGCTTAAAGGGCACGGCGACGCTTACAGTACTTCAAGTTTTGTACGGAAAATGTCTAAAATAAGAAATCATCCGGTATTCTTTATCGTCTCCAATGGGCTAAAAGTCGGGGAGCACTGGTAACTCTGGACAGGACTCGGCCGGATATATCAAAATAGAAGCCCGAAAATTGCACAAAACTTATAGGCGCTCTCTGTCCAAATTTTTTAAATTACAAGGCTTGTATAAGCAGCCTACAAGCTATATTTATTTGCATCACACATTTGCAGGCCAAAGGGGATGGTCGTTGACAAAAAACATCATTACAGCATCGAATACGCAATATTTCCATTGTGTGCTATCCTCAGTTCCGTTGAGCCAATCGATGGAGATCGACACTCTAAGTCCATTCCACGAAAAGATATTGGACCCTGCAAAATCCTTGACTTCCATGTTTTACGGATTCAAAGTGTCCAATGGTATCATAACGGCCCGTCCATAGACTCCACAAATGTTTTACATATGTATTTAGGAGGAGAAACGTTAAAAATGCTGAGTACGTACACATCTCTGTTAAGTACAAACTGGAGATCGCCCTTTATATCGTCTCTGATCATTCGGAAGATGCTGTCCGTTCGATATCATACGGTACCATGGCATTTCAAATATCAAAGGCATATACCGTAGTACACATTGTACAAATATGGTGTTGAACATTCCAATCTTACTGGCACTCCATAGTCAACTGTGCAAAACTTCACCTTGGCTAGCCGATAAAACGTCCTAGAGGACCGCAGATCAAAATAAAGTTCTTAACAAAGCGCCGTAGCAGTGTACAGCTAACATACCTTCAACTGCACGACAATTTTCCGTTCTGTGATTCCACTTACAACATGGCCTATTGTGCTGCGATGGGCCATCATACTTCTTTTCAATTAAAATTAGAAGACGATCATTGAGATCACGACTTATTTCCAGCAGATAATGGCCACGGGAGACGGCAGCATTGTTTGGAAATAAAAGGCATACCACAAACAGAGCTTGCAGACCAGAGTCATCTAATTTACTATCGAGTTCCACACTATCGATTGAAGTCTCCATAAAAGGTATTTGTAATTGCAGATAAGAATTACGAAGAAAGGATGTAACTCAGGTCTAATGTATAGTTCTGTCAGTGTTGTTTGATTTACGCAGCCACTCGATTTACGCAAACTCATAGTTGTCAGAGTCTGCAGTATCTTCTACCGATGGGACTAAATTGAAAGGTACGAACACGTACACTCAGGGTCTCCACGTGGATTTCGATGCCATCATTTGCAGAGACTAACACGCGTTGGGCAAAATAGCCTTAAAAGGAGAGTCTACAATGCCAAGAGTTCTATTTTGCGGAGTTCTAAATCGGAGATGGAAAGACAATAATACTCGCGGGATGATCGCGGGGTTTTCCCCAGAAACCTTCCCTGAGACGGCATGAGCGGAAGGTTCTGAATCTCCTTGAATCCCACTACTTGCAATAGCAGTGACAATATCCGGATGTCAGAAGGAATGCAATGTGGGTTGTGGTCACCTGAAGATGTAAGTTTATGTTAAGGGAGGTCTCTGGAAGTCCAGATACGAGGAGCGAGGAGCTGTGACTCGCCTGACACTACGAGCTGACGTCGCTATTCTTCTGTTTTCCGATAATTCTATAGCGAAGTCGGAATAGTGTGGGTGACTTTGAAAGCTTTATCTCTTCGCTCTATCATTCTCTCCATCCAAAAGGTTTTGTGGCCGCTCTTACCATGGACTTAGAGGAGGCGCGTCGGCTGCGAGAGGGGAATAGGCGGGCGGTACCGCTAGGGGGAAGCGCGCCGTGTTCGATTAGATTGTTCCTTTATAATCGAAGCCTTTTAATTTGCTATTGATAACGGGAGAATTGCTCTAAGCCATGGACATCAGGGCATACGGACTTGACGAGTGATGTAAGTGGGTGGGGAGCGCTGTCCAAACTGCCTTGTAATATATATTCCCCACATCCATCACCTTCGCGAACAATGGCTTTTGTGAAGCCCACGGACTTCAGGGCTGTACTTTTGTCTAATGTGGGTGCCAGTCGCGTACTTGTAGATAAGCCGAGGAACCCAACACGAAACATCATCCCTGATTCCAAGCGTCGATCGCGACTGTACATTGCGCAGAGGTTACATCGCCGCAGCTTCCTGTATTTCTGTGCGTAGGTACTACGTTGAACAAAATACTACACAACTGAAAACAGCTTTCGTTGACAAAGTGATATCATCGATGACATCCGCTGCGAATCTGTTAATTGGTGTTGTATTTTTACGTGCGTAGTGATGCTCGAATTACAAGCTGTGTTTGGCACAACACATATACCTATGCCGACAAAGTATCCTACAATCGTAAAGTCACAACATCAAGAGCGCGATAACAATGCATGACACTTTGATCAAGCGGGTCGACTGGTTAGCCAGCCGCGTAGCCACGCGCTCACCCCCACGGTCGCCAAACAGTCATTGTCCTCCCGCCTTTTCCCATAACGCGAAACTGCTCTAGATCACTGCCAATTTCGACAGATGCAGAGCGCTTTTCAAACAGATATGTATCGCACCAAATATACGCAGACGCGGAGCGATTGGTTAAACATCTTGACTAACCAATGGTTATGCTCAATGTCTTGAGCAGTCACCAGAATTATGTATTTCACTAGTATAAACATCGTAATGGAATTTATTGTGCTCCTCCACATAATGATATAATAATCTAATGCCTCTGTTCCAACTCAGTATTTGGACAGTTTCATTTGGGAGTCCGGTAAAATCCTAATTTGGGGTAAGGCATTATTCATGAGTGGAAACAATTCAGTATACTACGAATAATGCGTTGCAGTAAAGGTAGCTGATTAGGTAGCGTTTTGCATTATTGAGAAGAGGGCGGCTGGCTTTCGAGCCGTTAGGGCCTTTGCGTGCGAAGCGGGTGCATGCCACTTTGCAGCATTGACAACCATCCGCCCTCGTCGACGGACACAAATAGGCAGCGGATTGAATATAGATCGCATCATCACAGCGACCTGATCGCCTGCAGTACCCTTCCCCATTTAGTTCGGCGCATTCCTAGGATTCAAAGCTATTGTAGGGTGCCTCATTTCTAACCTCACTTTAAGGTCACACTCATTAACGGCATCAAGCCCAGCCGGATACATGCTCTGAGGAAAGGACGCAGCAGTTGTATTTCCATGATTTGGTTCTGGCGGCGCGGGAGGCAAGCGGAGCGTTCTGTGCTCGAGGCGGCGTTTGAGGCCTGCCATATTTCAATTTGGTCGAACGCCCATAAACCTTTGGAGCAGTAAGCGCTCCGTTGTTGGTGGTTAAGCCAAGATTGGTAGAAGTTGGAGGTCCTCTTGATTACGAGATTGCACAGAACAGGAAGAGGAACCACAATGCAGCTGCTCCCTTTGTTCAGTGCTAATACAATATCACTCTTCTGCTTTGCCAATTGCCACTCATGTGCTAGGATTTCCATTGTTATGCAGAAATCTTGGGTCAGTCAGTTGCTATAGAAAGGACAACATGGACTATAAATAGAACCGAGGTGCAAAGGTGCCAAAGAGGGAAGGAGTATTACGTAATTTGGGAGAATCCGACTGGTGGCGGCACTGCACTGGACTCATTCCCGCCATCATCGTCGCCAGGACATGTAACCGATGTGGCCCAACCAATAGCTACTAGGTGAGGGTGCATTGGTTGAGGATCAAATAGAGGCAGTAACATGGCGCTGCCTGCGCTTGCATGGGGGACTCGCATATTTTCCCCTTTTTTTGTCCTATTTCCCTTCGAATCGGAAGAGTCTGGCCAGGTGCTCACATACGAGGGAGCAGTTGGATGCTCGATATCTTATCCCATCACCTCCCTAAATGTGCAAATCCCACATGTAGGCGACAACCCTGTGTAATCTGGGTTTACAACTCCATAGGGCACAGTGGTAATGTCTCCTTGCTCACTCTCTAGTCGACGGCCGTCATCGGACTTCCTCGTAAGCATGCACCAAAACTGATCTGAATCTGGTATCTCTGCAAGATCAAACTTGGACATGATCCCGATTTGCTGTGGGAGTGTCAAAGTGATTTAGCTTACCCCATTTTGGATACTGATTGGGAGGTCTCCTTCAAGAAACGATATTAAGCAGCGTATCTGGGCCACTTACATTTCTGTATCCCATCCACTTCCACCTTCACCTTATCCATTATTACTCATGTCGACGCAAATGTTTTGCAGAGAACGTAGATCGTGGACTGCAAAGGAAGACCAGCTCCTCCGTGAAGCCGTACAGAAGGGTGCGTACAGTGGTCCCCAGTCCTTTGTCTGTATCGCTCATGTGATATTATAGAGGATCCAGATAACTCCAACCCATCCAAGTGGCATGCAATTGCCAAACATGTTCCTAACAGAACCAACAAGGACTGCCGCAAGAGATGGTTTGCTAAGATGGCCTCAGACGTTGTGAAAGGAGGCTGGGCACCAGATGAGGATGAGAAACTTGTGAAGGGCATCGAGAGATATGGCACTAGGTGAGCTTCAAAACTTTGGGTTTCTATTGTTATAAAATTCTCATCGTGCTTCTTTAGATGGTCTCTTGTCGCTTCAGTCGTGCAGACACGGAATAGCGACCGTATGTCATCATTTCTTTCCGACTGCGGTTCGGTCGTACTGAGCTCAAGTTTCAGAATGCGCAAAGCGTTGGACTGATACGCTTAACCCTGCCATTGATCGCACAACATGGTCATCTGAAGCTGTATGTTTTGTCAAGTAACATGTGTTCTTGTACATAAACTAAATCTCACGCAGGACGAGCTTCTGCTCCGAGCAGTCAACGAGCATGGAAAAGTTTGGACGAAGATTGTGAAGACTTACTTCCCTGGCAGAACTGGTCTTTCTGCCAAGAACAGGTAAGCAGTCTCCTGAACTGTCGCAATCGCTTCCAATTCTCACATGTCCCGGTTCTAGATACAATAGTATCACCAGGTTCAATTCCGACATAAACCGCTCCAGCAGACCACGACGCAAGTCGTCAATTGACGTGACGCATTACGGTCTCAGCCGAAATAAGTCTGAGAGTAATTCATCTTCATCGAGCCCTTCTCCTGAAACACCCTCAATGTCCCTTCCCTTCACCTCAACGTCGTTCTCGTCTATGGACTCAAAGCCCTATCGCTTTGACTCATTTTCCAACTGGTCGTCATCTTCTTCGGCTACGTCTGATGATGTACCATCTTTCCGGACCTCGCCCATGACATTCGACTACCTGCCGGAGAATGCTACATCACCGTCAACACCGTCGACGGACGGTTCGTATCAATCTTACGACATGTCCATGAATCATCAGCTGTCGGCTTTCAGCGATCCTTCTCAGCTCGTCTTCACCGGCAATGCGTCGCCGATACCTCCCGCCAGCGTTTACAAGAACTTCCACAGTCAACCTCACATTGCCGAGGCACCCAACTACACACCCTATTCTCAATACTCTCTAAGTCATGGATCAGCACATAGCGAGTTTGGGTTTGATAGCCTTCCCATAGACGCTGGTTCGTCTCTGAGTGGCAACTGGGAGACCAAGACCGCATCCTCCGCCTATAAATTACCAATAACAACTAACGAATTTTCGGTGAGCACGAGTTCTGCGCGTTCCCTCACGTTAGCAATATACTGATCGTATCTTCTAGTATGTATTCTAGATTCCCCTTTGTTTTGTTCTCATACTGCCTCGCTTGGGCAGTTGTAAAGTAGCCGAATGACAATTCAATCCGTAGAGTATTTGGATGAATTACCCTGCCGGTCATGGATTTCTTGGAACATGATCACCCTCATTAATTCCAGTATCTGTAGAACTACCTTGTATAAAAGCAAAATGCGCACCCCATTGCACAGCGCACTGTAATAGACATTTTTCACAACACTTTACGGCGGCGAGACTTTGTAGACTGTGTGATGCGGGACTCAACAGGTACCGATACGTAACAGGCTTCTGATTCTTTTTTTGCTCATCCAATGAGTGTGTTTTCGGTACTAAAAGAACGAATTCATGGAAAGGGGCCACATTGTGACCACCCTGGGAACGCGAGAACAATGACGTGGGTCGTTTTTGGCCTCCTCGCATGTCGTGTTTGTTTCATGCTTGTTGTGCGCGTCCATGATTCTCCAAAAGTCAAGACAGAAAGATAAAACCATCTGCCTTGATGCCGGCGCGGCGCGCGCTGGTGAACGTCCTGTCACTTATGGCTACCAAGGCGAACATAGATTCCAGATGCCCTGTACCGCCCTCAGTGATAGAAATGGGGGCGCCAATCATCTCAATCACACGTGAGTCTGCAGCTCTCATTACTGAGCCTATCTTACAAAACATTCGTGACCTCTTCAAGCATTCTCGTGATTGTAGCATCAGTCTTCAGAAAAGCCATGTCTGCTGTGAGCCCGCTGTGCCCAAGTTGCCAACACGGAACACATTCCTATCTCGCCACCGTTTGCAACCGGAATTACGGCTGATACTATCCGTATGTTGTCGTGCGGGATGCCTTCGGTCTGTACTAGTATCGGCTTCCATCCTGGGACTACGGACATACAATCGGCCTTCATAGTTCAAAACATTCAAAAGCACTGCGTCCACAACCAAATCAGGGATCTATAAATAGCGCCTTCACCGGAGGTTTACATACTTGACTTTCTTGACCAAGAAATCGTGAATGACTACTCCAACTTCCATGGCTGGTACCAAATAAGCCTCTCAGGCCGACTCCGGCGAGTCTTAATATTTCGCCGTGGGCTGCGTCCCGTAGGTATCGGCTTCGGATGTGAAGGATCGTCCCTCCCTTATTGCGTTTCTTGTTCATTTGGGCCCGCACGCACAAGGCACCGACAACACGGGATATGACGGTCTCGTACCTTCCATTACCCCAGAACCTAATTGCAAATCCCTTAATTGGCCGTAAGGGTGAAATAATATCTTATTATAGTAAGTGGTGCGCTGATGTTCGCGACATAGACACGCCAAGATGGTCAACAGCAAGAACTGAATCATCCGGAATGTGGCTTTGGCCGTACAGAAGTAATATATCCGTAAAATACTAGGTGTTCATGTTAGTATTGAAAATGACAATACCCTGTGGCAAGGGATGTTTGATACCTTCTCTGGGCCCTTACGATTTTTCGCCCGTACTGCTCGCTTTGATTCAAGAAGGTCAACAGAACAGTGCCGTCAAAATTGTTCCGCTAGCCTTCACATGAAAAGAAGGCTTGAAGATCTCTTGATCAAAAGTTGAGTGATTAAGTTGTATGTCTTTTCCGTCAACTGGATCCACTGCCTTCAATAAGATTTGCGGAAGTCGGAAAGGACTCAGTTAAGTTCGGGATGGTATTAATTCGTTATCCACCATGAGCGGGAATACGATGGTATCATAATAGAACGGATTTCATACAGATTTCCACAAAAGCACACTGATTCCACGACCATCTATAGCGTCCGTGGGGGTGAAAAGAGCAAAGAGCATTAACATCCGAGAGAATCGCGCTATATCCCTCGGGAGAATCCACCACAACCACACATTCTTAGGGCGATAGTGCTTCAGTTACTTAAAAATTCTATTTAGGTAGAGGCACGGGAACAGATATGATACTGTCTGAGAATCCAGTACTCTTCACTGCCATGATGTCAATAAGAGCAGAAAATAGCAATTTTCATAGACGGGCGAAGTGATACTCCGCTTGTTTTTGAAAGAATGTTGCAAGCTTCCTGTCTAAAAGGCTTCTGGAGTAGGTGCGATGGGGTGAGGCGCACAACAGCATGATCAAAAAAGTGTTCAAGTCGTCTTTCTAAAATCTCAAGAAGATGGTTAGATTTAGAATCCAGATTGAAAGGACGATTTTAATATGTCTGCAGATAATATTGTTAAACCTTTGCACACAAAAATCGGGTGGAGTGCTCATCAGTGAGACTGTGGTATAGAACTGCCATGTTACACACATAGAGGTTGGAAGTGAAGTGTGTTACAGATGTAAGGGGAAACAATACACTTCAAGCTTTTGCATCATTCAGATCGTGAAAGTTTGACGTGGTGGGGGTGATCTGAAAACCGACCTGTAACAGCTGTTAGTCGGGAACTGTAATTATCTACCGTAGAGCGCGAATACGTGGAAGGTTTCAGCGATCCCGATGTCAAGTTCAATCGCCGAGAATTGCAGGGATCCGACCCTGCCAGTGTTATTGGCATCCATTGAGTCTCCAGCAGTTGCATCCGTTCGATCAAGTATTGGGAAATCGTCAATACTTGCTTGCCATCTGCTACTGGATTCCCAAGAGGCCTGCCACCGGCCAGAAATATGTCCCAAAATACATTCGTCCGCCGATCCTCCGAAGCGAGAAGACGGAAAATAGGTCATGGGGTTACATGGATGGGCTTTGGAAGGCCTCATGAAATCCGATTCTTTAGGGAGCAGCAGTTAGGATTGGGAGCGGCATTCGTTGCTGATAAGAGGAGCATAATTAGTACATAATAGAGATGGTTATAGCTGGGATCTGAAGGCGGGATACTTATCATCTCTTTTCAAGCCCAGCGCAGGAGGATTGAGCTCAGAAATACTTTACCGGATTACGTACTTGCCTAATGCGGTAAACATCCCATGCGCTCGACGACGTCAGAGTCTAATCAACGTTGACTGGTGACCAATTGCCATTACTATGTCCCGTCCGCGGGCGACTGGTGCTGTCCATTGACAAGTTGTACCAAACTATTAACCTGTCTTTGAAGGTATGTCTATCCATTGTACGACATAGATTGATGTTGGACTTACACATCACACTGGTGCCACGCTGGAGCTACAGAAATTTTTATTCCCTGGATGTTGACATCGTGGTTTGTGCGCAGTCTGCCATGTCTATCTATCGTCGTCCATTAATGAGCTAGATATACACACATAACGACACTCGAGAATTACCGGGGAGCACAGAGAGGCGGGATGCCAAGCTTGGGGAATTTGCGGAGCTCCAGTGAAGCTCTTAGGTTCTACGCCTTTGATTAAAATCAAATCATCCGACCCCTAATGCTGGCCTCCTATATTTTCTGGCGCTTTCGCGGTTGGTCACGACCGTAATCCTGAAAAACCGACGGTCCTTCTTCGGTGAAAGTGCCGGTCCGCTAAAGGGCGGGAGAAGAGATTTAAAAGATATTATGCGTTGTCGCCATCGATCTCTCTATCTTTCTCCTTTTTACATCCAAACGGACGCATCGTAGTCCACAATGTCTGAATTTGAACCAGTTTCTTTGACTCTCAAACCCTCTCCCACACAGTCAGTGGCAATCGAGGTACGAGACCTTCTAAAGCCTGTGGCAGCCGCTAACTTTTGATTGTGATACGCAAAGATCCTTCCTCATGGTCTCACTATTCACAGAGTTTTAGTGGAGACTGACGGCCGTGTGAGTTCCAACCTTTGACCGTGTGGGACTATGGAGAACTTTTGTTGAACATGCTTCAGACACATGACATTGTTATTGGCCCAGAAGAGCCACAAGGACATCTTTCCCAAAAGTACACAAACACGGTGGTTGGGAGATACGCGAATAGGGTCCCTGTCGGTACTCATACGTTGGAGCGAAACGGGGTCAAAAGCGAATTTTCTGCACAATCCAATGGTATGGGTGCTCCAATTTCCAATCCAACTTACACTCAAGTGTTCTTTTTCCCACCAGAATCTCCACAAGTTTCTCTGCATGGCGGACCGGTTGGGTTTGACGCTGTGCCTTGGACTTTACTGTCATCGGAGAATCCTCCTCAACTATTCTCCAAGGCGGAGTTGAGCCGCTTGAATAAATTATCAGAAACTTCCTCTTCATTCGCCGTTTTTCAACTACAATCTCCTGACGGTGATCAAGGCTGTCCGGGTTCATTGACAGCCGAGGTCTGTATCGCTCTCATAGGGCCCGACAACGCTCTAAAGCAGGAAAATGTAACGACTACTGAGAATGCCTTGGGCAGTATCGTCATTATTTACCGTGCAAAATTGAATGGCGAAACAAAAACTGTTACTCCAGTTAATCTTACACAAGTATGTTTTCCATCTGCCAAGAATCATCTGAAGAGGAATCTCATTGCAGTAAATCGATTTGTGTAGCACTGGGGCTTCAATTTGGAGGCCAGTCTGCAGGATGGCCCTGAATCGCTTCTGGTGAAAAACCACGCGCTCACTATCAAGGTCGGTTCTTTTATACATTTATCGACTACAAGTTGGATAAAAAAAATTGTTGAACTATCATCTGCAGGCCGATCATGTTGCTGAACTTGGTTCGAATGCTCTTGCCACTGGTAACTTCATCCCTGTTTCGACTGTTCCCGCCCACGACCACAGTGGCAAACTCATTGGAAGCGAGATGCCTAATTCCGGCTATGGTACATTCCTCTCGTCCGCATGTAACGCCGCCTTATCTTACCAGCGATGCCTAGATGATTACTATCTATTCGAAGATAAAGCCAAATCCTCGATACCAACTCGGATACCTTCGGTTTCATTCAATGAACAGTCCGACTTTCTGGAAGATCTGCTTCGGCCCGCAAACGACGAGAATCGAGGAAGTCGTCCGGAGCCTTTGGCAACGTTATCATCTGCAAAGTCTGGTCTCAAGCTTGAGTTTGATAGCAATCGTCAGTCCACCTTTGCATCATCAACCTTTTCTATGACGCTCAAAATATTCATAAGAGCACGGCGTGATGTTCTATTCTAACGCAATGGCTAGCGTAACCAAAGGAGCGCGAAAGAAGATTCACGGCGGCTCCGGAATCACTGGTCACGGCGATGCTTATGGTCCAGGAAGTATGTATTGTAGATTTAGTCTTTCCGCCATGCTGTGCTCATCTAATTCTCTTTAGCCGCGGTGTTTCTAGAGTTCCACAATGTGAGTTTTATGAATTCTTACTGAACGCCCACTTGGTAACTTAACACATGATTTAGCCTATCGCGGCGTTCTTGCATCCAGCGAATAAGGACGGCGAAGACACACTTCTCACATCTGACGAGGTGTATCATAACTACGTCCGTGCTGACATCAAGGCTCATGCCAAGGCATAGACCATTAAACGCAATTCGCATCGATTTTGGGTGATATCTGATTCTTTATCCTGTAGAAATTGTAACGACGGCTGTGGTACGTCACTTCAAGTGTACGATCAAACGTGTTTTTTTAGTGAAACGTTATGTATTATGATATCTAAAGCACCCACTATTATCTGTCAAACTATGATACTGCGTCCTTGTCATTTTCCATGCATTAATGAATCAATGGCACAGTGCCTACAAATAAATCACCATAGCAGTCATTTATTCTGAGAGTTGTGCCCAACAATGATTACAATAGATTGCCTTGTATTTTGAATGAGATTTGCTATTTGCTCAACCTTTATTTGAGTACAGCATTATTGCTCAGCTCATGGTGATATGCATAGTAATTAGTATGTATGAATCCCTTGATCCTAATCAATGCAACCCTGTCTTCGGGGCAATCTTGGGATTGCCGTTATTACTACTTCTGGTATGTCAAGACGTGAGGCACGTCAGGATCGGCATCGACCCTCTGTGGCGCACACACGAAAAACACTTCATACAGTGAAAGCCAGCGACGTCAGTCCATCAATTACTTGTCTGTATCCAAGATTATCATCATGACCACCAGACATTAATTTTAGATATAGTGTAGTAGCTTCTGACTTCTTCTGAGTGATAGCGACCGATCTTTCAAGCTGAACTTGCGGAATATCCGTCTTGTATCCGTGTCTATTTTTAATATTGACAAGCATGCATGCTTCTTGCACAGGTATGCGGAGCATTGTTTGTGAAGTAAGTAAATGCTATTCTAAGACTTGTAAGAAGGATGATACCAATCATGAAGTCGTGATGTTAGGGAGTTCGAGGATCCGTTGCCTACCTATCAAATGATGAAACAGCGCAACGCAAGACGGTAGAGCGTCTGAAGGAATGAAAGCTGTCTGTAATAAAGCGTTCAGTGGGCACGTTAAGTCCAGACTCTGATGTAACACCAGTTCAGATGATCCATAATGTAAGTTGGCAGTTACCTGTAGGCCAGGCATGATTACTACCGGTTTATCATTATTAGTCCCATCATCAGCGGGAAGCGCTCTGACGACACCTGTCATACTGGTATATAGTTGACCACACCGTATGGACACTGAACCAAAACATTGGGGCTAGACTATAATGGACTTGAGATTTCGTATACGCATGAATTGTAAAGCGATCATAATTCAATTGATTTACTCTTTGAAGCCAAAATACGTTTAAATAGCATTCAATTGGTACAAGAAACAATTCGCTCGGGATACGTAGAACTTAGCGTACACCGTTTGACCATCATAAGCATCACAATGGTTCCCCGAGCAATATGTAAAGGAAATTATATATGGTATTAATCTAATGTTATTTTTTACACGGGTTGTACCGGCAATAACAATTAGGATTGTAATGAAGGCATTCGGTTGCTGAGTTTCCAACTAAAGCGCCCGCCAGCTTGGGCGTCTCTTTCAAAGTCAGGAATCAATAGAGGTGCTACCTCCATGTCAGCGAAAATGGTGCAAGCATCACTGCCAACCTTCCCCAAAATCCGACAATAGGAATGGCAGCAGCGAGTTTTCCTTCCAAGACAGCGTTACTGTTCTCCGTCGCCGCAACAGCTTGCACTATTGGTGAATGGGTCTGGCCAGCATGATCATTTCGATGACCAAAATTTTTCTCCTCGCCGCTGCCTGGGGCCATAAAATTTCTCGAGCAGTGTGCCGCGGCCGAGGCCTCTGCCACTTTTAGACGCTCTTCCAGTTTTGATAAGGCGTCGTGGTATCCCCGAGTCACATTTGCTGAATCTTCCTGGAGACGCGCTATCACTGCCTCCGTCCTTGCCCGCTCCAGCGTAAGCTCTTTGCGACTTTCTTCATCTCTTGCCCGAGCAGCTTCTTGGATCTCTACGACTATGCCCCGGATTTCTTCTCGGTGCCTCTCCATTTGTTCAAAGACCTCTCGGCATAGCTCCTTTCCCGCCCGAGTTTCGGTAATATCGAGACCGCGACCGAGCTCCTCTTGAATTTGGAGCGTAACGGATCGATTACTTTTGGCAATAGACCGTACGATGGCCTGGGCGGATTCCAATGTATTGTTGTGTCGCAACATTCGGCATCCTTTCTCTATGGCGGGTTTGAAAAATGACTCTTTGGTCATAAGCTCGCGTTCTCGTTCTTCCCCGATGGAGATATCGATGTTGTCCCACATAGTAGTCACAATTACTACGTTGCACAACGAGGTCTCCCCACAGAGACTACGGAAAAGGCGAAAATTGCGAGCCGATATGCCACCTATGCGATTATCAGTTATTCGGTGCATATAGATGACACCGGCCAGGCGCTTCCCCCTGGAGTATCTAAAGTATTAAGGTTCAGCTGCGAGATATGACTCAAAAACTGATTCGGATTTACGTGAGCGCTAGATAAGATGCTATCATATTCAAGATTCTTGTGTCGGTCAATTTTGTGTCGTCAAATCCTGGAGTATCGATCAAGTTTATCGTGTGTCCGTCGAGCGAGAATGATTCTGAGATTTGAACCTCATCAGTGCATGATTCCAACTCTCTTCCGACTCCAAGATTTGATCCACTAAGAAGATTGATGAACTAGTCAAAAAAATACATGAATAAACGGGTCGGCACAACATCAAAATCTGTCCCAAGACGTACTGATGATTTTCCGGTCCCCGTCGGTCCCATGACACTGTGCAAAATATTTGTTCAAGTTTCCTACTAGACAATGTCATACTAACCGCTAACTTACGCGATTGACAGAACATCAGCTTCATCCTGAATAGTCTGCTAAGGCTAAGAACTCGACGGCTGGTGGGAAGACAAAAAGCGCACTGTTGAAAAGTCCGAGGTGATACTCATCCTATTACCTAGAGCTTGAGGGAATCTGAAGAGAGAGAGAGCGAAGCACACTTTACTTCAATGCCAATAAAACTGTTCCTGGAAGGTCCGCAAGGCTGCTGCGTTTCACCCTCGTTTTTTTAGAGGATCTCCGCTTCTTAGAAGCCATCTATAATACTCAGAGGCAGTACGTTTAACACGAGGGTCAATTATGCACGCGGTAGCAGACAAGAATAGCGCCCCGTCGATGTAGCAGACAGTGATCGCAAACAACTCGCTCAAAGTTACGCCGGCGCTAGTTAATAGCATGCCGATTTGCCGAAGTGACCTACCCGAGGGGTGTTTGTCGGGAGCAAATGTGGTGAGAAAAAGTACAGAAACCATGAAAACAAGCAGATCACGAAGCGCATCCATGAGTCTCGAAGACATGAGTAGGTTATTAAGACTGTCGCCAATGTCCCGACTAGCAACATGATTATATGCCGTCGGACCATGAAAACCATTATGCCGGAATCGGCAACTTTTTGAGTGTTCAAATGAGTCAACTTGGTTGGACCTTTTGATCATCATCTTGAATGACGATAATATGTAAAATATTTTTACAGGATACCATCTCCTATCGTCACAAGCTCAGAGTATACTTATGCCTGTGCCCTGACTCATGCCCGGAAAAAGATGGGCAAAAAGCATTCGGAGACTGAAATGCCGTGCGGCTGCGTTTGAAACGTTTTTTACAGGCTTTCCCTAGTCTGCGCGATGATCTAATCGTAACGTTCTCCATTACTCGCTATTCTGTTTTTAATTATTCAAAGGATATGCTCCGAAATACCTTAGCGATACGATCAATGAGGTGTGCATTTGTATCGAAAGGACCGGATAGGACCCTCCAGGGACAACGCTAGAAGGTGCGTTCCTCTATCAGCAGCCACACTATGAGGCAGGCATGAAGTTGTTTCCCTTAATAATGGCAGCGCCAGAGCACACCAAGCCTGTCCCATGACATCAGTTTTGCTCTGATGTAAAGATGGTGATTGTTGTTTTGGCTGACTATTGCGAAACGGGAAAGGTGTGGGGCTTTCTATGGACATAATGTCAGAATCAGTCTACGGTTTGCAGATGCAGCGGTATCCAGACACCCGCGGGCGTACCATCTATTTTAAAACATTTATTCCGACTGTAGCAGGCTCGTAATACTACGCTAAATGACTACATCCTCCTCCAATATTCGGCATCTCCTTCCAGATGAAAACGCCATTACATCCTGCCAAGGTGCCCCACAGCAGCACCCGCAATATCGTATACGCTCCGAGGGTTTTTGCTTCCCATTATCCTGTCTCGCCTATCGATTTTCCACAGTTATCTGTAGACCCGCGGGTACCACATCCCATGAGAGACTCGGCGATAATATACGGGATGAAGGAACGTTTGTGACCCGCCTCACCCGCCATCTGTCACTTATCTATGCATGTCGCGCTGAGATTTCGAATGTTATTATTATCGCTTCAGTCACCATCCAGCTGCGACTAGAAGTGATTGATCCTTTTGGCGACATAATAGTCAGTGTCAGTAGCACAAGCTTGTCTAACCGACTCACTGTGTGACTTGGCTTCATCTGTCATTTATTGTGTTTCTCATGCGGAACTCTTCAGTAATAAAAGAAGACAGGAAATACAATCTCGGGCGGTGGCCAACTGTTTCATAGTGGATTCTATTCTATAGAACTAGAAGATCAGCGCGCGAGGGGCACACACCAGAAATAGCATCGAAGTAGCTTTTGATTTCTTCTCTGAATAAAATATCTGACTTCCATCCTTGAAAGTCACACAGTCAAATGTGCAGCGGCGCTGTTATCAATCTAAATGGTATTCAAAAAGGTGTTCGAGCATTGACAGACGACAAGCGTACATGAACATGCCTACAAACTCGACAACGTTCTCGGCCGCCAAAAGGAGACATGGCCCTGAAGGACTTGTTGTGGGATGATGTGGGGAAAAGGCACTAATACCCAAAGCCTAATCATAGGGGTACAAACGGGATAAAATTGTCACTCACACTGACAGTACTTTACGAAACGAATTACATAGGTATCTCTTTCCTTCGGAAAATGCGATTTCAAAGGTGACGTTGATATTCCGGCAGAAAAGATGATAGTCGTGATATCAATGAATCTAGTAACTGGAAGTGGTGTCAGTCAGTGACTTGATCGAGACACATGCCTCGAGAGGAAGCACAGGTTGGTTCACATGTATACGCCGACTTGTAGACTTCCGTAGTGCCGGGCGCGCTTGTGTGAAAATCCCGCCGTGCCTCTAAGGATTGTGCTGTAATCGTGGCGGTGAAAGCAAAGTGCCCCACATCTCGTGGGACTCCTGTCCGACTTGTCGTGGGCGCATTTGGTAACGGTATCCGGACATCACCGCAAATACAACTTCCGATAATCTCCTCTTCAATTGTGTAAACCTTACATGAAACCTAAAGAGAAAGCACATGTCTCCGCTTTCGCCACTGACTTGGCATTCAATCCTTTTCTCCCAGGAACGCATCGCACTTTGGTTCTTCTTCCACAAATACCTGGAATTTATGAATTAGCCAACGCGTGAATGACTATGGTGCTCTACTGACGCGTCTGACGCGTCCAGCGCGTCGAGTACGCGTTGTCTGAAGAGTTTTGCTGAAGCTCTAGACTTTGGTGCCTGTTAATTACCCATCAGCTGATCAAACGAGGCCAAGGACTCCCTGGATCGTTTAAAAGCAAAAAACAAATTACAGGCCAAACTTTACCGTACCCCCTCCTTCTTCTCCTTCCCCTAATCCTTCCGAATTCCTATTTTACGGTCGTCTCGCGTCTGAGAGTTCTGACAATGCTTTCGTCTTTGCTTGTGACCCTTTCTTTGGCTGTTTCTTTCGTGGTGGCTGCACCTGCAGTTGGAAATTCGACTTTGGTAGAGAGACAAGGTTTTGCCCAAGTCGTCACGAAATGCACCGTGCCAAAAACCGTCGCGTTGACTTTTGTACGTCTCCCAGTACCGTCAATGAGTCGTCACAGAATTAATTTTCCACATTTTCAATCAGGATGATGGGCCATATGTCTACTTGTATGTCAAACAGAAAGGAGAGTAGGGATACTAGTAGGTACTGATTGACTCACGCCACAGGTACGATATCAGCAAAGCTCTTGTTGCTGCTGGTGCCAAGGGCACTTTCTTCTTTAGTAAGCGGTATTCAAAGCTCTTCTTCCAGTATACGATATCTAACCCCTAGCCCACAGACGGACAAAATTGTCAGTGACGCTGGCGTCCTCATATCCTCTTAATCAGTTCTGATTAGATCTTTAGGGGGGCCCTGCATCTATGATCCCGACCAGGCGAAGCGTGTCTTGTACGCTTACCAGAAAGGCCATCAAGTCGCATCGCACACATGGAGCCACGCCCATCTCAACACTCTCACATTTGACCAGCGTGCGTCCCAGCGTTATTTTAGCTAGATGAACATATTAATCTGACCTTTTCGGTAGTTCACCACCAGTTCTGGCTCGTTGAGGGTACGTCGGATAACTTGAGTAGCTTGCCCACAAGGCGCATGAAGCACTGACAATCGGTTACAGAGGCTTTGATGAAGATCACCGGAGCGTATCCAGCATGGGCCCGTCCTCGTGCGTGTTTTCCATCATCCATTCCATCTTCAACGTATCCTAACGAGATCTAAAGCATACGGGGAGTACAACGACCTCGTACGCCAGGTCGCCGGATCGCGGGGTCAGAACCTTGCACTTTGGGACTTCGAGTAAGCAAGCTTCCTGCCACATACCGTTAAATGAACACCGCCTCTTACCTACTACACAACCCCTCCCACCAGCTCCGGTGACACCTGGGGCATTTCCACTGCCGAGGTTCTCAGACGCTACGACAACCTCATCAGCTCGCGCCCCAACACCGTTCTCACTCTCAATCACGAGGTCCATCAACAGGCTGCGTACGTTATCACTGCCACTCTTCATTTAACATTGAAAGAAATCCTGAACGGAATCCGTTCTTCACAGCCAAGTCGTCCTGCCGTACGCTATCAAAGCTCTCCAAGCTGCTGGATATCGTCTGGTCACACTAGCTGAGTGCCTCGGAATGCCCGCTTACCAGTGGGTTGGAGAGCCCCATGCTCGAGATGTACGTGTTTGAACCTAATTTGCACCGTAAATTTCCATGTTGATGAACGAACGACTTTCTTTCTTTTCATCGCGAACAGGCTACTTGGACTTGTGCCGGCAAGTAATCTCAAGCACCTTTCCAGACCCAGGATTTCTTGAAAACGGACCCCTCGACTCGGAAGTTCGATTTTGACGACCCCTTTTACGACCCTCTCTCCTTTTGTGCCTTCACTACTATTACTTCACAGATAATCAACCACACTTATATCAAGCTATTCAATTCACTACTCCTTTCAAACGGACTTTGTTATAGACATTTCGTATATCATTTTACGGATAGTCTATTATGGACATTATAATTTCTTACCTACACCACCGCCTACACACCTCCCTAACCTCCTCCTCCTACCCACGGACACTTTCTAGTATACTTCATCCAGAGCCGTAATGCAATGACTTTGCACTCGATTCATTAAATCATTACAAGACTGGAAAAAAAAGAAGAAAGGGAAGAAAAGAGTACAATGCTAAAAGGTGGGTGGAAGAATTGAAGACAATTGTGATGACAACAAAAAAGAGCAGCGGGGAGAGGGAGAGAAATTAAAGAACCGAGAAACTGTCAAACCGAATAAACTTCAATCCAAAGGGCTCCATACCCGTAGGCCGTAAGGAAACATTATGGGAGATTGAAATTTCAAGCTTCAAGCTTCAAAGTTTTCAAACTCAGAACCTTCAAGTTGGACTCAGCAAACATACTATTAATCCTTTTTTCTGTTCTTCACTATGGCACTCACTGGTCTCAAACTCAACTGCTTAGTTTAAACTTTAAATTCACGGCGACGATCGCAGGGGATATTCACTGCGGGCGCTCATGGAAGCTGGGCTGAGCTGGGAGCTGGGACGCCCTGAGCTCCCTCAAATGGAACTTTAAATCACTGCCTGCCAACTAGGTTCTCTCACATCGCGTGGTCCCGAATAAACATTTTTCACCCTACATTCAGTCGACTTTTGGTATGCAAAGTCAACGATTCTGATTATGATACCCTGAATCAGCCGAGCATCGAGTCTCTCGTCTCTCGTATCTCAGCCTGGCAGCCTGACAGCAAAATGATACGGTATATGTACCGATACGTAGCCCAACTCGACTAGACGCGACGCGACGGACGCGAGGTGCATACTATAAATCCGAAACCAAATCCAAATCCGGATGCATATCCCTACGCTTGTGCGGGGGGTGTACCTAGCACCTACTTGCTTGCTTTGAATTTTGAAACTTACATGTTCACAAGTGACCAGCGCCAGCGGCTAATATAATAGCCCACCCTCCAACTCTGCGCACCAGACCATGGGCCATGGCCATCAATACTATTCAACTTGAAGTCCGAGTCGATCCATATCATATCTCAGCTTAAACTCAAGTCCGAACGCGTCGAATTATAATACTAATACTAACAAATATGAGCATCGCATCCTGCGGTTCGCCAGTGGGAGGAACTTGGAAGGCACGATCTCGACGTATTCCATCTCAACCATGTATGCACAAGATACCTGGTCATAACCAAATTCAAAGTGCAGGCGCCCTTTACACTATTTCGCCGTTTCGCTCGAATGTATACCAGAGGTCCAGAGGCGATTTCCAGGGATTGGACCACAACACAGCAGCTCGGCACAAGCAACTTGAATCCACGTACACGACTCCAGTCCGCTCAATATCTCCGATCTCGCGACAAACTAACTTGACGAACACCTTTTAAGGGTAAGGGTCCTCAACGCGCTTCGCGAGTCGCGAGATACACAACGCGTCTGTTGATTGTCCTTAGCTAAAGCGGAAAGGTATTTGAATTTTGAAACGAGTGTCGTTACTGGGAGGTGGACGATGTGGGGGAGGGTATGGAAAGTGACGCGGATGCGATCTGTTTGTCGGCGAGCTGCAGCAAACGAGGAACGTTCGAGCGGTCACGATAATAGCTATTAGCGCTCGAGCTCAGCATTCCCAAAGAGCAAATAATCACTCTCAGGCTTGCATTGTAGTACACTCTACACTCTGCGCTCGGGAAGGCATCTTCTTCCATCGACGAGAGTAATACCACGCACCTCATCAGTCACTGGCAAGCGTTGCACCGTTGCACAAAGCGCCTGTCCGTAAATATTGAATGCTTGGTCCAGAACAGTTACTATCCAGCGCCAAGCACCTACCAGATTAAATCTCGGGCAGCAGCAGCGTTTCTCGCACGACGCGGATGGGTCCGAGTCGACTCTATCCTACTCCATCCTGATTCCTATCGCGCAGTCAGCTTAGCTCAGGTATGGCATAAATCCAATTGAAAATCGAGACACACCGACTCGTCAATCCAAGAATGTCACGGTATCGAGCTAAAACCCGCTCGTCTCGTTGCGCAGGATCAAAGCCGTCATCTTGATGCAGCTCAACAACCAAGGATGTAATATGTAATCCATGCGTGTGCGTTGCCTATGCTCAATGTCATATTTCTCGTGCGCCAAAAATCGATATGCATCCGGATTTGGATTTGGTTTCGGATTTATAGTACATACCTCGCGTCCGTCGCGTCGCGTCGAGTTGAGTTGAGTAGAGTTGGACTACGTATCGTATACCGTATCATTATGCTGTCAAGCTAAGAACGAGAGACGAGATACTGAGACTCGAGAGAGCGTCATAATTCATTTACATGTATGGTTAGTTGATCGAGGGTAACGGTGAGGGTGAGGGTGTGGTAATGCCATAATCGCTGTCCGAGGGTGGACCTGGCTTTCCTGGGCACCCTGGCTTCTAGTTTCTTGCGTGGTGTGGTGCGGTGTGGTGACAGTGGTGTGGTGGGCGCCTGTGTAATTGGTAATATTAATATTAATTGTATGTATAGGGGCTCCAGTTCCAGCTCCAGCTCTAAGCGCTAGCGCTAGCACTAGAGCTAGGATTCGCAATGATTTGGGACTCGGACAAGAGCATCATAAGAACATAAACGACGAGTGACGTGGACCACACTTCCGTTGAGTCGAGTCGAGTTGGACTTTGTTCGATGGGTAGAGTCATCTCGCTTCTGGCGATGCCTTTGTAAGTAATACAACAGTTCAAGCTCGACTCCTCGAGCTCTATGTATACGTATAAGCGCAATGGACAACAACGCAAACGACACGACGATACCGGATACACTCCGACGGATCTAAATGAATTAAAAAGTGAATGCTATTAGTACAAGTAATTAGCGGGTGTACTTGACACCGCCGTCACCCGTGTGCGGGGTCATAAGACCCTATAAAGACCGCGCAGAGTGCAACGTGTCCCGGGGAGACCTGAGCGCCGAAGGTGATGATGATTGATAGGTCATGATTGCACGATCACTCGAGCTTTTACTCGAGAGTCCTCTGCCCCGTGGGGGCTCAGCTGACCCCAACGCCAACGCGTGCATGAGCCGTCGATCAGATCGGTTCGGTTGGATAGAGGTGGTTCGGCGGCTCGTGACTCGGAGTGGTGGGATTACGCCGGGTGGGTCGGTGGAGGGTGGGTCAGAGGTGAACTGGTTTGAATTGGAGTGTTCCTGCCCCTTGGGTTGTTGCAGGTTCGCGCGGTTGGCCGGCACGGGCACGGGGGTGGGTTGACTTGACTGGCCTTTGCTTGCTCGTTTCCCTTTCCCTTTGCCTTTTTCCGTTTCCTGTTCCTTTTCCTTTTCCTTGCCGTCGTTGAACAGAACTCACCTGTTCAGCGCCTGCTTTCGCCGTGCTCTATCCCCTACCCTACGCTTTTCTTTTCTTTTCCTGTTCTCTTTTTTTGCCTTTGGCGACGCTGAACGCCTGTACGAATACGACGCTAGGACTGGGGCTAGGACTGGGACTGGGGCTGCGACTGGAACTGTTGCTACTACCGCTAACACTACGCCACCTCTACCACTACCGCTACCGGAACTGTTTCTGCTTCTGTGTTCACTGCGGGGTTGATACCGATACCGATACCGATACGAATTGATACCAGTTCATACCTACGCCAGCACCTGTATCTACACTAACACCTCCGCCTACGCATACGCCTACGTCTCACTGACGCCACTTGTATACTTTACACCTTTTACCCCGACAAATCCCGAACAAACCCCGACACCAACACAGACAACGACAATTACAACGGGCCCATACACCCGCAGATGGGCGCACAGTTCCCCGTACCTGTTCTTGCTGTCGCGGCGGATGCGGTGCGCGACCTTGAAGGGCGCGATGCGCTCTCGGGGCTTTGGACGCGTGAGTTTTGAGTTTATTCTCTTTTTTTTTTTCTTTGTGTTTTTGTGGTTGTGGTTTGTGTTTTGCGGTTTTAAAGTTTATGGCTTGCGTTTTGCGGTCCGAGTTTCGCGGTTTTGTTCTGTATTTTGTGTTTTGCGCTTCAAGTTTTTCGTTTTGTTTTGTTCGTTATATATCTACGTTTACTTTATATGTTTAATGTTGGATGCTGAATGTTGAATGTTGAATGTGCGCTGACGTCTCTCTCTCTCTCTCTCTCTTTTTTTTTTTTTTTCTTTCTTTCTTTCACCTCCCGAAAACATCAATCACCAAAATCACCGAATCACCGAATCATCACCAAAAACACCAAAACGCCAAAACCATCAAAAACACAAACACCAAACACCAAAACACCAAAAACACCAAAAACGCCCACCCACAAAAAACGAAAACACAAAACACCCACCCACAAAACGCAAAAACACAAAACACAAAAAACACCAAATCACAACAACACCAAAAACTCAAAACCCAAAACCCCAAACCCCAAACCCCAAACCCAAAACCCACAAAAACCCAAAAAACCATAAACCATATACCAGTATTCACAAAATGCAAAGAATCCCTTCAAGAAGGACGAAGGCTTGAGAATATATCGTGGAGGCTTTGGTATCGCGAGATGATGATTGATGGTGCGAGTCGGGTTGGGAGGGAGGGTCTTGTGGAGGAGAAGGAGAAGGAGGTGGAGGTGGAGGGGTACGATGAGAATGAGAAGAAGGAGGAGGGGGATGAGAAGAAGGAGAAGACGGAGGAGGAAGAAAGAACGTTACCCCCGCCTCCGCATGTGGATATGCAGATACCACCACCGCCGCCGCCGCCGTATTCATCCTCGTCCTCGTCCTCGTCCTCGTCGCTGAGTGAAGGTGTGTGATGTTTCTGTTTTGTTTTTATGCGTTTGTTTTTTTCTTTACCTTCGTTTATTTATTTTTCTGCTTCGTTTATTTTTATTTTTTTCTCTCTCTCTACTTCGTTTTATTTCTTTGCGCTACTTCGTTTAATTCTTTCTTCTCCCTCCTCCTCCGCCTCTTACTCTTATTTATTTATTTCTCTCCCTCCTCCTCTTCTTGTTTATTTTTCTCTTTCTCTCCTCTGCTTCTTGCTCTTGTTTATTTTTTTTTCTTTACTTCGTTTTATCTTTTTCTTTTTCCATGTCTTCTTTTTTCCGTGTCTTCTTTTTCCATGTCTTCTTCAAGTTTTTTTTGGGGAGGCTGTTTTGGGTGTTTTGGGTATGTGATAGGTATCAGCATAAGTATCGGTATCTGTTTTACGTGTTGGCGGGTGATATCATCACACCACATCACATCGCAGCGCAGCGCAGCACATCGTGGTCGTGCTGATGCTTTCGCCTTGGCCTGCGTGGTTGTGGTCGTGGTCGTGGTTGTGGGCTTATTCGCCTCCGCCTCCGCTGCCACCTCTTCTACCGCCTTTACCTCCGCGCCTTGTTCATTATGTATCGGGGTTCCGGTTCTATGGTGTTGGCGATGAAAGTTTCTTTTTCTTTTGTTTTCGTGTTTTGTTGTTTTTTCTTTTTTCGTGTTTTCTTATTTTCTTTTCTCATCTTCTCATCTTCTTATTTTCGTGTTTTCGTGATTTTTACAAAAATAAATTTTGAATGCCTTTGCTGACCGTGTCTGTCTTTTTATTGTTTTATCGTAGATTCTACGCAGATTCAGACGCTGCCGCCGCCGCCCTCCTCCTCCTCGTCTTCACAAGCTCAAGCGCAAGCACCAGCACCAGCACAAACGCTGACGCTGACGCCAATGCAGTTACCATCTCCGTCGCTTTCGGCGACGTCGGATTCAAATTCGAATTCTAATTCTAATTCACCTTTACCACTTTCACGTTCGGATTCACATACATATACACGTTCGCAGTCGAGTTCGAATTCACATACACATACACGTTCGCAGTCGAATTCGAATTCATCACGTTCAGAATCGCCTTTATCGCAGTCACATTCGAACTCGCCACATTCGAATTCATCACAATCGAATTTATCACATACACAATCGCATTCATCACATACACCACATTCTCCGCATACCCACGCCCACGCCCACGCCCACGCCCACGCCCATACCAGTACACATTCGCATCCACATTCCGATTCGCATTCGCATTCGCATTCGCATTCGAATCAGCTGATATCGCCACTAACGCCTTCAATGGCGATGGCGATGACGTCCTCGTCTTCGCGTCCTTCTTCGCGTTTGCCTTTATCTTCATCGTCGTCTTCGTCGTCGTCTTCGTCTTCACATTTACCTGCATCTTCACATTTGCCTTCACATTCGCATTCGCATTCGCATTCGCATTCGCGTTCGTCTTCCTCGCCTTTATCGACGTCTTCTAGGCAACGACAGAGTAGTAGTAGTAGCGGGTTCTCTGTGCAGGCGATGCCGATGGGGACGCCAAAGTCGTTGAGTGTAGGAAGGGTTATTTGGGATGTTGTTATGTTGCCTTCTGCTGGTGCTGGTGCTTCTGGTGCTTCTGCAGGTACTGGTGCTAGTGGATCGGGCACTTTGAGTGCGGTGGATAGTGGGTCTGGTGATGTGAGTGCTGATGCGCGGGATTTGGGTTCGAGGTTGGGGTCGAGGTTGGGGTTGGGGCTGAGGAGGGATCAGATGGTTATGACTGTTCCTGTTGTTGAACTTCGCGAGGAGGGGATCAATAAGCAGAAGGAGGTGGATAAGGAGAAGGATACGGAGAGGGAGGCAAGGATTGTCAAGTCGAGTTTGCCAACGCCGGATGTGGAGGTTGATGTTGATGAGCTTGTTGGTTCTCAGCACCAGCACCATCTCCTCCAGCAACAACAACAACAGCTGCTGCAGCAAACGCAGGAGTATCAGCAGCAACAGCAGCAGCCGCAAACGCCCCCGCGCACGTCGCATATTTCGATGACGCAGCCTGTTACACCTCCATCGCAATCGTCGCAGACACCACATTCACATACACATTCACAAATACCGCAATCACAATCACAACTACCACCGCCGCCGACGCTGATAGTCGTGAACCCAACCCCGAATCCTACTCCTCATCCTACACCACCCGCTACACCGCTCATACACGGTATAGGGCCGTTCCCTGGGTTTGCATCCGGTGCGGGGACTGGGGCGGGGGTGGGGTATACGCTGGGCCCTGGGGGTATAGTGAGAGCGCAGTCGCAGTGGTTGGCGTTGCCTGAGAGTGGGCGCGGTGGTGGTGGTGGTGGTGGTGGTGGTGGTAGTGGAGGAGGCGGTGGGGGAGGGGGAAGGAGACAGGCGCAGCTTTTGGCGCAGATGGAGGCGATGCGCGCTGCGCAGGTGCAAGTGCAGAGTGCGATGTTGGGCGTGGACGCGTCGGTGTCGGCGCGCGCGTCTGGGAACGTGACCGGTGATAATGTTAATACTGGTGCCGGTGCCGGAGCTAGCCGCAACGCGGGTGTCGATCGATCATCGCCATCGCGGTTGGCTTCTTCATCGTCATTGTTGTCGGCATCGTCGTCGATACCGGGCGCCACTGCCGCTGCCGTTGTCACTGCCGCTACTGGTGCTGCTGTTGCCGGTGCGGAAGCAAATATGAATGTGCGCGGGTATACGCTTTCTCTTTCTGCAGGTGTGGAGTTGGATGATGGTGATCGTGCGGATGCGGAGTCTGATTTGGATTTGGATTCTGATTTGGATTCAGATGCGGATGATGCTGAGGCTCTGGACGGAGCTGAAGGTGAAGGAAAGAGAGGCGGAGAGGGAGGAGTAGGTGGTACTGCGATTCATGTGCGTGTTTTTCTTTTTTTTTGCCTCGTTGTCTTTTTTGTCTTTTTTTTATATTTTCTTTCTTTGCTTTTTTGTGTTTGTGTTTGTGTTTACGGTTGGGGTTGAGTCTTTGACTTTGAGTCTTGAATCTTGAATCTTGGAACTTGGAACTTGGAACTTGGAACTTTAACTTTTTGGAGTGTAATTTTTGTTTTTGAACGGATGTGGTTCTGATTTATGATTCTGATTCTGATGTTACTCTTTCATCTCATTCAGCCTTCTCATACGCACACACATCCACATCCACATCCACATCCACAATCGCATTCACATCCAAACTTGAATTCAAACTCCAACTCCAACTCGCGTGCACCGACGTCGTCTTCTTCCTCCTCGGCAGCGGAGAGAAAGCGCGCTGGCATTTCCACCTCGCCCTCGCCTAGTAGTCCGAGACAGCACGGCAAACCTAAGCCGAAGCAGCGCCAGACGCACGTGGTTGGGAGTGGGAGTGCGGGTGCGAGTCCGAGCAGGGTTCGCGCGGGGTTGATGGCGCGCTCGCGGTCGCGGTCGCGCGACCAAAGTGCTGTGTCGGCCAGTGTCGATGTGAATCCTCCTCCTGCTATGGCGGCGGCGGCTTCTTCGTCTAGTGCACAGAGTCAGAGCGAGAGTGAGGGTCAGAACCGGGACCAGGCGCAGAAGGACGCACCGCAAACGCAATCGCACGCGCACGCGCAGAACCCGAATAGACTGTCGATCTCGTCGATGACAAGTGTCGTCTCGGATCGCTCGGGGCGGTCAAATGTATCATCCACCTCCAACGTCTCCAACACATCGAATGTAACCAACACGTCGAATTCGAGTGCGGGCGGAAGCCGCGCGGAGAGCACGACGACGGCGACGACGACGGACTCGGCGTTCGAGCTTGTGTTTGTCGAGGGCGATGCGCGGCGTGTGAGTGCGGGCGGTAGAGATAAAGGGGAGGACGCGGCGGCGTTTGAGGATGGGCCGATGGGCTTTGGCGGTGGTGGCTTTGGATCGGGTGTCGGTGGCGGTGCGGGTGTGGGTACGGGTTTGGGTGCGGGTGGACATGGACATGCGAGCGCGGATACTGTGCGTCGTCTTGGATCGTTGTCGACTATTCAGAGTATGGCGACGTTGAATGGGGATCGGGAGAGGAGGAGGTATGAGTATGAGTATGAGTTTAGGGATGAGCTTGTGGATCCGCTGGATACGAGCGCCATGGCCCAGGTTGAAAAGCAAGTACAGCAGGAAGAGAAGGGTAAGGATGAGAAGGAGGAAGAGAAGGAAGATGTGTCGCAGGAGGTTGTTGTGCAGAGTTCACAAGGAGGAGGAGGAAATCGGGATGACATCGCGGTGGAAGACGAGGAGGATGAAGAGGAGAACACCCCGCTCTCGCCGCTGCCGCCGTCGCCCATGGCGCTGACCGCGTCGCCGCGCACTGCCGCTGGCGCCGCTGCGCGCGAGGAGAGGCGGAAGAAGCGGAATAGCGCGCCGGTGCCGGCTACGTCGTCCGCGGCTTTGCTCCTCGCCCTTTCGCCGCCATCCAACAACAACAACAACAACAACAATACGAATAATGCCCCGGTTCTTGTGCCGATGCAAGCGCAGTTCGCAGCGTCGCCGCGCTCTGTCACGTCCGCTGCGTCCGCTATATCAATTGCGCGCTCGACGTCGGGCGGCACGGGTACAGCTGCAGGGAAGCGCAGGCAGATCACAGTTGGCGGCGGCAGCGGTGGCTCGGCGTTGATCAGGCGACAGAGCACGGGCACGAGCGCAGCGGCGGCGGGTATTAGGCGTAGTGTCAGCGCAAGTCGTAGTCGGAGCCGCGAGCCTGGTGCGGGTGCTGCGGTGGGGTTGGCGGGTGCGGGGCTTGGATTGGGTATGACGAGTGCTGTGGCGCAGGTGCCGCCTGCTGCTGCTAATGCGAAGAAGGCGCCGTCGGTGGTGGCTGCTGGTAAGGGAAGAGCCAAGGTGGTTCTTGCGCGGACGGGGAGCAAGGCGAGGAATTTGGGTGTGGTTAGGAGGAATAGCTCGGGACATGGTGGTGGTGGTGGTAATGCCGCTGCTGCTGCTGAGCAAGCGATGGAGCGGGAAAGGAAGAGGTTGGAAGAGGAGGAAGCGGCGCGTGCACGCGAGGCTGAGCTTGAAGCTGAGCGCGAGAAGGAGCGGGAGAGAGAACGTGAGCGTGAACGCGAGGCGGCGAGAGAGCGCGAACGGGAGCGCGAGCAGCGCGAGGGGCTGACGGTGGGTCTGTTCGACGGGGACGATCTCGCTGCGTCTGTGTCTGGCTCTGGTGCGAACGCGGGTGGGAGGAGGCCTGTGCGGTTTAATATTGGGTCCAACTCGGATGGCGGGCGGAGTGCGGGGAGTGGCGGGTCGGATGTGGGCGCGGCGGGCACGGGCGCGGGCGCGGGTGCGGGTGCGGGTGCGGGGGTGGTGTCGAAGAAGGATGTGGTGGCGCAGCAGTTGCAACAGTTGCAGATCCAGCACCAACTCCAGCAACAACAACAGCAGCAACTTCAGCAGCAACAACAACAAATTCAGCAGCAGCAGCAGCAACAACAGCAGGTTGAGCAGGGCCCTAGTCATGGACACGGACACAGACACAACCATGGACCCACTGCGGCCGAGCTTGAGCTGCAGAACCAGCAGCTTCAACACCAGCTCGAATTGATTGTCCAGCAGAAGCAGGCGTTGATGTTGCAGCAGCAGCATGTCCAGCAACAGGCGGCGCAACAGCATCAGCTGCAGTTGCAGCAGCAACAGGAGGCTCAGCAGCAGCAGCAAATGTTATTACAGCAACAATGGCAGCAGCAGCAGCAGATGCCTGTCCAGCGAACGCTGTCCAAGTCGCAGGTGCGCCAGCTGCAGATGATGGAGCAGATGCATATGCAGCATCTGAACCAGATGAACCAGAGCAAGGCGCATTTGGCTCAGCAACAGCAGCAACAGGAGGAGAGGAGAGGGAACGAGAGGCGGATGTCTGGAAACGGCAAGGGTAAAGAACGCGAGGTCCAACCCCCCGTTTCACCGCGCACAAAAGCTGGTTCCTCTACCGGAGGAGCGAAGGGTGGTAGAAACAACGCTAATACCAGCAACAACAATAATAATAATAATAGCCAGAGCGGGAGCGGGAGCAGCAAGGCGGTGATGGATGATATCGCGGCTAGGGTGCAGCAGTCGATCGCGGCGCCACTGTTGCCACAGCGCAATCGGCGCAAAATCGAGTTGGTGACGGAGAGTGAGAGCGAGAGTGAGTTTGAGACGGACTCGGATGACGATGGGTCGTGGTCGAGCGAGGATATGACGGGGGATGATGAGGTGCGCTTTTTTTTTCTCTTCTCTTTTATATGTATCTAGATGTTCATGAATTGACTTTTTTGTTTGTTTGCGTGTTTAGGAGCAGCGTGCGTTGGAGGAACAGCGCCAGTTGCAGTTGCAACAGCAGCAGATACAGATGCAGCAACAGCAACAGCTTATTCAGATTCAGCAGGCCCAGCGTCAGCGTTTGCAGCAGGCCCACCACCATCAGCAGCAACAGCAGCAGTATAACCAGCAAACCCGCGCAGGCGGCGTCCAGCGCGCCTACTCTGAACATTATCTCGCCAACCACCACCAGCAGCGCAACAACAACCACGTGGGCAATCCCGGCCGGCAACACCAAGTGCACAACTTCAGCGCGGCGATGCGCGCACAGCAGCAGCAGCGGGAGATGCAGGCCATGGTGGAGGCAGCGGCGTTCGAGGCGCACCGGCAGCTCAACATGTTTGCGAAGCTGCCGAAATCGTCGTTCCAGGACCTGGCGACCGCGCGGACGCGCAGTGTGGGCTTGCTCTCGCAGTTGTTGAATCCGGACCCGGAGATCTTCCCGGTGAATCATCCGTATAGGCGCGGGTTTAGTTATGGGGAGATTAAGCCTGGGGCGTCGAGGGGGGGAGCGGGGGGGAGTTCGGGTGTGGCTGCGATGCGCCCGTTGACGCCGGCTGCGCCTGTTGCTGATGAAAAGCCAAAAGCCCCTGTGGTTCCGGAGCAGCGCACGGATGGGTCTGCGCAACAGCAGCAGCAACAGCAGCAACAGCAGCAACAGCAACAGCAGCAACAACAGCAACAGCAGCAACAACAGCAACAACAACAGCAGCAACAACAACATCGTCGCAGCGAAAGTGGGACCGCGGGCGACAGAAAGTCGTCGGGGTCTAATGTGCCCTCGCGCATGAACTTCTCGCCGCCGCGCCGGCCAGGTGGAATGAACCGCACCAAGAGCGCCGCCGCGCTGCCTGTGTCATCCCATATAGCTGTTGGCAGTATGGGAAGCGCCGCCGCGCCAGTTATTGATCATACGTCCGCGTTGCCCAATATCACAACAGCAAACACCACTTCAAACAACTCAATCCCACACTCTAACTCTAACCCTGGCTCGTCGGGCAAGTTCCGGCCAAGGGCGCCCCCGCCGAATACGGTTATGGAAGACGAAAGCGCGAGCGAGGCGGAGGGAAGTAAAATTCAGCTGTCGGAGAGTGTCGCGCATGAGAAGCTCAGGGCGCTCTTGCAGCGCGGGGGTATTGCTTCTCAGCAGCGCAAGGCTCCGCCTCCAGCACAACCACTACGGCCCGCGGCAGCGGATGAGGCTGAGAATGAGAATGATGTTCCTCAGTGGCTTAGGGCGTCGCGGCCGGAAGATGGCACTGCTGCTGCTCGCCAGCAACAGCAGCAGCAGCAGCGCCAGCGTACGCGGTCTACTCCACATACAGTTCAGTTCGCGGAACCTCAGCCGCAGCCAATCCCACCTGCTGTGCCAATACAATATGGGTATCCCTACAATCTCCCCTTGGTAGCGGCGCCCTCGACACCACGTACCATACGTCGGCAAATGCTGTCCAACGAGCTGCCGGAAGAGTTGCGCCGGAACTTGTTGTGGGAAAGGCAGACGAGCAATGGGAATCTGGCCGCGATGAAGAGGAGTGCGAGTGGTGGTGGCAGTCGGCACAGTGTGTTGGGTGGATTGCAGCCGTTGACAGCGGCACCTAGTATGGTGCAGCTGCGTGCCAAAGGGACAGCACCGCCTGAAGGGACTATTGAAGACCTTCGGAACGCGCCTCCTGTTGACCAGCAGGAGAGAAAACGCCAGGCCATGGCACGAAATAAAAGCTGGGCCAATGATTTCCATACTTCGGGATGGTGATCCCCTCTTTCTCGGTTCTCTGATCTACTTTACGACCAGAAAAAAAGCAGTCATCTTTGTTGTTTTTTTTTTCTTGTTTGATTTTTTTCTTTTCTGGGATTTGGGTTTTTTGTTTCTACTTTACAGTGTTCTTTTTTCAATTTTTTTTTTCTCTCGGTTCGACACTTTTGCATCCACACATGCTTCGATCAACAATAACAAGCCTACGATACACCAACTGCATCATTTTTTAATCCTCGGTCTACGTCGAGAATTCATCACCCTCCCACCACCCATCCTTTCGTCCTTTCTTGGTTTCCCCTTCTCTTTACCTGTGGATGATCGACTTTTTTGCTTAATGTCGTTCGGATCTTTGCTTACCTTTCCATTTATCCTCACTCTCTTCTAATCGTTTGGGTTTTCATTATCGTCTTGGTTGGGATTGTCCGCCACACACCACAAAAAACAACTATCATAGCATCGTTGGTCTCTCTCTCTTCTCTCGTTATCGGCGTTCCTTGTCTGTTATAAGGCATTCATTGTCACCGTTTTTGTGATATTTGTTTTGTTTCTTGGTACCATATCATATCATCGTCATCCCTTTTATCCACATCATCTCCCTCCCTTCCTCGCTATCCTCGCTATCGATACTCCATAACTTTTCTTTCTCTCTCTCTCTCTCTCGAATGTACCATAGTCATTCCATCGACCGAATGTTTACGACCATTGTTACGACTGTGTTCCTTAATGGTTTTTTCTCTCTCTCTCTCTCTTTTTCCCCGCTGCTTTGTTTTTTTTTTTCTTCGTCACAATTGACTTCAAATCTTCCATCCACCTTTTAGCATTGTATGTACTTATTGACTCCTTCTCTGCTTCACTTTGTTTGAACTATCATAGTTGTTGTTTTAATGCACATTTGGCTCTTTTCTTGGTTGTCTTTTTTCTTTTATGATGTGATGTGATGTGATGTGATGCCATGTTTCGATGAACCGAGTGCAACGTTTTTGCATTACGATTCAGGATGAAGTATACTATGAAAGTGTCCGTGGGTAGGTAGAAGGAGGTTAGGGAGGTCGGTGTGTAGGCGGTGGTGTAGGTACGGAACAATTATAACGTCCGTAAACGACTCCGTAAAACGATATACGAAATTTCCATAATCAAATTGCTATTTCCCTCTGATTTCTGCCAGAACATTGATGCTATCGATATATGAACTCGAAGGCGTCGTCGCGTCGAATTATAATACCGATACTAGTAACTTAGAGCATCAAGTAACACCGCACCTGAACCACGTACTGTACCAAGCGCTCGCTTGGTGTCGGTTCGCTTTTGTTCACGTTTCACGCTCTCATACTTTCATGTTTCCATGGCTTCAAGTCCATGCCGTCCATAAGTAGTACGCGTCACTCTAGTCTAGACTCTGCAGTTGTCGTATGGACTACATAATCAGGTACTTTATTATATTAGGTATGTTTGGAAGGTAAATTCGAGGGAAACTTCTCAACACAGGGGATACTTACTGAAGAACACGGCGGGGGGTTATACTGTACCTGTACACATCGGAAATAACTGTAAATGACACATCCGCGAGCGTATGCGTATGCGTATGCGTGTCTTGTTGCTGTTGCCATCGATAGAGGCCATAGCCTCGCTTTCTGCCTGGCGCTGACTCTGTATACTTACCTGTACTTCCTATCCCGAGCACAACACCGACACCGTGACTTTTGCCATCGCCCCCCTTAAAGATGGCCAGGCGCTACAAACTAAACAGAAAAGTAAGTGCGCCTCCGACATCCATCCAATAACGGCAAGAAAGCACCGAGTCCCGAGTCCCGAGTCTACATTACTTTGACCCAGGAAAAAGTACACTAGTCGTTACTGACATGCATCGCGTCAGAATCGAGGGTGTCTTCAGATGTGTCAACAACACCCATCGAAGTATAGTCTCCAACCAAAACCTTTTCGCTCTTCTCCTCTGCTTTGGTTAACGCTGAATAATTCAAGAACTCATCTTCCACCCAATGCAAGCAGTCCTTTCCAATAGTCCAAAATGGTTTCATCTGATAGACATATTTTTGATCCCGGCCTTTAGGATGGGCATCGAACATCGAGCTAGGTGAGGCACCAATGTTGAGAAGCGCATCGTATGCGTCTTGGGTGGATTGGTCTTCTGGGATGCAGCCATATACCCTGTGTGATCGCCCATAGAAGAATAGACTGTACCGTGGATGTCGCTCTGACGCATATTTCTTCCTGGTCGGTGGAGCAGCAGATTCTACATGAGACAGATTAGGTCTATGTGACCTCGGCCCCGTCGTTGGTTTTGACTCTGGCTTTGGCAGTGGCTTTCCCTTTTGGATCCAATGATCAGTAGCCTCAACCACTAAAGATGGGGTTTTTTTTTTGTTGACAGGCTTGCCGAGCTCCATGACAAGGGAAATATAAGGCCGACTCTTGTTCGCCTCATCAAGTGGTTCCACTGATCCACGAGGGTTTTTAGGACCGGGAAAGTAGAGAAGTTTGTCTGCATCGATGGCCACGGTTGACTGTGGAGACCATGCTCTGGGCAACTTGACTTGCACGAGAATACCGGACATGTTGCTCTCCATAATGGGTTTATCCTTGTGCAAGAGCACCGGGATGTGCAAGTCGACTGAGCCCTGCGCAGGCCCGCCAATCACTGCCATGCCTCTGACGAACGCAACCCAAGCCATCGAAGTTGTCACCGCCGCATCATCTGTGCCCCTTGCAAAATGCGTGAATCGCACCCATGCGTTCTTGAACGCTTCGCCTAAGCATTGTCTGTCAACCTTGGTGTCCGGCCTTGATTCCAGCACTGTGGAGTGATATACCGTGGCGGTCAACTGCTTCAGGAAGGTGATAAGACTGCACCCATTTCTCCATGGATAGCTTTCGTGTTGTTCGTTGGCGGATTCCGCCTGGACTGCGGCCATGTACGCACGCAGAAGAATGATTTTGGCCACATTCTCCCCTTGCTGTCTCACGTCGAGCGCCTCTTTGGCATCGTCCGAAAGTTCGTTATACAATCTCGCCATAGGCTCCGGACAGGAAGCACTCGTAGTCATCTGAATGGTGTCCAATGCCGCTTCCGCAAGTACGGGTTCTGATGGATACCCGCTGAACATGGGCATACCGTTCGTAGGCACAGAGAACGCCGTTCGCATATGATGCGCAACCATGCTATCGACGAGCTTGCGCGTCTGAATTTTCGCTGGAGAATACTCGAGATTGAGAAGGGTGTCGAGGACGGCAAGCCTTGGCATGAGATTCGTACTGCGGAAAATATCTGATACCTGCGACAGGCCCGTAAGCTTCGTGATAGCAAACTTCCTGATTTCAGTTTCCCTGTCTCCATTATGCCCAAGAAACGCCGATGCCCATCTACGCACTCAAAGGAGTCAGTGCCTCATTGCTATGTATATAGTCAATTAAAACACATACAATGGACGGCCAAAATAGGTTATGAAATCGTGCTTCTGAATATCTTTGAGTGGCAGGTTTGGTCTGATTTTGTGATTTTGTAGCTCAGGGTGACAATCGAAAGGCATTTCTGTAAACGGGGCTATGACTGTGGATAAAGCTCGTCGCCTGGAGCTGTAGGACTTTTGAGGACCGGAAAAGCGACGGAGCCGAGAGGATATTGACAAGAAGAGAATGAAAAATGCGTAATCGCAATATGTAGCAGCTGCTTTAACCATGGCTTCATAAAGCGTTGGCTGTGGCTTTGTATTCGTATGGGTAGGTCCGATCCGGAGCTCGGTTAGCGTATGGGCTTCGTCGACATAAAGGATCAAGCAAACAGTGTCTTCCTTGTTATCCATCGTTGGTTGCAATTTCTCCATCAGATTGCCAAGTTCCGTGAGCGAATTGTCTGATTGTGGGGCAGGAAAGGCTCCTGAACTGTACTGCTCACACACAGTCTTGTAGAGGAGTGACCTGGAATTGGCTTTCGCCAAGTCATCCCTCAACAGGACAGGCAAAGACAGATTGCTGCCGCTTCGAAGCAACACATCGACCTTGTTGGAAAACTCGCGGAATAGAATTGCAAAGAACTTATGGAAGGCCCCTACGGCGCTATCCAGATTTCTAGCCTTTGAAGCGATCAACTTGAAAAGTTTTGTAAGGTCTTCATCGGGATGCGGATACGCACCTGAATACAATCGATTAAGGATATGGTGCACAGAGAGATGCCGTATAGACAGACCTTGCTCGTTGTCTCTGGTATCTCGTATATTCATGGGGATGGTCGCCACGAGTTTTGCCATTTCATCCACAGTGCGCGATTTGCCAAAGCCGGAAGATTGGATAATCGCTGACGTATTTTCATATGGATTGTAGCCAATGGATTTACGTATGTTTGTGAGGAGATTTATGTGATGTTCCCCGTAGTATCTGGTTTCCCAAGCCACTGACATCCAATTGGCTATGTACAATATCATGAACCGTGGACAGCAAGCGTTTGGTATTACTCACTGTTAGGCACGCCTGCGTCCTCGGATTCATTGGGATCTTTGATCGAGCTTTCGTTCACTACAGTGAAGGCACCAGATGTCAGAATGAAGGCCAGTTTTAAGAGAGTAAAGAGTGCGCAGTGATGCCAACGAGCTCACCTCCCGTTGATACTCTTCCAATGCCAATGAGAATGTGCAGACAATCGCTGGAAATATCTTCAAAGATTGATGAAATCTTCTCCGAGTCGTTTGACAGTTTCACATAGTCGTCGATGTAAAGATCTTTTCGTCCAACATCATTGATCAGAAATGGGCCTGAGACAAGCCGAAGTTCGAGATCATGCGGGGTGGCATCGTCGATGTAAGGAAACCTAGGCTGCGACAGAAAAAAAATTGCACCCTTGAGGTCGCTGACGTTGTAGCGTGGGTGAGCAGAGACACTGAACACCTTGCTGCGATCGTCGCCATGAACTAAGCAGTTGAGTCTGAGTGCCATAGCGAAGGACGGTGGACCGAACAGAGGATTAACACAAAAGCTCTTTGTTGAATCCAAAGTTCTGAGTTTGAACGAGAAATTCACACGAGGCCTATCGACTGGGTAGTAAAGCAAGTATAATGTACCTTACATCCCAATGAAACTTATACCCTGCATTCCCGCAAATAAAGTACCCTACATTCCGATGTCTATAATGGGTTATTGGAAGGAAAAATTGTTCTCGGAAGCGCCATTATCTGGGTTAACGGAAATTTTTTCCACTGGCATCATATCAATTGAGGCATGAGCATCATTCTCACTCATGTGTTGGAGAGCTTTCTGTTAATGTGCTGATAGAAATTGTGGTGTACGCCTCGATTTTTAGTAGAGTGTAAAGGTTTGCGGTTGGATTCACTTTAGGATGCTGAACGAAACTTTGGCCCAAGCATCATTTTCATGAACGCGTCAAAGTCTGCGCTAACGATCACTTTGCACGGGTGACACAAATTGTGGCCTGGAGCTTCATTTTGTCCTAACATGTCAATCTCTTGGTCAAATTTGATTTATTATGCAGATAGAAACTTTGGTGTGAGCATATCAAAATTTGGCCAGAGCATTATTTTCATTCATATGTCAAAGTCTGCAATAACACCCATTTTGCAACAAGCCTCACAGAGATTGCAGCTGGAGCATCATTTTTTCTAGTAACACCTCAAATCTTTCGGTGCAACCCCTTTACTATCCACCCTAAATATTGGTCTGAGCACCATTCATCCTTCAAATACTCAATTTCGCTCTCAGAATCACTTTCAAACATCTTGGTCTAAGCGTTTGTCATACAGCGGAGGTGGTATCCACATTCAACTTTAGGGTTACGCACAGACCTCAAATTGTTGAGGATGTCTTTCACGCATTCGGAATCACACATGGTATTATCCATGTCGGAAAATCCCGGAATGCCTTGCAATGTCTACAAGGCAGAAAAGGCAGTAGCGGAATTGTAATGCCTTGCAATTTGAGTAGTTAAATCATAAGAACGGTTTGAATTGCAATTCTAAGACAGACTACAATGGATATATGAAATCATGATGTAACATAGACATTGCAAGGGTTAGAAGCGTTTACAAGGCATTGCAACCCCATCCATATCGGACTACCATTACAACCGTATCTACTAATCACCTGCGACGACTATTAGGATCACTGGTAATGAGTAACTTACTGTGGGCTTACATTGTGAACTAGATATTCCTTACCGTTGCTGTGTAGCATTACTTACTTACTTACTCAATGTTACTGTAGAGGTTACTTACTTACCTGAATTAATTTAATTGACTTACCTGGTTCGATCGCGCGACTTCATGCCTACACTAAGAGAGGGAGACTTACCACTAGTCCAAACTGCCGTTAAATAAGTAGAAGTTTAGGTTAATATATTAGGTAGCAACTATTCGGTTGCAGACCTGCCCACCGGTGTAACACATGTCACATGCATGTAACACCGTGGTAAATATTGAGCGCCTATCGTGATAATTGCTTTCCAGAGGACAAAACATACCGTTTTGCGCTACAAACCTCGTAATACAAACAGATATTGGATTGTAGAGTCACGTAAATCGAATTTAGCCATTATGAAACAAGTTTACATCTCAAAATTCATGTAATTAATGCTGAAAAGATATGCCTTAGACAGCCCCTTTGCCTGAGCGGCCAGAACGTCGTAGAGGCTCTTGTTGAGAGCTATTAGAGAATGATCGAGCACCAGAACCACGACCTCTTCCCCTCCTGCGACTCGCTCCTATGGGAAGTTGAGGTTGTATTGGTAAATCTTACATGTTTATGAACAAATGATTAGTTAAAGCTTTGAATACAATGGACAAAGACCACTCACTTGCATTACTTGCAGCAGGCTCTTCCCTCTGAGGTATGCCCGAATCGATTGCAAGCTCTTCTACACCAGTGTGTGGTGTGCTTGTTGATGAATCTGGTCTCGAAGGGATGCGATGATTTTGGCTTGGATTAGGACTACTATTACCTATATTGACATATCAGTATCATATCCTAGTTTGAGCTCCAAGACACGAGTTCAAATCAGAAAATACAATACTCACTTGGTGTAGAATAGGGTATGTCAACGTATTCTATCCCTCCTTCACTGTCATCATCACTGATATTCAGATTTTCTAATGCTCCTGAGCGCTGTAACCTTCTGGTCAGGCCTTTGTTGTGAGATTGTTCTTCTAAATCAGTGTCTGTGTCGGATGGTGGACGCGCCAAATTTGATGAGCGCATAGCAGCAAAAATGTCGTCTACCTGATCGTCTTGTTGGCTGTTGGGGTTCTGAGAATTGGTATTTTGCTGATTACCACTGGTATCCTTGTCTTTTCTTTGCTTTGTAGCACTGAACAACTGGGTGTCCCATTTTCCAATAAGTCTATCGTACCATTTGCTGTTTACCTTCTTGCTTCGAATTATAATCTTCTTGTATGTGTCGAAGTCGCCAAAGTAAGTGTTTGAAGATTTTTCACCAACCCCTGTAGACGTAAATTCAACATCGTCCGAAAGCAAGAACCTTGCCTAAATAAAAATCTAATGTAAGTCTAGTAATAAGTGTAGCGAGCAAATTAAAACAAACCATGATTGCACACCAGGCAATCATTCCTTCTGTTACCTCAATAGGGCGATCATCTCGATAGTACGTATTGTTGATTCGGATTTTAGTACCACCAATCATATCAACTGCATTGGGGCCATACAGAACAATTCGTGCGATCTATGACAGAAAATTAGCAATACAATCTAAACAAATCCGAGTCCATCAATAGCAGCAATAGATCATGCTTACTTTGAAAAGAATTGGATTTAGAAAGAGATCGTCAACCTGGCTGGGGTCGGAATCCTTATATAAAACCGCCGGAAAACGAGATGTAAAGTCACAGGCACCATTTTTGTCCTTTAAAAGATTTTGAACGTCAGGCATGGTGCTTCGGGATGCAGTGCCACGTTGGAAGTAAGACGCTGGCATGCCAAATATTTTAGGGCAAGATTTACGTAGCCTATCTAGACACTGGGACCGGACATCTTGTAGAGCAGTAATAAACTGTTAATTAACATTGTATAAGCGAAATAGGCAGCCAGTAAAAAGGACAATAGTACCGTCTTTCGAAAGCTTGTTCCAGACTTCATGTAGGAATGGAAATCAGGAGCAATGCAGTCAAACAGCTCCGCATATATCCCACGTAAGGCTAGCGCTTGTAACTCGTGCTCCGATACCTCAACACCTTGTGGTGTTTCATAGCGAGCAGGGTCATTACAAGCAAATGCTGGCTTTTCCATCATATTATTAAACCAATTTAGTTGTGCATAGGGTGAGTAAAAAAACTGAAAACACCGGCCAAATTTCTTAATTTGCTCCTCTATAATAACAGCTAGGTCTTGTTTTGTCTCTGCTTTCTGTCTGAGCTGAAGATCGGCAACGATGGTTTTCAGTTTTAATAGCTCTTTGCGCTGTTCTAGAATTGTAACATGGGCGCTTTTAAGGGCCTAGAATAGCATTGACAAATATCAGTCATATTTTAATCTTATAGAAAGAATAAGTTACCTCTTGCATATCTTTGAAGCTGACACTATCATCAAGTGCCCGCTCGATAATTTTCTCCAATTCTGACTGAGAAATTGCATCTTCATTTGTTGGCATAGTAAACGGTGTCGTAGATTTGTCAGACTCGGAAGATGAGTCATCGAGAGCTGTTATGTTTCGTTGAGTATTGGATGGCATGGTCTAAGTGAATGAGAAGAGTAGTAGCTTGGACTGAATAGCAAAGACTTACTTGAGTAGCTTATATAGCCTTGTAAACAATGCAATCTCGAAGTTAAAGTCATATTTATGGATACAAGTTCCATTATGCCGATAATGAGCCATTCAATTGGTAAGAGTTTCTACTTATAGAACTACATGCTTGACTAGTTTTACCGACTTTAGCCGCCACCACATGTCTTCATCAATTACATCAATAATTATATACTCATCTACTTGGTGTGGTGGTCGGAATGCTTGCGCTAATAAGCCTCCTCGCACAATGGATTCCACATTAATGAATGCCGCTTTGGAGCGATGTCGAGAGCGGACCCGAATAAATCTAAGTTTCTTGTCTGATATGCGATGATTTTCCAATGCAGGTATTGCTTCGTCCAATGGTAACACAAGGGCCATGTGATAAAGAGTCTCTTCAACCTTGATTCCGATGACATAGAGGAGCTGGACAAATATGTAAGTGTTCTTCTCTGAATCCACTTGAATAAGGGCATGATCATATCGTTTTCTTCCGTGGAATGAAGGGTTTATCCGTAGAATATTTCTCTCTGTTTTCCAGGTAATTTTGGACTCGTAGTTTACCTCCATGTATTGGTATGGAGTAATCTATAATTGCTGTGTTATCTCTGTGGATTATAAATGCATAGATACACGACGTACCACATCATGCTTGTCAAACCGAACTGGTTTTCCGAGATGCCTTGATAAAGTTTGTCCAAGCTTTTTGCGAAAGCCATGGAATGCTATGTCGGATGAATGCTGTCTCTCATGTTCGGAAAAACTAATTGCTGGCAAATATGACCCAAGCGACACATGATGAGTCCCAATTATAGTAGATTCCTGTTCGTCTTCAACTTCAGTGGTATTAAATTCGTCCAGATGATCCAGTGCCCCTCGTATCATATGACACGCAAGATCCTTCTCATTCAGCTTTGATATCTAAGGTTTGAAACAAAGTAAATATTAGTAAGAGGCTATAGCAGCAACTCAATGATTATTTACCTGAGGAATTACATTTTTGAAATTAGTATGAAGCTGATAAAATGACTTTAAAATAGAATGTGCCTTTTCATTTGGCTTTGTATTATAGTTCCGTGTGACTCCCTTATCTCGAATATCATCAAAAAGATGTCGAAATGCGTGGGCTTTAGGAAAATTCCATGATTTGTCTGGAAAGTCGGCTGAATATGCCTTAATTTAATGTCAGTAATTGTTTGTGGTGCTAATCATAGGCTGACAGGTCATTGACATACACATAGAAGCTCACAAAATGTTTTGAGCTCAGCTTCTCCACTTTGTAATGTGTCCTCTGTATGAACTGTAAGGCCAGAATACATGTCAAGCTCTAGATAGCTCCGTATAACTTCTAATAGCCGGAAGCCTTGCTCAGATACATCTTGTGTCAAGATATCTTCGGATGCAAAAACAATAATCTTGGAAAACATGTGTTAGTTACAAATATTAGTACCAATATACAAATACCTTTGATATATCTTCGTACTTTGTTCCATCTGTGAACTCTCCTGCTGATTTCATCAGTGTTCTGAAGTGATTAAGCCCACTCCAACGCGGAATTTCGTCGACTCTAAAATTATCAAAATAAGCGCCCAAGTGTACCAGTGATAATTATAGAGTACAGTTATACCTTTCGTCAATGAGTGCTGCAGTTTTTTTACCTAGATTGTTTACAATCTTCTGGTACTCCTCCCATAAGTGATCAGAGAATACGCCTCCATGGTTGTTGTGTAAGCGGTCAAATGATAGAGCTTCATAAATGTCAGTATTCTGGATTTGTTGGAAGACATTCTGTGACAAATTTTGGCATTGATCAACGAGTTTATTGTCCAGTATAATGTCAATACACACCTCTACGTTGCGCAAACCGTACATTTGCAGAAGCTTATCCGCATCTGTCTTGTTTAATTCCTGAGCTTCGTCAAATATGTCTCCCATTTCTTTAGCTGATCGTAAAGGATATATTGTTGTAAAATCAGTGAGATTTTCGTGTGGCACAAGGCATCTAGGGCAAGGAAAATTGCTGTTTGTACCACGAATTAACGCCATAACACATCTAAAAGCTTATAGTTAATAGATTTATAGTTTAGCTATCAAATAAATGACGTACTGCTCCTCATAATCAGCCGATAAAATTAGTATAACAGGGTATATCCATCGTTGAAAGTCCTTTTGAGAAAAATAGAACCCAGTTTTTGCATGATCTACTAGACTTTGGATGATTTCATAGAAGGACTTGTGCCAAACAACCCGTTTAAAGTTGATAAATCCTTTTTTACCTGTTTCCCCTGCATCTTCCTCAACCTGTATACGATATAGTTTGCTTTAGATTTGTAAAGGCTTAAAAAAAGAAATATATTAATCACTCACAATCGGCAGAAAGCCTACAACTCTACCACCACCTACACCTTCACCATTTCGCAGATTTATAGGGAGATTTCCACATCGAGCCATGACTGGATATCCCTTTTGTGTTCCAAATGAAGATAACCGTGTTTTATCAGCATACAAAATTATGCACAGTAGTCCTGCACCATTGGGTAGCTTTGACTATTATCAAAGGTAATAGAAGTTATAGTATTTTTCTTTTTAAAGCATGTATACTACATACCTGTGCTTTCCACCATGCATTTCCAGTCCACGGCTCATCAATAAATCGCTTCCATTTTTGGGCGCTAGCATCAAACTTATAATGCCGCTCCGCATCCCATTTGAATTTTGGTGCAAGAGTTGGATTTTCCAATAAGCTTAAGCACCAGTCCCAAATTGGACGAAAGGCGAGATCAAAGCTGTTCTCTTCGCCTTTGTATGGAACTGTGATAGTCTGAGTGGAAAACTAGATGATATTGTCTGATTAATATAATAATCTCACAAGTAAAAAATAACTTAAACATACTCCTTGAGCCTTAAGCGCTCGTGCATGTTCCCAACAGGCTTCAAGATCCTTTCAATCCTTGATTGTAAAAGTGTCCGGGTTTTTTATACATTGGTGAATAATTGATAAGAGCGTGGAAGTTTGGGATGAATTCAAATGCGAATCATGCATGAACTCTGCAAGCTCGAAGTCAAGGCGAGTACGGAATGGAAGCCATGGTTTCCTATCCACATTCTTGGGCTTAGTCTCCGGGAGTGTTGATTTGTAGTCCTCAAAACGGAAGATCTCGTCAACTTGTTTAGAACTCGGATGGTATTCAATCTTTATGTCGTCAGCAATGGCTTGTATTGGTATGTTTTCATCCCCACCCCCACCGTCATGATGATCTGAGCTTGTATCCTCTGTATCATGTACTAATTTTTTGAGAGGAAATTGACCTCTGATCAGAATGCCCAGTGTGTATTATTTATGACAATGAATATATCTACCAGAAGCTAGTCCATCGGGCTCTAACTCTTCACTATGGCTGCTATTTTGGTCGGGTCCACCTCCCTCTTTACTGTCTAAATCCCACTCTACAGAATGTTTCGAAGGCCTAGTACCGCCCAGTGTAGCTTCTAACTGACTGGTCGAAGAAAATGTGTCTATCAATTATTATTGTATATATGAGGTATGTATCAATAAAAACATAGGTTTTGAAACTTACTAGAGTGTGCATATCGTTTCAAAAGATCATCATACGCTTGACGTTCGCTCTCATTGTCCAATGCCAAATTTCTGGGTCCTTGTGTTGCTCTGCAACTCGCAGAGCGTTGATGTCCAGCTAATCCTCGTTTATTGACCTCTTTGTTGCAATAAGGGCATACCACAGTTCCTGCTGTCTTGCGGGTACTGCTCTTGGTGATTCTGGATGGTGCCATATAGATCAGGAGAAGGTTGTGGGAAGGAACAAGCGATGATTCACCTTCCTTACGACTGCCTTACGATGCCTTGTGATCGGTGAGAGCCTTGTGAGATAATTATAGCCTTGCCAATTTACCCGGCCTATTATAATCTTACAGAGAAAAATGCAATGCCGATGAGGCACATCGCAAGGCACCTCACAACGGCAGGAACCGGCATTGCGATCTATTTTGATTGCAAGGTAGTCTCACGTTTTCCGACACATTAACCACAGAACCAGCGAGCAGTTAGAATCCTGCAGAATGTACAAATGCATATTTAATACACAGTGATTCAAAATGATTCTTTTGGCACCAATTCTTGAGTTGCCATGATTTGATGCACGGGGTGACGGGCCACATACGGGCCACATATGGATTGCCCTGCGAGAAATGGTGCACAGGCCACCTTTTGATTGCCCCGCGAGAAATGGTGCACAGGCCACCCTAATTGCAATGCACCCGAAGACATGTTGCATTCCTGCGGGCATATGGGCCAAACACCTGAATTTATAAGCGAGAAAAAGCCAGTTAATCAGCCTTAATAAGCAGCTTGGCAAGCTGAAACTCAGCTCCAAGGTAGCCTGGTATTCCCTCTACTCTGACTGAAAGGCTATCTCAAGCTAGTAGATGTTTGTACGGTACAATCTTAGTGGTATGCATTGATACACCTGAGTTGGAAGGCTGTCGGTTCAGGCAGCCTCACTACAACACGGAAAGGACAATGTTCTCCTTCGTTGCGTAACGTCTAGTTAATACAGTGTAACTACTATATAATATACTACTCACCTTCGTTGCGTAACGTCTAGTTAAAGCAACGAAGGTGAGTTTGTTGCTCTTTTGTTCTTCGGCCTTATTACTTGGCTGATTTGATTAGCGAGGTCCCAATCCGGCTTCCTCTGTGTGTGCCCGCAAATGTGTGGTATGCCTCCAGGCTTACACCCCTCCCCCCTCTGAAAAATTACCGGGGTGAAAAACTGTTCTCCCATTCCCTAGGTCTGTTTGTTGTTTGCTTCTTCTTCTTCCCATCTGTCGAGTGCTTCGTTATCTTCCAGCATTCGTCCTGGAAGCCATTCATCGTGTTCCTTTCCAAAACCCGCCCAACGTACTAAATATTGCATCCCTCGACCTCGCTTCCTTGCGTCAACTATCTTCTCCACTACTGTCTCTTCTATTCCTTCCTCTGTAATGACTGTTGGTGGTCTCACGAGCTCTCTGTCTGGGAACATTTCCGGGTCGTTTGGCACGAAGGGTTTCAACAGGCTGGCATGAAATCCTGGGAAGGTCTTTGGGTTATTTGGGAGTCGCAGTGTGTATTCAGATCGCTCGGGAAACGCTGATTCTACCAGATATGGTCCATCGAACCGTGGCATGAATTTGGCAACTCTCTTCTTTCCTTTGCGCTTGTAATTCCGTCGACGGTTCTTTGTAGAAAGCATTACCATATCGCCCGGCTTATACTCAATTTCGTCCCCCCGTTGTTCATTTGCTTGAGCTGCTTGTCTAATTTTTGCGGCTTGTAGTGCGTCTTTTGCCTCTCTGACGTCAATCTCCACCTTTTCAATGATCTCTCTAGCTGTGATCTCTGCCAACGGAGTGTCGTCAGTTGCTTGTGTGAGCGGTGGGATTATTCGTGGTGATCGGCCTGTTTTGAGCTGAAAACCCAAGTACCCTGTTGACGCATTTACTGTATTCATCATTGCAAATCGGATTCGCGGCAGTTTGTCTAACCATCCCTTTTGGTTCATATCAACGTAATAGCATATCGCTTGATTGATTGTCTTGTTGGTGCGTTCACTTGCGCCATCTGTCTCTGGGTGATATGCTGTAGACATCTTGATTTTAACATTCAGTATCTTGCAGATGGCTGTCCATAGTTCCGACGTGAAGATTGCATCGCGATCACAAATCAGCTCTTCCATTAATCCATTCTCAAAAATCCAGTGGTCCACCATTACGGATGCAATCTGTTCTGCTGTCCAGGATGAATGAGTTGGAATAATTTGGATGTCCGTACCCAAACGACACGTCATTGTGAGTATAGTGTCTTGTTCCTTTTCCTCGGGTAAAGGGCCAATGAAATCCAATGCTACAGATGTGAGACGTTTGTCGGGGACTGGGAGTGGATGGAGAGGGCCTGCAGGCTTCGTCGTTCGATCTTTGTTTCTCTGACATTCAGTGCATGATGGTATGTATGCCTTCTCAAGGTCTTTCCTCATGTTGGGCCAGTAGTACGACCCATGTAGTGCCTCATATGATTTATCAAATCCAAAATGTCCCAACGAGTCATGAGCCAGATAATATATGCGTTCACGAAGTTTCTTGTTGTTGGGAATTACCAGTCTCTGCCCTATGTAGATCAGCCCGTCCTTTTCTTGTGCATTGGGTAAGCTCTTCTTCTGAATCGCTTCACGGATTTGTCTTGCAAATGGGTCACTCAAATATCCATCTTTGATTGCCTGGACAAACTCCTTGTCGATGGAAATTTCCAGCACTGCTCCAACGGTGGCTCTGGTTTTACGACTTGGGTTCCGAGTATACGCTAACGCGCAAGCTGCAAATCTTGGGTTTGGTTCTTCATCTGGCATTCGTGATAAGGCATCTGCCGCTGCATTTTCTTCTCCTCGGATGTAGTGTATTTCGAAATCAAAATCGGCCATGTACATTGACCACCTCATCTGGCGACGTGACATGTCTTTCTGGGCCTGGAAATATTCCAACGTTCGGTGATCCGTATAGACCTCAAATTTCACTCCTAACAGGCTGCTGCGCCACTTCTTTAACGCTTTCACTATAGCCAAAAGTTCCTTCTCGTGTGTGGGATAGTTTTTCTCAGCATCCTTTAGCTGATATGAATCATAAGCCACGGGCCGTGCAGTTTCCCAGCTTTTTCCAAAGCTCAGTACTGCCCCTGTTTGACGATCGCTTGCATCCGTAGTGACGTAAATCTTTCCTTCAGGGTCATCGTAGTTGATAACAGTTAAGCATTCCGCACTAGTGACCAGTTCCTTGATGGCGTTGAAGGCTCGATCATGATCGGGTGTCCAGGCGGGGAACTCTCGATCATAATCCTTACTCGTTAAGGGTGTTAAGATGCTCGTGTATTCTGCAAGCGCTGGAAGGAAAGCTGCGAGATATCTTGTGAGCCCTAGAAATCCCCGCACACTTGTAGCATTTCTCGGTCGTGGCCAATTTTTTACTCGATCAGTCTTTGCAGGATCTGCGTGAATTCCTTTTGCTGAAATGACATGGCCCAGAAAGGTGACTTCCGTTGCAAAAAGTATTGATTTCTTGGCATTGCAGTAAAGGCCCGCCTTTCGAAGTGATATTAAGACTTTTTCTACCCGTTCTGACAGTTCCTCGAGACTGTTTGCCCAGATTATGATGTCGTCTAGATAGACGTGACAGATAGAGGCAATGAGCTCTCGTAGTGCATCAGTCATTCGGCGTTGATGAGTTGCTGGTGCATTCTTTCCCCCCATGGGCATTACTACCCATTCGTATAATCCCCACGGTGTGCGTACTGCTGTAAGATGTATGTCGTCGGGATGTACTCGTGTTTGGAAAAAACTGTTTGTCATATCAAGTTTTGCAAAGAACTTTCCTCTTCCGCAATCTGCAAGAATGTCATCCACTCGAGGAAGAGGAAATTTGTCGGCAACCGTGTTCTTATTGATCTCGCGATAATCGTTTACCCATCGTGGGGGCACTGACAGATCTGGTACTCCATTCCTGTATTTAGGGATACAGAATGCCGGTGATGCATATTCCGATGATGATGGTCGAATCCGTCCTGCTGCCAGGTGTTCCTCCAAAAGCTTTTTCCAGGAATCATGATACTTTTTTGGAGCTGCATAACCCTGACCTGCGTGTACCTTATTCTTGTTGACTAGTCGTATTTGATGATAAATATGGTCTGGGATGTCTACGTTGTCTGGGAGACGGTCAGGAAATCGATCTTTGTATTTTTCCTTCATTTCTTTATCCATCCGCTGCAATTTCTCCTGGAACAGGACATGGTCAATCTGCTCATTAATTGTTGCAACCAAAAGCTTTGCTTGCTTGGGCCCAACCTGCGATCGTAGTTTCTGCTCTTTCTCCATAGCTGCTCGTCGCTTTGCTGCTTGATCTATTCTTGGACCCACTTGAGATCTTTTTTCAAATCCGGTATCCTTTGTAGATGCAGGCTTTTGTTTTGGAGGGTTCATTAAATCGTAACCCGAGCGCTTATCAATTGCAGTCCGCCCCATGGTGTCAATGACTATATTTTCAGATGAAAGAAATGACAATCCAAGAAGAAGAGGTACAGATAAATTGCGATGTATTTTTGCTTTGTGTGTCCGTGCTTTCCAACTCCCGTTTCCTGACGATATCTTTATCTTCACAAATTCCCTGCATTCCAATGGTGTGTTGTCAATAGATGATAGATTATCTTCTTCAGAAGGCAAAGGATATTGATGGAGGCCGAGTTGGGTGACAAGTGCGTCATCAATCACTGTGGAGGGGGAGCCAGTGTCAAGCATGGGTCTGATGCGGAATGGAAAATCCACGACTGCCGGCCCCTCAATTTCCATCACAGGAAAGAGGTGGGGAACTGTCATAGATGTAGAAGGGACGTACGAGTCAGAATCAGTCTCTTCGTCATGTATAACAAATGATGAGGACGATGTGTTAATTTGTCCTACAGGCAACGCTTTCTTTGCGCCTTGAGTTTTGGCGTCGTGATCACGCTTTGCTCTTTGCGCCATTTCTTCCGTGAGGGGCTTGTACCCAACTGCTGACGGCCATCCGTTTGGACATTCCTTTGCACGGTGGCTGACATAAAACTGTCGGCACTTGGTGCACCCGTCATGATTGTTGAGAAGCTGGCGCTCTTCGGGTGTGATCTTTGGCAATACCGCCCTTCTGTTTCCAAGTAGAGTGTTGGATTGTGGGCCCGTGTTTGTGTAGTTTGGACCATCATGAAGGCGTTCCAGTAAGGATTTCTTCTCCTGTTGGCGTGCGGCAACTCTACTTGCATAGCTGGCATCGATTTGACGTTGCGTGCGCGCCCGTTCTTCGCCTAGTCTGTCGTCGCGATCTTTCACCTCTAGGGACCACGCGGCTAGTTCAGTAGCTGTGACTGGCTCAAATCCTAACGATTCACGCAGTTCCTGATTGAGGTGCGATTCGAGTTGCACCTTCAATGCATCGCTTGTAAAGGCGTATCCAGCGGGGGCCATGGTCTTTAGAATCGCATTCAAGTTCTCCATCTCGATCTTCTAGTCAATAAAGACCCGATCTCCTTGATACGACGTCAAAATCTGTTCGCGTACTTTATGCGCCCATTTCTTCTCCAATACAAGGGTTTGCAGCTCCTCCAAGTATTTCTCTAATGTCAACTCATTGATCCGTGTCGAATCGGCTTGGTACCAGGCTACCAGCCTTGGTTCTTGCATTCCATCGGCCACAAATTTCACGACCTCCTTTGGCGACTTGTCTGCGTGCTTCATATATTTGCGGCAAGCCACTCCCCACAACTGCATTACCAACGGGTTTATCTTCCCCGCAGTGAGGATTGGAACATCCTTCATCTTGTTCTGGATGACCGTGGCAAGGGGTTTGTCGTCATCGCTTGGCATTTTGACAACGGTGGGCAATTTGGTGCGATTGTGATGATCAGTGGTCCGATTGACGATCGGCGTGAATAGGGGCGTGTGTATGTGTTGGTCTTCTCCTTCAGTGTCTGATTTCAAGGAATCTGAGAAGCTGGAGTTGGTTGAGACTGACGGTGACGGTGGTGGTCCTTGTGGCTCGGTACGCGGTTTGCGGAAAACGGAGAGGCCTGGAACTAGGTCAGATGGCAGACCTAATGCTTCTCGCCTCCTTGTAGACTCTCGAGTGGTTCGAGGCGGTTCGGTCGACAGTTTGAACAGTGAGCGGTGACGGTGACGGTGGGCGACAGCGGGACGTTGTCGCTTTCAAAAAAAAAGTGGAAGGCTGTCGGTTCAGGCAGCCTCACTACAACACGGAAAGGACAATGTTCTCCTTCATTGCGTAACGTCTAGTTAATACAGTGTAACTACTATATAATATACTACTCACCTTCGTTGCGTAACGTCTAGTTAAAGCAACGAAGGTGAGTTTGTTGCTCTTTTGTTCTTCGGCCTTATTACTTGGCTGATTTGATTAGCGAGGTCCCAATCCGGCTTCCTCTGTGTGTGCCCGCAAATGTGTGGTATGCCTCCAGGCTTACATGAGTGCTATTTTTTGACAAAGTTAACCAATTGTGCCGCAATCCCGGGAACAATCACCGGCATTGTTGGAAATAGCCTGGCCTTGGTACGGGTCTAGAAGGGTCCAGCCCATCACACGGTATTCAAGCCGTCAGGTTATGTCAGACATGGTCTGTGCGTCACGTTCCAATATAGGCGGCAAATACGTGTCCACCAGGGCCGGTCGCATACATGATGAATGTGACCACCGACTTGTGCTTCAGGTAAGTACATCATTTGATAGTCACAAACCGGGTTGCATACTAAGAATTTGTCCTGTTTGATAGTCACAAACCAGGTTGTATACTAAGAACTTGTTCTGTGAGGTTGCATACACGCTGTAAGGTCGCATACCTGCTACCAGTTTGTACAGTATTTTTGTTTTCTGTGCCAATGTAATACATATGAAATGTACCAATTCCTTTTTATGTTTACCTATATCATAAAATGAGAATTATCCAGGGATATAGCCCGTGCAAAGCGACAAGGCCACGGCTTGAAATCAAACTGGTGTCAATTTGCTGTATTGCAAGCGAGCACCTAATTAGAATATTTTGCAACCTGGCCATAAATCACACCCTGCCACTTGACCTCACCCTTACTTACATAATCTTCCTGCTTCTCTCATGGAAGGATCAGCCAGCTCCTGCTGAGTTGGTCCGGATGGGTTGACCAAACAGCAGAGATATTTGCAGAAGTAGGTCTCTCAATTGCTTTGGTTCTCTGACCTTTATTGATTGCTTTACCCTTAGAAATTGGCAGAAAATCAATGCAAAGAATGCGGTCCAAAATTGTTTTTACAGGCAGCAAGAGTCAGAGCTTCTAATCAGCCGTATAGAACATAAAATCTAACTAAGTAAGCACAGGAAATTACTGAGGCAAGAAGAGGCCAAAATAGCAAACACCCTGGAGGTTGATAGCGAGGACGTTATTATTTCAGAGTCTAGGGTAGAACAACCTCAATGGGACAGTACCAGTAAGTCTCAACTATCAAGTTTGGGGCAGCAAATATATATATATATATTGAATAGCTATGTATACTGCTACGGCAGTATCTGTGGATCAATCCACACAAACTGAACTTGGTGAGCCATACTTTATATTCAATCGTGATTTACATCTGGTCCTAACCACTGTGAAGAAAACCCCGACCAGCCAAGGCCTGAGGGGTATTATACATCCCAGGAATATTATGCATCACAAGAGTTCGACAACTTGATGCATGAAAAGCTGATGAAATTGGAGCATCTGGATTGAGCAAAGAAGGCCGAGGAGGCTTTTAAGAAAGGTATTCAAGAATACAAAGATTTCTCCAAGGCCCTGAAACAATGATGGACCATTCACTCAGGGTGGAAATACCCTTGACAATTTAAAGGCAGTAGATTGGAAGAGCGATGCCGACAGCTTCAAGGTTTCCTGCAAGAGGCAGATGAGCTGAATTGCAATCTTCTGCAAGAGACACCTCCCAGTGAGCCCGAATGGTTTGAAATATTTCTTTAGGTTTGCAAGATTGTAGCAAAACAAGGTCATCTACAAGTAGTATATCACACACTTATGGATACAGTGTAGACACCAATGTGATTGACTTGATTCAGTATGAAGTAGCAACCAATTTACATGTTCTGGCAGTATCTACAAAGCTCAAGATACATCTCAGGTGTATGCGCAATGCGCAAATTGCTGTCACTGGAGACCCTAACCACCTCACCAGCATCCACAAGCTGTAGAAACTTGTTAACAGCATCAGTCCTAGTTGGGAGGGCTTTGGTTTGGGAACCACAAATTCCTTGGATGTTGAGATGCACAATGCTGCCTTGGGGGCGACTAAACAATAGGTAAGGTTCTGTTTGAGATAAAGATTTGATTTCAACTTACTACACCAAAGAAAAGATGCCTGGATCCCAACCAACAATGACTAGGGTCCATGTTCCAATCTCAGGAGTTGCTATGCCACAAAATCAGTCTTTGAAGCGGTAGAAAGCAGCAGATTGCACGTACACGGATCTTCAGGACGAAATCCAGTACAGATGGATACATCTTCATGATTTAGCACAGTACAAACCAGGGGAACAACCTCTACCACCTCCCCACGCTCCAACACCGAATAGAAATGGGCTTTAGCAATCAATTCCAACGGGCAAAATAGTGCATGACTACCAGAGATTCCGGTGTAATTATCAAGTGCGGCAGCCCTAAGAACAATGTTTTATAAGCATAACTGGATAGACACAATGAGTATGTACATAGTGAGCTTACCTCACATAGTACTGTTACATTGTACTGTACTATACAATACAATGAACACAAATATGTGACCATATGATACGAGTCCAAAGAATTCACTAAACCAGTGAATATACTGTATATATAACAGGTAATTACACTGTATCCCATCATACACATTCAGTGAATAATGGACTATTTGAAACTCCTTGTTAAAGAAGACCTACGTGATACATGTGCCACATGACTTCCATAAAAAAGTTTCAAACCGCATTCCGGGCCCGCAACATTTGCTCGGTCAATCCCGCACACACACTTAAAATCCCCAGTTTGCAATGCCCACATGTGCATTTTGAATCCTGAGTTTACAATGTATCTTGAACGCGCATTCTGGATTCAGAACACAGTAATCCGGATATTCAGATTTTTCTACAAGTCTCCGCAGTACAAGTCTCCGCAGCACATACAATACCACAGACAATCACACGGCGGGAAATGTAAAAAATTCTGGTTAGGTGTTTTACAGGATAAGATAGACAATTGACTTCTTACATGGCGGTCCCGCCGTGCAAATATTCTGGTATGTTTACAGAATAAAATAGACCACTCTGGCAAGTTGTAGTCTTAGTAAATTATGTATGTAAGATCATTGTGGGCGGTTGGTGGCTCTGATTGGATCTGAACACATTCTCATTTTGTATTTCAGTGTCATATGCATATGTTAAATATTTCATTATGTCTTGACTTTATTGATAGACTTGGGTGTCAGAGTGGAATTTTTATCATACCCGCGGTTCAGATTTTCTATGTCCTTGCTCCTCACATAAGCACACAGTAATACAGAAATGATAAGAATATTCCATTTTGAAAACTAAAGCTGGTTGGCCGGCGAGATATCAGAGGGGAGTATACTTGCTATCTACATTGTGCCTGTCTGCAAGCCCCTTTAGAGATTTTGAAATCTTCCTGTCAAGACGTTCCATTGCCTTTTGCATCGCATCCGCCGCAATTAATTTTTCCATTTCTGCCATGTAGAGCCTGTGACTGGCGTTTCGGTAACAGATACCAAGCTGTTGTTGTAAACCTTGAACTTTGCCATGAAGAATCAACAGCTCCTGAGAGCTAAGAGGCTAGTATAGTTTTGTTAATATTGCTGCGGCGTATACATAGAATCAAGCTTACAGGGTCAGAGGGGGTATGCAGCATTCCGCCGAAAGTGACATATGTTGGCAAAGCTTTAGCTTGAGGGTACTTATGCGGGCTATTAGAAATGCTTAGCAATAAAAATGTATCCACACACCAGCCACAACCCGCTGGGCACCTTGATTGACGACTTTGCGCGATCTCCAGCAAGCTTTTGCTCCAAGGAAAGAAGTACGAAGTCGGGCACAATATATTGGGTTTTCTTGTCGGGTCCATTCACCACTGTGTAGCCTTTTGGTATTGCCATTGGGTCTGCCTTCATTTTTTTGGCTCCCATGATAGAAAATCAGAGAGCGTCGGAAATAAAAATGGAGAAAAAGGATGGTACCTGTTCCCCTAAGCTGAAGCTCTATATATGTATGGAGGCCTCAAGAAGGCCAAGGATATATTTTTGATGGCTACCCCTGTATCAAACGCGTTGCCCACACGCGACTGATGATATCAAATTACACACGTGATTGTTTTGGGACTTGCGGGGGCAAATATGATAACAGACAGAGGTATTACATTGCTCGTTCTTTCCTCCCCCTCACCTTCCCAACCCTGTCAATTAATTTTCCACAAAGGCGACACCTATTCAATGGCTTCAGCATTCAAGAACGCGCAGTCTCTGCAAGAAACTATACAAGACTTGGACGTACGAGCAAGGTCGGCTGCTAGTACTGTGGGAATGAAGGAATTTGTTGCTTCGGTAGATGGGATATTGGTGCGTGTATTAGTTTTTTTGACCTCGTACCTTGCTGATTCTGTGCTTATAAAAGCAGATCTCTGTCCTTCAGAAGGCCCGCGCTTTCCAGGATGTGTTCATCGAGTTCCATGGCATTTTCGCCTGGAAAGCTCTTGTAGCATTCAAGGCCGCTGCAAAAAATGGCACTCTAGGGCACCCAGAGTTTGAAAAGAAGATCCAGAAGCTGCTCCAAAAGTATGACGAGGATTACTCTACCTCCAAGGCCTCTACCCAGAATGGGCGCCAAATGTCTGCCCAGTCTGATCATGAAGAAGTTCAGCCTCCATTCCTCTCTACTGCTTCAGAATTACGTGCACCGTTCACCTCTCCCACCAGTACTCCTGCTTGTTCTCCTGCTGAACGTAGAACAGGTGCGCATAAATTGCCCTCTCCTCTCCCTGCTTCTGTTGGGAAACCAGAAACCACAGATCCCGCCTCCCAGTCCGCTGAACCTGCACCTGAAGGACCCACACCCATACCTGGATCCGCACCCGCAGGACCCGCACCCGCAGGGCCCGTACCTGCTGCACCCGCAGGGCCCGTACCTGCTGCACCCGCAGGGCCCGTACCTGCTGCACCCGCAGCTGCAGTTTCTGTACCCGCAGCTGCAGTTTCTGCACCCGCAGGACCCACACCCGCAGGGCCCGTACCTGCTCCACCCGCAGGGCCTGCACCCACAGGACCCGCACCTGCAGGGCCCGTACCTGCTCCACCCGCAGGACCCGCACCTGCAGGGCCCGTACCTGCTTCACCCGCAGGGCCCGCACCCACAGCTGCTATTGCTGCATCCGCAGGACCCGCACCTGCAGCTGCAGCTGCTGTACCCGTACCCGTACCCACCCCACCCAGTGCACCCACTGCAGGTGCTGCACCTGCACCCGGTGCACCCACTGCAGGTGCTGCACCTGCACCCGGTGCACCCACTGCAGGTGCAGCACCTGCACCCGGTGCATGCAGTGCAGGTGCAACGGGTGCGCCCAGAGGTGCAACGGGTGCACTGAGTGCAGGTTCCACCGGTGCACCCACTGCATCTGCTGAACCTGCACCCACCGCACCCGCTCCACCTGTTGCATCTGCACTGCGTGCACCAGTTGGAGGTGCACCAAATGCAGTGGCACCTACTCCCCGCTCGTCCACTGCCTCCACCGCTCACTCGTCGACTGCACCCACCGCCCGCTCGTCTGCCAAACCCGCCTCCCGCTCGTCTACTGCACCCACCGCCCGCTCGTCTGCCAAATCCACCACCCGCTCATCTGCCAAACCAGCCGCCCGCTCATCTACTGTATCCGCCGCCCGCTTGTCTGCAAAACCCGCCGCTGCACCTGCATCCCGCTCGTCCACTGACTCCGCCGCCCGCTCATCCACTGCATCCGCCGCCCGCTTGTCTGCTATTGCTCCCTCATTGACTGTCAAGGAGCTTCAGGCAGAACTGAACCAAAGGATTAGGGGGCTTCCCCCCTCCCAGGAAACTCTTCGTTTTACTGTTGGGGACATTGCTCACGAAATTTCCCAAAGGTTGTCTAATGAGCCTCCCTCTCCACACCACCGCAACATTAGACGGGCTCGACGACATAACCACCCGCCATACAGAACCTACTGCATTTGATGGTGATGATGCAGCGGACAATAACAAGGAGCAGCACGGTAATGATAATGAGGAGCAGCACGGGGTAACGACAATGAAGAGCAGCAAGGTAACGATAATGAGGAGCAGGAGCAGCAGGGTAACAAGCGGAAGCGGGAAATTGTTCCCATAGTAAAGGGAGAATAATACAACAAGCCCTGCAACCGGTGCAAAGGACTCAATCAGGTTTGCCATCAGAAGGCTTCAGGTTGTGGTACGTGCTTTGAGTGTACAATTAGAAAGAGGTGCTGCATGCGAAATGGTGTCAAAGTTGTCACCCCAAAGGCAGAAAAGGGGACCAAGGAGGCAGGCAAAAGTAATGCAAAGGTGAGCATTGATTTCATGTAATATCACTGTATATACACTCATTGTCTACAAGCCCGGTCAATCGTCCAAACTTCACAAATCTCCCCTGGAGGTGGAGATGGTTTTGGATTCTGAGGATGAGAAACCAACGAAGAAGGCCAAACTATCCACCAAAGCCGCTCAGTTGCCTGCCCCGGTCACACCCGCCTCTCCCCCAAGTACCCAACCTCCCCAACCCCCTGCTTCCTTGTCCCATCCGGAATCCGCTACAAACACAGAGGGTGAGTGATGTCTTTTGCTTATTTTTTAATATTAACACTTCCATATAGTTATTGAGCTGTCCTCCAACGGCGAGGTAAATTCCAAAGCAAGGTTGACAAAGCCGCCTCCTGTCAAGGCGGATATTCAAAGTTTCCCAGCTAACCTCGCTGCACACCCGCTCATCGTGGACTTTGCCCGGCACCTTGCTGACATGGAGGATGCACATCAAGCAACTCAAGATGTTCTCGACACCATTCAAGAAAACCATCGCAAACTTGAACGTCGGCAACTTGATTTGATGCAAAAGGTCAATTCTCACAATCTCATTGGTAATGCATACTACAACCGGGTCTCTGACATTGAGAGGAAGCAAGCGGATCTTGTTCAAGAGATGCAGACAATTGGGTGGGATTTGGATATTATTCAAGGGAGGATAAATAAGCTTGTGGGCAAAGGGGAAGCGGTCAGTGAAGGGGATACCAACAGCGATGGGATGGTCGAGGATGTTGACAAAGACCAAGACGCCAATGGTGACAATGATGAACATAGCGACCGTCAAAACGGTCATAGTAGAACTGCGCCACCCAATTCTTTGGAGAGGACCCATCGCTCAGATGACGAGGAGGATATGGAAATTGATTCCGATTCTGATTCCGATGCCCCCACTTCAAAGTAACCGTCCGCCTCCTGCACTGTGGTCTTTGCCCATGTAAGATACTTTGGTTTGGGCTGCTTTGTTTAAATATTTCCTCAATTTCATTGTGTTTTGTGCATTTCCCTGAGGTTTTAATATTAAAAGTGGAAATTGAAAAGTAGGTCTAAACTACTGCTAAATTATTTAGCTAGTTCTTTCCCTAACCCGGCGGTTCCTTTTTCCACTGACAATCAACTCCTCTTGAACCTCCGGCCTTCATTTCCGATTGGTGGGTGCAGAATTTGTGGGGATTGGTGTATGAATCGGAGCCGATTCTGTGATATTTTGCATCAAACCGGGAGCAGCATTGGAGCTCTCGCTAGAAGAAACAAATGGATCAAATAGTAGGGGCCCTGGTGGAGTGATTGGGCGGGCCAAATTTCTCAGTAGTTCAGATGAAATTTCCCGCGCTTCTTGCAGTAACCGCTGATTTTCTGCCGCCTGGGCAATTTTGGTGGGAGTGGTTGGTTTGGGAATAGGCCTTGGTCGAGGGCGGGGTTGAACACTGGCAACTAGGCCGTCGGATTGCACAGGTGTGGACATATGCGCGGTGATGCGGGTTAGTGTGGTTGAAAGGCTGTCGGGTTGCGCAGTTGCGGAATTATTGGAGGTTCCGCGGCTTAGCATGGTTGATTCCTCTCCACGCGCTGAGGGAGTTGGTGGCTGTGCTTGTGGGTCCACCCCACTGGCTTCAGATGACGTCTGAATATAAGTATCAACTTGAGTGGTGGGCCCATGAATCAAGGAATCCACTGGTGGGTTTAGGAGACGTGGATCTATCATTGAAGTGTCAATTTGATTAAAAGTTATCAGTTGCGATCCTCCCTCCATATCTTCAATCCGCATGATGTTAGGATTAGGGCTGTTAAGGATAGGGAATGGATTCCTATTCATTGGTGGATTCTTTTTGGACTTCTTGGAACGCGACTTTCTGGGGGATGGTGGTCTTTTCTCAATGTTTGTCTTGCGTGGTTCATCTGGATATTGAGTATGAACAAGTTCCTCACCCTTTTGACCTTTCTTGACTCTACGAAATCGAAACACCTGACTAGGGTCAAATGTCTCCTACCTAGCACGCCAAAAATTCATGAGAGTACGAATATCTTCAAGATCCATGTTGCGGGGCTCTTCAAGTGCTTTGAAACCGGTGGGAAGGTATTGAGGAGATATCAAGGTTGAAAGCTTTTTATGGAAAATTGAGAAAGGTGCCTGGTCTGTTCTTCCCTCCGTTGCTAGCACTGAGTCCATTGAGTACTACATATTATTATTATGGGAATTTTACTTACAATAATGTTGACCCAGATACAAGCGGAGTAGCTGTTCAAGCTCGCGTTTGTTGTGCTTTTCCGCGTCGAAGTCATAAGGCAAGATTGGAAATCCGCTGGGATCACGGTCCAGTATTGTGATATCAGACTTATCTGTGTTTTGAATTCCATCTTTAGCTCGTTTTCTGGCGTTTAAGAGACCGCGGACATAGGTGCTAATTAACCTCTTCATGTGTGTGAATTCCGCAGCCTTCTGGTCCTCCAACAGAGTTGAAGGGACTCCTAAAGTGGCGGCAATTTGATTGTGTCTGAAGAGTGCATATTAGAATCATACACCAAATGCGGGTCCGATTCTGACTTACACTCTAACAGACAATTGGCCCGACTCTGTAATTCACATAACAAATGTAAGATTCAACAACCCCATCTTGGCCCAATTATATGTAAATGCTTCATCTAGCTTTTTAAAAGCATGCTTATCTGCATTGCTGTGTTTTTGTTAGTGATCTTATACACTTATTATAGTCATCGCATAAATTTCGCTCACATTTGTTTTTCCTCATCAGTATACTCTAGCAGAGGTATAGATTCCCCTTCAAGATCTAATTGTTTCCTTTCCGCATCCAACATATGTCCCAGGATATTACCCATGGCTTTCATGCGCGTTTCAAACACACCTTTGGTCCCCGGACCTGCAGATTCAAGGCCAAGAATTTCCGCAATTTCTTTGTATACCTCTTCCCGACGGGTCCGCCATAGGATAGTTGTGCGCTTCCTTTTTTTGTGACCCTTAAGTTCAGCCTGTAGAGGCTTTGGATTACGCCAGTTATTTCTGATCCACCCCAAAAGCCTCTATATGCCGCACAGTTAGTCAAATGTCGGAACTGATAATGGGATATTATTAGGTGCTTACTTTGGCTTCGTTGCGGCTTTTCTCCACTGTATTGGGAACTGTTCTGCCTAAGCTTTGCCAGTAGTTATACAGATTGGGCAGAATATTGCAGACAATCTGTTTCCGCTCTTGATTACTCTTTGCATTAAGGTAATCCTCCTTGTAAGGCTCAAGATATGCGCGCTCTCGAGTGTCATAGACCACCTGGCGCTTATCATGGCGTCTAAAAATATCTCCAACAACTGGTACTTGCTCCAAACTTGCTGCTATTGCCGGTGGTTTGGGTACATTTGGCTGCCCAGATCTACAAATTATCATGATAGTCAATATATTGAATGCCTGAGCTGTTTTAGTAGAAAGTTCAATCAAAACTCACTCAGGTAACGTTGGTGATCTTTCACTTTCATTCTGTATAATTGAGCCTTCAGAAGTTTGTTCCAGGCTCATTGTAGCTATTTGAGCAGTGGTAAGATTGATTCTTTTCAAGAAATTGTATCAGTAATGATATACACCAAAAAAACAAGCCAGTCATTACAAACACATACAAATAATGTTGCTGAAACAGAAATGGGTGGACGGGTTGAACCAAACTAGAATATAGGTTTGTATTTATATTCCTGTGCATGCATCTCATGTGAAATTTCTCAGCTTATCGTACGATAATTGATCTCCAGATTTTTGGATAGCTCAGAGAAAGCACCCTCCCTTAACCAGCAACCACCATGCCGTCTCAACGGACAAAAAGTACACGCAGATCTAAGAAGAATACCCTATACAAAGGTGATGCTGATGCTGCAGAGGCTATAACGTACCAGTCTCACACAAGAAAGACGCGTACTGGTCGGGAGGTAACTGAACTGGTAAAGGTACCTCTTACAGGTCCACAGATTTATCGAAGAAAAGACACAGCTCACCTGCAAGGTGGACAATTATTTGAGGGCTACCAACCAGAACCAGAGTCACTGGGATTTGACTCTAATTCTGACGAAGAAAATGTGGACCCTACGGCAGCGAAAAAGGTACCAGGTCTTTTCCTTTGCTACAAGTCTTTTTCTCCAGCGTTAAATTTTCAAAATAGACACAGCGACACTATATAAACCAGTTTGTTGAAAGAGTCGACAGCCTACTCGAGGCTTTTATGAGCAGGGAAGCACCTACCCAGTCTGCCACTCCCCTCTGCACACACTGTGAAGGGGGTGCAAAGGCTGCTTGGAGATGTTGGGACTGTTCATTGCCAGAGAATCTGTGCAGAAAATGCATGCGGCAAACTCATCGTACCAATCCAATGCACAGGATTGAACAATGGATTGGTACACATTTTCAAAAGGCTGAGTTATGGGAGGTAGGAGGATACATCCTTATACCACATTGCACCAACACTCCAATGTGTTCTGGTCTGAAGTTCCAAGCAGAGTTTCTTGAAGGAATCAAGGAACCCATTGATAAAACTGAGCAGACCCAACTGCAGGCAATGGATATGGGACGGGCGCCTATTCAACATGAACATCTTGATCACATAGACGCCCATGATGCTGAAATGGATGAAGCTGAAGACCCGCCGCCGCATCCTGATGATGTTTATGGGATATCCGATGTGGATTTTAAAGAATACCTTGACCGTATAAGGGAAGAAGCTCTTCGAGGTACAACAGAGGTGGTGGAAGATGGCAACGATGATGCAGAGGTGAGAAAAGCCGATGCGGATATAACTTCCATGGCATCATTCTACCCGCAACATGTCCCGGTTGCCGACGCCCTCAACAACTCGTACGTGCGAGTAGTTCACACCAATGGACTTTATCATCTGGCAATGGTATCTTGTGTATGTGGCGGGTCCGATAAATTACCGTCGGACTTGGTCGCCAGTCGGTTTCTACCAACAAGTTTCAACCGCATCTGGACTTTGTTCTCCATTCAACTTTTGGATTACTTTAGATTATCAAACCTGGAGCTGAAGGCATCCACTTACCAATTCTACAACCTTATACGCCGCCTCACAAATCCAATATCACCATCTCTTGTGGCTAATCTGTACAACAAATTTCGAAGAATGACGAGGCTGTGGAGATGGATGAAGAAGCTAAAGTGGGCCGGCTTTGCAGGGCATAATGGAAGGAGTGCTTTGGATGTCAAGAAAGGGGAGTTAGCAGTGTTTTGCCCAGCATGTCCGCAGCCTGGTATCAATCTGGATGAAAACTGGAAGGATGACAAAAACCGGTGGGTTTACAAGAGGATTTTTGTGGCCGACGGAAATTTTAAAGCCAATCATGTTTGTACGGAAAAGCCATCTCAGGATGTATGGTTATCCGAGGGATCTGGTATGATTCCAAAGCGTACAGAATACACAGAATTTTTAAAGTCTGCCATTGAAGCCTTGACGGTATTTGCTAGATATCATGATTACCATTTTTATTGAACTTATCAGTCATTTACAGGGAGCCCCATGCGAGAATACATTTCGAGCAATTCAAAACTTGCTACTATCTTCTTCATCTTGTGATATTACAGGAGTTGTTGGCATTGCATGCGCAAGGCATAGCTGCTATGCTCCCAATGCTCTTGTTGATTTATTCAAGGGTGAACAACAAAAGAATGTGGACTTTGCACTACTAGCAGCTTTGAAATCGACTGGAGTGGACCCCGACCAGGGAGCAATGGTGATCTATGACATTATTTATCAATACATCATCTATCTGCTTAAACGTATTGGACACCACCTTCCTCCAGGACTTAAAATTGATAGGGCAATAGGTATGTTCCACGTTCATGCCCACAAGGACCAATGCTTTTTCCGCTATGCTCCAACATTTATTCCCGGTGCGGCTTGCGTATGCAGCGAAATTTTGGAGCCACTGTGGTCGGATTTAAACGCTGTCTCCCCAGCAGCCCGCACAGCAACCTTGGCCCACCGTGCTGAGCTCCTAGACAAACACGCTTGTGATTCAAACCATAAGAAAATGCTTGGTATTACCCAATATCTTTGTAGGCGGCATGTAGAATCCAAAAAAAGGAGGGACGATTTACGTGAAGTTTTTTCCAACTTGACAAAATCCGCGGATCCTGAGACAATCCAGCTGTGGACAAAGCAGATTGAGGAGGCGGAAAGTAAAAGACTGACGGACCCATCAGTCATGGATATTTACACCGCAAAATGGCCAGGTTCTAATCCCGTTAGCATTGATGAAGTGGGTCCGGTATCACCATTGACATCACTTGAATCATGGATCCAATTTGCTTTGGTTGTTGAGGAAAAACAGTGAGTACCAGATTTATTTTACATTGGTATTATTTGATAGATTCCACATAGACTTGACATACGTGTGCGGGCCAGACGCTTAGTCAATCAAGACCGACTGCCTGACCGTGTCAAATTGCAGAAGCTTTGAGAGACGTTGAAGGTCTTAATGAATCAGCTTCTGGTTCTTCAAAGAGCAGCTGGGGTGGTTCAAACTTCTACAAAAAGCATTGGACTACTGGAACAGCTTTTTATTGATTGGGAAGATGAAGAGGACGTACTTGCACCTGGAACCACACCAATAATACATGAAGAAATTGACAAGCAGCCTTTATGTCTGCCCTCAAACGGAACTGCACCCATGTCATATGCACCATGCGAGCTGAAGGCACGGATATCACAAGCGCGCGGACATCTCAATCAAATCCGGGAACTTATAGCGGAGAGATCTTTCACATATTCCGATATTGTGCGGAAAGGGCCTCGGAAAGGCGTTAGAACTCGAGGCCGCACTGTGGCAAATGAACTGAGGGATCGTATTTCTCTCCACGCCCTACCAGATGCGGATCCAAACTCCATAGGAGAAGATGCAGACCCGGCAACCGTTCTAGAATGTAAGTTCAACATAAAATCAAGCGTATTAATGGGCACCTATTCAATTTTCAAGTCAAACGTGTCCACTGGTTAAGGGCCCGAGCACATTATCAACGGTGGCAAGAGGAAGCCACGTTAGTTAGGTATGAAATGCAATGGACAGTGGCGTACTTTATCCACAAGCGCAACACCTGGAAACAAGCAATTTCAGAGGATCCAAATCTCACAGGGGAGGCAAGGGCATATGCATATCGCAAGATAGAGATGTGGAATTACTTGGCGTTGCTGAGTGACCAGTCATTTAGGCGCATAAATTCAAATTATACCCCTATGGAATCAATGGCCTAATTCATATATACCTGTAAAAATTTGAATATCAATGTTTCTTTCCTTTCTGCTTAAACCACCACCTTCGTCATGAACAAGAAAGTTATACGCGCGTTCAATCTCTTCAACCTCCAGTTTGGCTCCGAGAGCTCTGCCCATGACTTTACACAGCGCGTCATTTACTGTGGGGCATCACAAATTCAAGAGGCCTTGATACACATCCTGAAGGCTTCAAATAATGCGCAGAGAAAATGGATGCAACGATTTCTTCAGATTGAATTGGTACGTTTTCTCTTTTACAAGTTCCTATATGATTATCACAGTAGCTTGGCAATATTGTTGCCACGTGGCTTCTAATCTTATCTATGACGCCACAGAACTACATATTAATGGGTATTGGACAATTGTGCGCGCTTGGGTGGGACGTTCAAATCCCGTTCATTATCCGATCTCTTGCGGACAGTCTCGCAGCGGCTCCGGCCCACACTCTTCCTCTGAAGATCAAGGACGAATTTCTTATGGCGGTTGCTAGTGCTACTGCTGAAAACTCTCTTGATAAACGTGTCGAATCATATGTTCACGATTGGTGGACATTAAAGGATGAACCACCCACTTCGGAGGCTCTCAACCGCTCGAACATGCAGGAAATTATTGCCTACCACGAACGTCAATTCCTCAAGACATTTGGGATTAGTTTTGACGATGCGTTGTCCGACGCTCCAACTCTGGGTCCTGATGATCCCTCTGGGAACACCAGCAATGATCCAATCATTGACCCTGTCCCTACCTTGAAGCTCATCCAGCCTATTCAGCTTGTGCCCGACGCCACTAAATCATCAGATTGTGAAAACTGCAACAAGTTGCATGACCTATCCGTTGATTTGCTTAATCAACTCAGAGGAGCGAAGGCCATTTTTGCTTCGCATGTTGTCTCTGCATGCAATCAGGTAGGCTGTGTTGGTAGGCGCGCCCTTGCTCTTTTTGAATTGTACGAGGCGTCTCAGAGACTTGCGGATAACGATGGCACATTGGGATCTGCGGCATCAAATGCGGACAATATATTGGGTCCGCAGGGTAAATGGACTTGGGGAAGGGACCTCACAATCAAGGAGGTTTCCACGCTCGCAGCTGGGCAAGTCTCAGATCCAGGCAGGTATCTGCATACGGGCTACAAAGAGAGCCTGGAGGATGGGAGCTTGATATCGCGTTCCCAATTCCAGCCAAAGATGACGACGTCCGACAACTCTGCCAAGTCAGTAACACACACACACAGTGGCATCGGGCCCGACGACGGCGGGGCGGATTGCAACTCGAATGCAAATGGCGGGGTCGACGGCGGGCCCGCAATTAGCAGCGCCGGGTCCGACATTGCATCTGAGTTTCATTCCACTGCAACAACCCAGCTTCCACCTTATTTTGAATTTGGGACTGATGGTGAGTCCACATCCAGTCAAGGTGAGCTCAACAATGGCACCAATGACAGCAGGTCCATGGACGGTGAAGATGCCAGCATCTTTGAGTCCGCCATGGATTTTTGGTATAGTCCTGGAGATTCCGACACAAACCAGGACTCAAACACCGTTGCCGCGGTGGATGGGATTGCTATCAGCGACAATTCCACCGAGAGTGACGATGACGACTATAGCGGTGACAATGCCTTTGACCAAGTTGCCGCACTGTTTGGAGGGGACTCTAGCTCGGAAAGTGAAGGTATGTGTCATGATTTTCCACATGTTTTCTCACTGACATATGGTTCCAGATGTGGGAGACTCAGCGGAGGATGCAGATGGAAACATACAGCGGGAAAATACACCTCGGCAATATACCGTCCTCGATTTCCTTCACTTGGATGCTGGCATGTTTGATGACGAAGACGACTCCGATGAAAGCTACAACCCCAACAATGAACAAGACTCCGATGGCGACCTCAATGACAACTCTGACTCTGACTCTGACTCTGATTCCAACACATCAGATGCAGAGAATATGGAATAGGAGGCTTAAAGACTCAATTGTGCATGGCTATACTAGGTAGATGTTACATACTAGCTTTACCTATCAATTTCCTACTGTGTTGTTGCAAAATATTTTCTTTCCTGGCCTTCTGCATATGAAGAGATGAAACTAAGTGAAATGTCAAAGTTTGATCTTCAAGCAAATAACAGAGTCCACAGAAGTTCAAAATAACTATCAAAAATATAGCATACTAGAAGCCTGAGGAGATTATGTGCGAGTAACAATGGTACGCAGCGGCCGGCGGGTCATGGCGGTGTGCAGCGGCCTGCGTAAAGTTGGTGGCAAGCGGAGGTGCGGAGGTGCAGTGCGGCGGGAAGCAGCGGCGGGCAGTGGGTGAGAAGTGGCGGTGCATAGCGAGCGGGCAGCGGGTATGGGCAGCAGCGGCGGTGCAGTGCGGGTAGCAAGCAATGGTGTGGCGCGGGTAGCAAGCGGGGCAGTAGCGAGCGGGGGTAGCGAGCGGGGCAGTAGCGAGCGGGGTAGCGAGCGGGGCAGTAGCGAGCGGGCAGCAGCAGTGGTGGTGCGGTGCGGGTAGCAAGCGAACAGCGGGTATGGGCAGTAGTGGCGGTGCGGTGCGGGTAGCGAGCGGTGTGGATATCGAGTGGTGCGGGTTGTGAGCGGTGGGGCGGGTATGGGCAGTAGCAGTGCGGGTAGCGAGCAATAGCGCGCGGGTGGTGGGTATGGGCAGCAGCAGCAGTGCGGTGCGGGTAGCAAGCAAACGGCGGGTATGGGCAGCAGCAGCAGCACGGTGCGGGTAGCGAGCAGTGGTGTAATGCGGGTAATGAGCGGGGCAGTAGCAAGCGGGCAGCAGCAGTGGCGGTGCTGTGCATGTAGCAAGCGGTGTGGGTATCGAGTGGTGCGGGTCGTGAGCGGTGGGGCGGATATGGGAAGCAGCAGTGCGGGTAGCAAGCAGTAGCGCACGGGTGGTGGGTATGGGCTGCTCAGCGGTGCAGTGCGGGTAGAAAGCGGGTGGCAGGTATGGGCAGCAGTGGCGGTGCGGTGCGGGTAGCAAGCGGTGCGGGTAGGGAGCGGTGCGGCGGGTATGGGCAGCGGCAGTGCAGGTAGCAAGCAGTGGCGTGGTGCGGGCAGCGAGCGGGGCAGTAGCGCGCGGGCGGTGGGTATGGGCAGCAGCAGCAGCAGCGGCGGTGCGGTGTGGGTAGCAAGCGGTGCGGGTAGCAAGAGCCATGCGGGTAGCAAGCGGTGCACTAGCAAGCGGGCGGCGGGTAGCAAAGCAGCAGCGGTGCGGTGTGGGCAGCAAGCAGCGCATGCAGCTGGTGGAAAGTAGGTGTGGGCGGTTGGGATGTGCGGGTAGCAAGCAGCGGTGGTGCAATGTGGGTAGCACGCAGCGCATGCAGCAGGTGGGGTATGGGGAGCGGCACCGGGCAGTGGGTGGGACGGAGTGGTGCGTGCGGGTAGCGAGCAGCGCGCGCAGCAGGTGGGAAGCTGTCAGGGCAACACTATAATCAGTGTGACAAGGCCACCAACAAAGATTAAGCAAGAGAGAGAGAGAGAGAGCAGAGGGAGAGTAAGAGAGCAAAGAGAGAATAAGAGAGTGAGAGAGATTCAATGGTTCTAAGAGATCACACCAATGATAGTGGATATCCTAAGAGATTGAAGCTGAAGCTACAGCTACCTACAAGTCTAGTATTTATACTCTACAGCTATTCTAGAATATTCCCTACATTACATCATAAAGGAAGGTTAAAGAATAAAAGTGACATCATATAGAAAAAGGATGAGTAAGACTAGGAATCATATAGAATTTACTAGAAAGAAGTGGAGCAAGAAGGCTGTGATGAAAGAAATAAACTATCTAATCAGATAATTGATAAGATAATGAAAGGATAAGATAATTCTGTGAAGATAAAGAGGGGAAACTGGAGAAACCCTGACAGAAGCGGTGGTACGGTGCGGGTAGCGAGCGGTGGCGGTGCAGTGTGGGTAGCAAGTCGTGCAGGCGGTGGGTCATGGTGGTGCGCAGGCCGGCGCACAGCGGGTGGGAAGCAGTGGGGCCGCACGGTGCAGCGCATGAATCCCAAGCAGAGTTGGAATGAACCCTACCAGAATCTTAGGTCATGCAAATAGTAGAAATCCCAGGTTCTGGAAAGCATCCCAGGAATGGCCATACATGATTTGGTTTCAATATTACAATTATTGTATACCAATCATCTATTCTTGATTGAAAGATGCTTTCTTGGTGGCTATTGATGACTACAGTGCTCAGATTTAATGAATGCATATGAAGTGCAACAGTGCTGAACTTCCTTACTAGGAACTAACAGATTCACTGTTTCAATGAATTCTTTGAACCCATAAAGCATTGTACGTGATCATTGTCATTGAGTCATATAATATTGTACAATCTAGTATGTCTACCTGCTTACCTGAGTTCAAGACAGAAAGTTGTTTTTCCATCGCAGCAAGCAAGAAACATGTATACCCTGGATCAGAACAGATGAATAAGTCAGTTAATTTGCCAGCTATCATGCCTCCCACGTACTGTTTTTTGTAAGCTGAGACATAAGTCAAGGGTTGGGAAATTCAAGAAAGCAAAGTTGTTAGGGAAAGAGTGCTCCTGGCTGACGCCGCCAACGGTGTATCCTTTAAGTTCCTATGGTTCAGCAATGATGACCCATTTGGTTGTCCAAACGGGGATAATTTGTAGATCTTCTGATGAGAACCAAAGCGGGCACAGATGTCCATACGCCTTAAGGTCCAATGAAGGTTCGCAAAATGCATGGCGTCCAATGCATCGCTCAACATTGTCTTGGATTCGAGACCATCCAAAGTAGTCCAGCGATAGAAGGTAAGCATTTCACATTCCGAATTGCTTCAGAAACTTTGCGAACTTTTGCTAGCATCAATCTTTACGTCGCGCAGCCAGAATTTTCTTTACATTGCGCAGCCAGAATTTATGGAGGGGGAACCTTGGTGTGTTTTTGAATTGTTTCATTGTACGGATTGGCCTACTTAACTGTTATTTTTAGCCATTGCAGCTGCCAATATTAGGCTGGAGACAGCGACTGCTGCCTGGCATTGCATTCACAAGAAACGCAGGGAGAATTGCCCTGCAAATTGGGAGGACATTCATAAGGAGTTCAAGGATGCCAAAGAATTATTGACCGCTCTTCTCAAAGGTAGGTCCCACTATGTATAATTCACAAATGAATCAACTAACCTTGTTGTCTATATCAAGATCGCAAAAGTAAAGAGATCAATCAAGAGACTCTCGACAGCGTTTCAAATTTGGAAACAACCGCAGGCTTCATGGTATGCTAGTTTTTGTATAAAAAAGTGTTCCTTATTGCCTCATTTATTGCCCTTAGTCAACCAGCTCAGCAACCAGTTATTTAGCTGCTATAGTTGCATCCACTATCTCCAAGGTTCCTCTTGCGCCTGTGGAACAAACTACGGGAGCCCCAGCTACTATTTTACAACCTAAGACATGGGATCGTACAATTGTAAGTCATTATGGTACTTGTGGATATGCTACTAATGCGACAAATTTTCTCATTCAGATCGATGAGAATCAAGTTGAGGAAACTATGCCAGCGGAGAAAGAGCCAGTGACCGGCCCTCCCAGAAAGGTCGGTAATTGCTATGTTAATATGCATTAGGCCACTCACTAACTGCTGATTTGCTTTAGGATGACGAACCTTGTGCGCCTACCAACAGTGTGGTGTACAAAGGCCCAGTGACGGAATCTGCTATCAAGGTCAGTCGTTACGGTGTTATATTTTCCATGGACAATGAATGAACTAAATATTTTACTCACCAATCACGTAGTCCACCGTTGATGATGCCAACATTGATCTGTGTCAGGGTATATATTGGTGCCACCCCTATCCGTTATCATTATCTGTTACGGTCCCACGCTGTCATGCCTTGTTCTATCTTTGTGTTCGGTCCCACGTCTATCATTCTCCTGTTTCATCTATTGATAGTTGTCATATGTCGAGTACTCTGGTCCGGGAAGTAGTTACTCCGGTCTCCATGTAGGGTTGCCAAAGTTCGGTTCAGTTCGGTTCGGAGCCCAATTTTTGCTGAACCAGAACTGAACTGACTAAAAATTTCTGAACCTGAACTGAACTGAACCCAAACCGTTAGAACCGGTTCAGTCGGTTCGGTTCTGGTTCGGTTCTGGTTCGAACTGATTGAACTGACAAATTTTTAAAGATAATATTTTAAAAAATATAACAAGATATTTAAATAGATTCCCAATCCATAGGCTCATGAGCCTTAGCCTCATTAGCAGCAGTCATTAGTTGAGACTTGTAGCAACCTTTGAGAATTTGAAGATACCCAAAGAGTTCTGGATCCATCTGGTTACGATTGAGAACATCAGTCAATCCACCAGCTGAAAAAGAGCGTTCAGCAGCTACAGATGAGCCTTGAATAGCCAAATAGTCACGTGCAATCCGTGAAAGGGTAGGATATTGCTTTGAATGATACTAAGTAATGCATTAGATAAAATAAAAGAATAAACTATCAAATTACTTACATTGGTGGTAACCAATCCCTTATGCGTGTGACCGCGGGTGACTTGGGTCGTCACACTGTGACACCACCCATATCTTGAGACATTGACTTTATGCTTCATGCATTGGTAGCATAAATTGTAAAATGGCTCCAATATAACTATATAATATATATCTACACTCTGTGAAAGTAGCTAAGGCTAAGATGCAATGTGTCTTTTCAAAATGCGAAATGTTACTGTTTTCCCTGCCAAAAATAGTGCTCTTGACTATATAACTATTATCATTACAGCGGATAATGCTATCAGAATGGTTGATAGAGCAAAAAGTATCTATTTTCAATTCTAAACAACTCTATCAGAGCGGAATTTTCGATTTCTCTTTCATTGCTGAGATATACCCCCAAAATAGCGGTTTTTAGATACTTAGAGAGAGAAAATAAAAATTTCGCTCTGACCACGTTGTTTGTATTGAAAAATAGACCAATTTCGCCCCCTAAATCATACCTTGAATCGATGTTCTCAGTGAGCTATTCTCCTCGTATTGATTTACCTGCAAAATGACAATAACACAGCCACTGATTGCATTCCCGAACGGGCCGGAAATGTCCCGCGACTGCCACACGGATGCCTCGCACACTCAAAATAGTCTCGAAACAGCGTATATATACACAGAGGCTGCGCAGAAACACTTCTTTCCCCTTTACCACCATCATCTCCACACACGACTGCTCAATCTTGTTGTTCCTTGCATTTTTGGACCCAATATCTTTGATTCTTCTCCCTTTTGACCACATATTGACTGTGTATATCTCCAGTAAGTAGATTTCTTTATTTTAGAGTTGTACTATTGCTGAATAAATTTAACAGTCTCTTTTTTGCAACCTATAAGCCTGCTTTTAAATAGCTTTTTGTCTGTAACCTTTGGTGAGCTATTATATAAAGCTAGGATGTATTATTCTAATTTATTATTTTGCTATATGCAAGATTTCTTGACTATCATGCCGCCTGGCAAAGCAAAACGGGTTGTATCCATTGCAGCAGCCAGAGAGGCTAAAGCAGAGAAGAAAGCTGCGCTTGACTCAGAGACTGCATTGGAGAGTCTTTGGGAAGAACTTAAAGCTGCACAATTGCATATCAAGGAATTGGAGACCATGCTTTCTAAAAAGGAAAAGGAGTGTGCTGGTCTAAGTTTAAGGCTTGAAAGTGCTCTTTTGGAGTTAGACAAGCATAAGAACGAAGCCTCCTTGATGAAGTCCAAAAGCAAAGACACTTATCATGAGCTTCGCATGCAACGTCAAACTACAAAGCGCTGGAAAGCTAAAAACTCTCAATTAGAGGAACAAATTATGATTTTAAAGACAGCGGAGGAACAAGCATCCATACAGCATTTACGTGGAGCTCAGCAGTCACATGAATCCTACTTATCACTTAAAAAGGCTAATGAAGAATTGCGAGACACCTTATCTAAATCCTTATCCCAATGGTCTCTCCAACTGGCTGATGCACATTCCAAGCTCAGTATATCCAATGACCGTCTGCAGGATCTTCAAAAAGAGGCACTGAATCTGCGCAAAACCTTGGAATACACCAAAGCTACCAAGAGTGAAGCTCTTGCTAATTTGCGTCATAAAATTTATCAAGAGCGATCTGTTCATCATTTGACTAGCAAAGGAGTTATTACAGAAAGCACTCGGGATGTTGTTTGTCTTCTTGTTAAGGCTGGCTGCTCACGCAATTACATCCAAGATGTTATAGTAGCCGTGTTAAAATCTGCAGGATTGGAAGCTATTGGTGGAATCAGTCGGGCTTCAGTGTCTCGCATTCTTCGCGAAGGTTACTTTGCTGCACAAATTCAACTTGGATATGAAATGAAGAATACAGATGGAATGACCTTTAGTGCCGATGGTACAGGCCACCGGAGTATCAATTATAATTCCTGACATGTTCATCTTCTTGCAAAAGACTACACAACACTTGATGATACCACATCTGAACAGCATGTTACTCGTTCACTTGGAATCCAATCTTCACGGGATGGTACAAGTGCAGAAGCTGTAGCAGATTGGCAAAAATCATTGGAGGGAATTCTTAACATTTACAACAATAGTCCACTTGGCAAGCGATCTGGATCCATTTTTAAAATTGCAGAACTCTTTATAAAACTTATGGGGATGAATACCAATCATTGTGCAAAGGAAAAGAAGGATGCTCGTTTATTAGAGGCAATAAAAGCAGCTGCAGTTGATCAACAGCTTGGAGAGGAAAGAATGCTTGAAATGTCTTTTGAAGAAGTTTCAGAATATTTTCAAAAGGCTGAAGCGGCTATGATAAAGAAGGCAGGAGGGCAGAAAAAATGGGATGCTTTATCAGATATCCAAAAAGGAGAAAGAAAAACTGTTATGTTGGAGACTGCAATTGCGCAACTTGGAAAGACTGCTTTTGATAGCCTTCCAGACTCTGAAAAGCGACTTCTTCGATTATTCATTTGGGCTGGATGTGGATGCCACAAAGACTTAAACACAGTCAAGGGTGGCTATATAGCAATGCTTAGGTGGTGGAATGAGAATGAAAGTGATGATGTTATCCGTCCAGTTCTGTTGGCAAATCGTGACAATGATCCTGTTATACAAGAGCGTGCTGCTATACTTGAGGGCGGAAATATACCCACAGCTGCTCAGGAGAGAGCCTTTTCTAAATCAACTCGAGGCGCAATTAAAACTGCTGAAATTGCTGGAGCTATCTTCAACCACAAGGATGATAAGAAAGGGCACCATGATGTATTCCACTTTTGGTGGTGGGAGCATATTGGAGTTCCATTTACATTTCCAGATACTTCCAACAATCGGTTTCAATCCTATTGCGATGCATCTGCTGCACTTCTTTTGTATAAAGAAGAGTTCAAGCTGTTTTTGGAAAATCTCCGTATCAACAAACAAAACTCAACACTCAACCATATGGAAACCAATCTTATGAATGCTCTCAACTGTTCTTCTACCGATAGCGAGCTTGCAGTTTTAGCAATCTATGCTGAATGTGTTTCTTATCCTTACATGAAGGCTATCCGAGCTTCAAATGCACAGAGCCAGAATATGCTTGATCTTGGCCCTCTTCATTCTCAAGTTTACAATCATTTGCAGAAACTTATCAAAAATCCCAAAATCCTTACTATTGATCTGGACCCTTTAACTTCATACAAATCAGCAACACTCAATGGAGATGAATGGCAAAATATTGATGTTTTGCACAAAATTAAATCTCTTCTTCCTGATCTGCCTTACTTTGAGGAGCTTCTTGTTGCATTTCTTGAGGGTGCTGCTGAAACTTGGGATCGGTTTACATCCGAATTTGCACCAGGAGGCTTGATTGATGAATCAACTGCAGAAGAAAAGCAGCTTGCATGGATGCCAGCAACAAATGATGAAAATGAAGGTGCACTTGGTGCATTTAGGGTTCTTATGCGGCACCAACCCCAGCTTACTCTTTTGGATCATAACGCAATATCAATGTATTTTCGTAATCAAACTCAGTCATTTGTTGCTGCCAAATTTACAAAAGAAGAAGACTACCAGTATATTCGAAATCTAGCACGGAATTCAGGAGAGGAAGAAAGAAAGAGACGTAAAGACCTTGTTGATTTCCGCAACACACGTCAGAAACAGAAAACCAAGCGAAAAGAAACTCGAGAGCAAAATGCCAAAGATACAGCGGCACGACTTCAGCAGCTAAATCTTATTTTAGACAAGACCAAGATTCCTGGGCTAAAAGGAAAAAGTCTTACTGATTAGCTCAAGCTCTTTAAACAAGCTGGTGCTCCAAATATGCAATCTGGTCGCCTTCCTACCCGTGTTAATGATATCCGTGAAATATTAATCAAGGCAATTGATTTGATGGTTGATGGCACTTGGATTATTGAGGAAGAGGAGGAAGAGAGCGAAGAAGACATGGATGAAGAGGAAGAATGGGAAGATGATGATGGAAGTGATACTTAAACTATCACAACAAGTTCCCAATTATGTGTAGTATACTGCAGATCTGTTCATGTATATTGAAGTTTTTGTAAACATTTGACAGGAAAATTATACAAAAAAATGTTGGTTATGGGTATATATCTAGTTCTATTAGTTTCAAATGTTATTGCATATAAACGAGACAATGTTAACTTGATAATCTTCAAGGCAATCATCAAAGATAACATCATTTTCATAAATTGTGCTATCATGTACGCATTTTTGACGTTTTGGCATATCTTATGCTACAGAATTATTCTCTATATTTTATGACACATATTCAGTGCAAAAAGTTTGGGAGAAAACGGTTGGAAACACATGAAATAGCAGTGTCTCAAGCAAATCTCAAGATATGTGATGCTCTCGCGCGTGTGACGTGACGTCACGCGGCGAACCGGCCATCAGGGATTGTGCAACTCCACTTACATCCCACCACTTGATAGGATCAGAAACTTGCTCTAAATCACTTTCAAGATAATTACGGAGCTCCTTTTGAGGATTAGAAGCCGCCATTTGACTGTTGACCTTGGATTGAATGCTGTTTTGAATCCAAGCTGATGCATAGCTAGACTTAACAGCACTCTTTCCTTTAAATACCAAACAAATTAGAAAAAATCCATTAATATAAATAATAATACTTACCTTGAAATGAGTTTTGTGATTGTAAAGACTGTGAAGCCAATTTGCATGGCTTATAATATAAGTTAAACTATACATAAATCAGAAGTTGTTATAACTAATGATAAAGAAATAAAATACACACCGTATCACATAAAGCATTATATCCCTTGTCATAATATTCTTCATCCCACATTTTCTTGCAATAAGCAAGCTTAATATCAGGTTGAAGTGCTAGCATGAAAGTTAAAAAATAATAAAAAAGAGTAAAATAAAAATGCTCACCCAAACAGATAAAATAAGTATCACTCTCGTCAATGGTCATATACCATTTTCGGAGCTTATCCAGACCTTTCTGAATAGCAGCATGAACAGAAGCAAATTGGGGAACCTTTAAAAGGTTTTCCCAACTATCCTGAAGACACTCAAGCATAGGAATAGTTTTCCACAAAGTTGTCTGAGTCTCAGATGAGAACTCAGACTGGATGGCACGTGGATGCTAATAAAAAATCAATAGATATTTATGAATCAAGAAAAAATAACATACCTCCAAAACTTCTTTCATTAGCTGTAGGAGATCCCATTCATGTTCAGTAAGATAAAAGTCAGCATACTTTTTGTTCTTCAATTTTGGAACATGATTAGACATATCAGCAACAAGTACAAACTTGTTCACTGCCTAAAAAGAAGGTGAAAATAAGAAATAAAAGAAATAAAAACACATACTGATTTATTTTCAAGAAACCGTTCAATTAAATCAAACATAGATCCCCATCGGGTACGAATCCACTTGATTAACTCAAGTGGAGGAAGCGCTTCTTCCTTACACACAATGCCAAAGTATGCCTTGGCTTGTGGAGAAAGGCGTATCTAAAATGTATATTAGAAAAAGTAAATAAAAAATAATAAACACTTACCTGGTTAATCAAGGCTAGAATCTTTCCTAGAACATCACCAGGAAGAAAATTGATAACTTCATCAATCTCTTCTTTATCAGAAACAGAATCAAGATAAGTCCAGTCAGCAGTCCAGTCTAGATTGTCGTCTTCCTCAATCTCATCTTCATCTGCTACTGTCACGGTACCTATTTTTATTGAGTATATAACAAAACATAAAGAAGCAGACACAATACCTTTTTTGGTTGAGCGTATAGAAGAGCAAGGATTAACTGTTTCAATAAAAGCTTTAGCTGCTAAATGAATAGTGTGCTCCATGCACCTTAAAAATTATAAGAATATGGTTGAATTTATAAAAATAAATCACTTACTGAATGCAACGCTGGCGAGCTATCCAGGGCCTTTGAGAACTAGTGTTTAAAACACGTTGAAGACAGTGCATAGCTTTGTCATTAGAGGTAGCATTATCTGCTGTCCCCCAGCCAATCTAAACATAATATTAGAATAAATGTATAAGAAAATAAAGATACACACCTTATTCCGTATCTCAAAGCGGTCAAAAACTGCCATAGCAGTTGCAGCTATATTGGCACCACCATGATTACCTTTAATTTCCTCAAAGCCCAAGACACGGGATTTGAGCTCCCAATCAAGAGGCTTATCAGGCGGGCTATCAATATAATGAGCAGTAATACCAAGATATGGATTATATGACTTTGAGGTCCAGGCATCAAAGGTAATCGATATCTGACTGGGAATAGTCTAAATTTTATAAGTATAGGCTTATATAAAGTGAAAATGCAATGAACATACTTTGAAGTAACCAATTAAGCGATTAACTGCTACCTTGGCCTTCTCTATGACCTCTTCACGCAACTTTGTACGCTTGGGAATGTCATCATCCTTCATAGAAGGACGCTGGTATTTCAAAAGAGCTCAAAAAGAGTCTTTTTCAATTACCAGAAATGCCTATACCAATAAACGTAAGTATAGAATCATAAAAAAAAAGAATACATACTTGATCATCTTCAACAACAAATGAAAGGATATGCTCAAGTAGGCCTTCCTTTGTCCACTTGGGATTGGGCACAGATGTCACATACGTGTCAAGTGGCCTCAAAGATGTGCTATCGGACTTGACAGGTATATCTGACTTAGCTGAATTGGGCAAACATGCAGGATTGGGGTTCACATTAAGTTCTTTACACCCATTGAGGTACTTCTTGCCATGAGTTTCCCAATTTCTATCCATCAATTAGCATTAGAATAGAGAAAAGGTATAAAAGAATAGCTACCGAGAAATATGCTTGCGTAATGAGCTATTGCCACCCGTCATGAAGCAAGCAGCTGATGGAACTTTCCTACTTCTAAAAAGCTGTGTATAAGTACTCATTTATTACTGACAAAATAAAGAAAACTGACCGGCAGACCTTGCAGATATTACCAATTATAGTCTTTCCATCTTCCTCCTTTTCTGACTTCTCATACATAGTATGGATATCAGCAGTTCGAGGATCCTGCCCCCGGTGAAAATGCTTCCGAGGTTTCTAGATGTGATAAAAAGATCAGCTTAAGTACATGTCAACATAATATCAATCTGACCTTGTGTAATTCTTGAAGAAGATCTTTTTTCTTCTCATACACAACCAAAGAATCCTCCTTTTCCTCCTCCTCCTCCTCCTCCTCCTCCTCTTCCTCCCCCTCCTCCTCCCCCTCCTCCTCTCCCTCTTCTTCTACCTCCTCCTCCTCAGCATTTCCTTCAGCCCCACTATCTTCTTCCACCACCACCTCCTCCTCAATCTCTGTTGCTAATGCTGGAGTTGATAGTGGTGCATCATCACTCTTTCGCACTCGCTTAGGTGCAGGTGCCGTGTTAGATGAAGCAGATTGCTTTTGAGAAGCTAATATCATAATTAGACATGGGAAAAATGTATAATATTAGACACGCACCTGTCTTTGCCTTTTGAGGCTTCTTTCCGGGCTTAGTAGCACTATCTGGGTCCTCAGAAGCAGTTCCGACTAATAAAGGGTTAGTTTTAGTCTTATATGTGTAATGTAGTGACGTACCAATGATATGCCGTGTAAAAAAACCACTGAGTTTGGGGGCCCTACTGTCACCCGGGTCCAATGCCTTTGGGGTTGCTTTTTTGACACGCTGTCTAGCCACACGGCGAGCTGGTTCCTTCCCCTTAAGTCCGGATGTTTTCTTTTCAGTTGGAGAAGGGCTCTCGTAGCCTCCGTTGGTGCTCGAGACAGTGGGAAGAGCATGGTTATCAGATGGAGAATGGAAAAATTCCATTTGCTCAGCATCTTTTAATGAACCATCGGGGTTCAGTGCAGGGTTGTCAGAGTCCATAGCAAGCAAGTTGACGTTAAGTAAGCAAGATTCAAGATGTTAAGCAGTAGGCGGGATACGAGACAGCGACAAAACGAGAGTCGAGAGTCGCGACGGACACGAGTGCCAGTCAATGACGACAGCCGTGTTTGTTGTTGTTTACGTTGACCACACTTCAAGTGATCTGGCCTGACCGCCTTGTATTTCACTTACCACCACCATCCTCTTGTACGAACACTCACCGTCATTTACTTAAAGTTCCGTATCACACTCAAAATGTCAAGATATCACTATAGAAGCTGGGAAATAAGTGGGGGAAGCAGTACAAAAAGGGGAGGCCCTATAGAGGGAGACCCATAAAGTGTGTCATTATCTCTCTCTTAATGCACTCTTTTTCAACTTTTCCACACCCAGCAACATACGACGGCATCCCCAAACACGTCCCCTCACCTCGTATCGTCGCCGCCAAATGCCACGGAGGTCCAAACAACAACAATGGAGCAGCAATGCTCCGTTGTTGTTGTCCTTGCCTCCGCCTCAACAAGGACGAGCAGCTTTATTGCTGCTCGTCTTTGCCTCCGCATTCCCTTGCCTCCACCTCAACAAGGACAAGCAGCATTGAAGCTGCTCGTCTCGTCGCCTCCGCCTTTGCCAGACGAGCAGTTAAAGCTGCTCGTCTTCGCCTCAAGCCTTCGCCAGACAAGCTGACGAGCAGCAAAGCTCGTCTTGTCGTCTCCGCCTTCGCACGACGAGCAGCAATAATGCTGCTCGTGCGTCTCCCTAACCAACAACAACAAGCAGCAACAATTTGCTGCTTGTCTCGTCTCACCACCCCACCCTCCCTCTTCTCGTCTCCCTAACCAACAATGACAAGCAGCACCAATTGCTGCTCGTCTCCCCACCCCCTCCCTCCTAACCAACAACAACGAGCAGCAATTGGTGCTGCTCGTCTCGTTTGCCTTCGCACGACGAGCAGCAATAATGCTGCTTGTGCGTCTCCCTACATCCAACCAACGACACGCCTCCGCCTCAACAAGGACGCACGACGAGCAGCAATAAAGCTGCTCGTCTTTACCTCCGCCTTCACCTTCACACGACAAGCAGCTTTATGCTGCTCGTCTTCACCTCCACCTTCGCCTTCGCACGACAAGCAGCTTTATGCTGCTTGTCTTCGCCTCCGCCTACGCCTTTGCATGACGAGCAGCTTTATGCTGCTTGTCTTCACCTCCGCCTTTGCCTTCGCACGACAAGCAGCTTTATGCTGCTCGTCTTTGTCTCCGCCTACGCCTTTGCATGACGAGCAGCTTTATTGCTGCTTGTGTGTCTTCACCTCCGCCTTCGCCTTTGCACAACGAGCAGCTTTATGCTGCTCGTCTTCGTCTCCGCCTACGCCTTTGCATGACGAGCAGCTTTATTGCTGCTTGTGCGTCTTCACCTCCGCCTTCGCCTTTGCACAACGAGCAGCATAAAGCTGCTCGTCTTCACCTCCGCCTTCGCCTTCGCACGACAAGCAGCTTTATTGCTGCTCGTGCGTCTTCACCTCCGCCTTCGCCTTCGCACGAGGAGCAGCTTTATGCTGCTCGTCTTTGCCTCCGCCTACGCCTTCGCATGACGAGCAGCTTTATTGCTGCTTGTATTCGCCTCTGCCTTCGCCTTTGCACGACAAGCATTGCTGCTTGTGCGTCTCCCTACGTCCAACCGATGACAACAAGCAGCAATCAACTTCAACCAACACCGACAAGCAGCAACAATTTGCTGCTCGTTTCGCCACCCCACCCTCCCTTGTCTCCCCACCCCAATCCTCCCTTGTCTCCCCACCCCCATTCTCCTAACCAACAAAGACGAGCAACAATTGGTGCTGCTCGTCTTGCGTCTTGTCGCCTCCAACCTCCACCTCTACCTTGTCCTCGTCCGGCCGCCTCCTCCACAACACAAAGGCCCCAGCTTCCAACTCCTACATCCCACCCCCACCCTCCCTCGTCTCCCACGTCTTGGGTTCAACCAACACCAACGAGCAGCAATTGTTGCTGCTTGTTTTGCCACCCCACCCACCCTCGTCTCCCTAACCAATAACGACGAGCGCCAGGTGATCGAGATGGGACGCGCGCTGCAGACAGAGGTTGTTGTGATGAGCGAGGCCTGCGAGGATGAGGTGGATGATGGTGCTGGGGGTTGGGTGGAGGGTGATAACAACGACGACGACAAGGGTGTGGATTTACATGCACACTCAATGCGGGGGTATAGTGCTGGTGCTGTACTTACAAATTGTATATTGAAAAATGTTAATGATTCTATTATTACTTGACTACAAAGTCAGGTTGAGTAATTTGCGCTGCGCATTATGTAATGATACCTTTCGGGCCGCGACAGTTCAAACTGAGATTGAAAGCTGAGTACATATGACTCACTTTGTTTTCTATTGCAGAACGACGAGTTCTGCACCGAAAATTTTGAAAATTTCTGCATTAAAAGTTTGGTTCGAACCGGTTCAAACCCGGTTCTGCCAGGGAGGCTCCATGCCCGAACCAAGAACCAAACCGACAGAGACGTTGGCCGAACCAGAACTGGACCAAACCCGAACCGTCGGTTTGGTTCGGCCGGTTCTCGGTTCTTGCATCAGTTCGGAACCGAACTTCGGCATCCCTATCTCCATGTATATATAGAATCCTGGGGTCAGTAGTCAGACCCCAGCTTCGATATCAACTTGGTCTTTGGGCATTCTTCTCTCTTGACTTAAGTCAATTCCTAACAATCCGGTTTTGAAAGTGCTCTCGCTACCGTCCCAGTCAGCCGACATGTCTATTCGCTATAAGATGACTATCGAGATATCTGGATTCCCGGCTGGAGTTGTTAATGCAGTAACGCCACCTCACCAGGATCTCATATCCGGCGACGCACGTCCAATTCAAATTGATTCCAGGAGGCGAGAAGTGTTGGGTTCAAATGGAGAAGCACCAATTTTGAATGTGAGTTTTACAGGACTGTATTGTGATGAACATGGACTCATTTGGAATCCAGATTGTGGGTGGGTCAACCATGTTTCCCATTCCTCCAAACCTTCAGAAGGAGTTAGACTAGTGCATTGCAGAGAGTTCAGGTTTCTTACAGAAGATTCACACACTAGAAGAAGAACTATGTGCGCCAGCACAGCGTACAATGGACGAGATATGTTTAAAGCTGAGAGAGATTGACTTGGGCTATGCTGCTATTTACACTGTTGAGAAAAGAGTCAGTAAAATACAAAACATTATTGCTAAAGGAGAACAATCCTTTACTGCCAACGAACAACGCAAACATCTCTTCAAGAGGAAAGAGATCCTTGACAAGCAGCGAGATGAGGGCGAGGCGGAGTTCTCGAGGCTGACAGTAGCAGATCTTCCTGAGTATCAGCGGAAGAGAAATCTTCTCATGGCAGAGATTGATGCCGTCAAGCTAGAGCTTCAGCAACTGGCGTCCTCCAAGTCCAAGAAAGCTTCAAAGGGAACAACTATTCGGTCAAAGTTTGCCAAGGCTTCTAGACAGGCTAGAATTACAAAATCTTCCGGCGGCAACAAGGCATTTAGCAGGGCTAACACCACAGAAAACGGGTCTGGGGATGATGATGAATTGTCATTGTCTGAGGGGCCATTTGAAGATGATGGGGAGGGTGGCAAGTCCTCAAAGCGCAAATTGAGCACCAAATTCAATCCCACTATTGGCAGAAAGAGGACCAAGGCTCAGCGTCTCATGCTGGAGGTTGTTTACAGCGATGAGCTGAAGGAGGAGGAGGAGGCAAATGCAACGGACCTTCAAGAGTTTAGGGTCGATGAGTGGGATTGTGAGGAAGATATAAAGGAGGAGGCCAATTGGGCAGCTATGACACCAATTCAGCGGGTTGAATATTGTGGTAAGCTGCCTCTCTTGTTGATTAGATTTTTCTTTGACTGATTTACTGCATTGTAGATGATATTGTGCGCTCTATTGCCCGCTTTGAGAAGACAGGAAACTTGCAGGATTTCCATCCAAAATATCGTCAATCACTTTGTCATGTCCAATCTCTACTTCCTGAGAAGTGCTTCAAATCAAGACGTGTGGCCATTGCCATTCACATGACCTTGCACGGTAATCTCATCTGCCGTTTCCATAAAAGGTATCCAAAAACCAAATTTTTTGACAATGGACCAGGCCTTTACAGAGTTCGGGGAGTCCCTAAGCAACCCGTATATTGATACCGAGTCGAGGATGCAGCAACGCCCCTAAGGGAAACAGGTTATATGTCATGCAGATGCTTGATTGACAATGTCTTGCTGGAGTTTTACTTTTGGAAGACTCTAACCATTTCATTGCCACTTCCATTGCTATAGGGGTTAGAGGAACCCATGAAAGGGGATGTCTTTGAGCCGCGGCATCAATCCTTCCTGATCAAAGTATTCAAAGAACAGTCTTTGCTCACAACGGACAACATCTACAACCCTAACCGACCCAGAAACATTTGCAAGTTTGAACAAGAGGTGAGATTGTTGGATTTGAGTATCACCAGGCTTGCAAAGAAGTGGGAAGAGAAGACGGGAATTGAAATGAGGATAATTTTTCCGCAGAGAGAAGCAGAGCTGGAAAGGATGAGACGGGAGGCAGCTGAGGCAGCAACAAAGCAAGGTCAGGCTGGAGAGTCGAGTGCTATATCCCAGTAATTAGCTTTTATATAGAGTTGAAATTTGTAGTGAGGAAATTTATTGGCATTCGAAGTAAACTTGTACTGTATAGACCAAGTAGACAACAATAAGATACTGGCTTTTTGCCACATGCAAAATTTTATGTGTTGACGATAATGTGGTACACGCAACATTTATAATCTGTATTGTATATTATGCCATATGCAGGAGTTTAGCTGGACACTCAAATATTGTCTCATGCCACATTCTGTGGTTAACCAAGTTATATGGTGTATACCACATTTTCAAGGTTAGGAGAGATTTCTGGCATATGCCTGAGTTTAGCCACACAACCGTTCTCTCTTCATTTCTGTATTTCATCTGAATTTAATGAAGTCCGTCGGCAAATGCCAGCCGGTAACGCGGCATTTTGTTTCACTATCCGGGACATTTGTACCGCCTCACCACCACGGTTCCAGGCCATTGACAGCCTACCGCGTCGCGCAATATGGAGAATTTGAGGACTCCTTCGACGAAGGATACGATGCCAACGACGAAATGTAGGAATTAGCTTACCATGCATGGAGGGACACGTGAAATTGTTACCTGTAATAGTTGAAAAATCCAGTAATTGTTGGACATATTCCGCTACGCAACACATTTCGTGTCTCTCACACAAATTCTGGTGTACGAAGAATTGTGACTCCAACACCAAATCCTGGCGCTCACCACATTTTGTGTCTCTCACACAAATTCCGGTGCACGAAGGATTGTGACTCCAACACCAAATCCTGGCGCTCACCACATTTCAAGTCCCTCACACTAATTCCGGTGCACGAAACATTGTGAGTCCCTCACCAAATTCTTGCGCTCACCACATTTCGCGGCTCTCACACAAATTCCGGTGCACAAAACATTGTGAGTCCTTCACACACATTCTGGCGCTCACCACATTTCACAGCTCTCACACTAACTCAGGTGCATCCCTCACACAAATTCTGGCGCTTACCACATTTCAAGTCCCTTGCACAAATTCTGGCACTCCGCTCTTTTCGAGTCCCTCATACAAATTCCGCTGCATGACACATTTCGAGTCCCCTCACACAGACTCTGGAACTCCCCACATTTCGTGTCCCTCATACAAATCCCGGTGCACAAAACATTGTGAGTCCTTCACACAAATTCTGGCACTTACCACATTTCAATTCCCTCACACAAACTCAGGGGCATCCCTCACAGCGTCCCCTCCCAAATTCCACTGCGCAACACATTTTGTGTCTCTCACACATATTCTGGTGCACAAAACATTGTGAGTCCCTCACCAAATTCTCGCGCTCACCACAGTTCGAGTCCCTCACACTAATTCAGTTCGAGTCCCTGACCTGACTTCGGGTGCACGTAACATCTAGGGTCGTCCTCAGCAATTTCGGCTGTGCCCAGAAATTTTAACCTTCCGAGACCATGGCAGTGTTGTCTTGCTTGATATCAAACTATGACAACATTTATTGAGCCCACATGTAATGAGGCCCATTCCATGCCATACAGCAGCCCGGGAGTGGATCAACAAGCTTATCATAGAATGTTTCAGCAGATTAAATTGGAAATGCGGTAGGTGCGGACATTTGAGTGATAAATTATGTTTGCCGTGAGCAAGATATTTAGGTCTTGATGACTGTTTTAGGAAGATGGAATGTACGGTTCATGGTTAGCAGGCATGTAGGGTCTACATCTATGAGGACTGTAAGGTACATTATACCGTATTTCTATATGGCCGATTTGCGTCACACGAATAGAAAGATTTTTTTTACTGATTTACGTTTAATAACACCCACAGAAAGGCCCTATTGCCACTGGCAATACTTTATCTTCAAGGCGAAAATAAAAAACCATTCGTGTGATCAACCCGGTGACAACACCAACCAGTGATTATGACTGCTTGCCCCCAGTAGGATATGCTCAAGATACCTAGCATTGGAACGTGAAAAAAACCACTGTGTCAAAGTTCAGAAGTAAAACTTACACAATGCATTGCCAACATACTAGTAGTAAGAGGGCTGAGCCAAGCCGTCCATGTCAAGACACAATCATTGAATTCATGTAGAAACCAGACATTCAACATTACTCGATTAGTACAGAAAGAAACATCACCACACTCTTAAGCGGCGCTTGAAACTAGGCGTCCCCAACATCCATCGCATCAGTATCGAGTCAACATCCATCGAAGTATTATCTCCAACAAACAGCGCTTCCAAGAACTCATCGCTCTCGTCCTGTGCTTCGGAATGATTCAAGAACTCATCTTCCACCCAATAAAAGCAGCTCTTTCCAATAGTCCAAAATGGTTTCATCTGATAGACATATTTTTGATCCCGGCCTTTAGGATGGGCATCGAACATCGAGCTAGGTGAGGCACCAATGTTGAGAAGCGCATTGTATGCGTCTTGGGTGGATTGGTCTTCTGGGATGCAGCCATATACCCTGTGTGATCGCCCATAGAAGAATAGACTATACCGTGGATGTGCGGGATGTTTCTCCTTGCCAGTGGACGGTGCAGCGTTGGATTCGGTACAAGACAGATTAGGTTTACTCGTTGGCTTTGCCTCTGGCTTATCAGTAGTTTGAACCACGAGCGATGGTGGGCGTCTCACTTTGACAGGCCTGCCGAGGGCCATGACAAGGGAAATATAAGGCCGACGCTTGCTCGCCTCATCAAGTGGTTCCACTGATCCACGAGGGTTTTTAGGACCGGGAAAGTAGAGAAGTTTATCTGCATCGATGGCCACGGTTGACTGCGTAGACCATGCTCTGCGCAACTTGACTTGCACGAGAATACCGGACATGTTGCTCTCCATAATGGGTTTATCCTTGTGCAAGAGCACCGGGATGTGCAAGTCGACCGAGCCCTGCGCAGGCCAACCAATCACTGCCATGCCTCTGACGAACGCAACCCAAGCCATCGAAGTTGTCATCGCCGCATCATCTGTGCCCCTTGCAAAATGCGTGAATCGCACCCATGCGTTCTCGAACGCTTTGTCTAAGCGTTGTCCGCCAACTTCAGTGTCCGGCATTGATCCCAGCACTTCGGTGTGATATTTCATGGCAGTCAATTGCTTCAGGAAGGCGATCAGACTGCACCCATTGGCCCATGGATAGCTTTCGTGTTGTTCGTTGGCGGATTCCGCCCGGACTGCGGCCATGTACGCACGCAGAAGAATGATTTTGGCCACATTCTCCCCTCGCTGTCCCACGTCGAGCGCCTCCTTGACATCATCCGATAGTTCGTTATACAATTTGGTCATAGGATCTTGACAGGCATTGTTTGTATTACGATGAATAATATTCAATGCCGCTTCCGCAAGTACGGGTTCTGATGGATACCCACTGTACATGGACAAACGGTCGGTGGGCACAGAGAACGCTGTTCGCATATTACCCGCGACCATATCATCGGCGAGCTGGAGGGTCTGATGTTTCGTTGGAGAATACTCGAGATTGAGAAGGGTGTCGAGGACGGCAAGCCTTGGCGTGAGGTTTGTAAAAATATCTATCCCCGACACGCCCATAAGCTTCGTTATAGCCAACGCCCTGATTTGCTTATCCTTGTTTGCGGAACCAACAAACGCCGATGCCCATCTACGTAATCAAGAGAGTCAGTGCCTCATTGTTATGTATATAGTCAATTAAAACGCATACAATGGACGGCCGAAATAGGTTAAAAAATCGTGCTTCTGAATATCTTTGAGTAGCAGGGTTGGTCTGAATTTGCGATTTTGTAGCTCAGAGTGACAATCGAAAGGCATTTCTGTAAACGGGGCTACGAGTTCAGCCATAGATTGTCGCGCGGACCTGGCAACATCTTTAAGACCTGCCAAGCGACGGAGCCGAGAGGATGTTGACAAGAAGAGGATGAAGAATTTGCAACCGCAATATGTAGTAGCGGCTTTAACCATTGCATCATAAAGTGTTGAAACTGGCTTTGTACCCGTATCCGAAACTGGCTTTGTATCCGTATCCTTAGCGATTTTGAGCTCGGTTAGCGTATGGGCTTCGTCGACATAAAGGATCAACCAAGCAGGGTCTTCCTTGTTATCCATCGTTGGTTTCAATTTCGTGATCAGATTGCCAAGTTCCGTGAGCGAATTGTGTAATTGTGGGGCAGGAAAGGCTCCTGAACTGTACTGCTCACACACAGTCTTGTAGAGAAGTGACCTGGAATTGGCTTTCGCCAAGTCATCCCTCAACAGGACAGGCAAAGACTGATTGCTGCCGCTTCGAAGCAACGCATCGACCTTGTTGGAAAACTCGCGGAATAGAATTGCAAAGAACTTATGGAAGGCCCCTACGGCGCTATCCAGATTTCTAGCCTTTGAAGCGATCAACTTGAAAAGTTTTGTAAGGTCTTCATCGGGATGCGGATACGCACCTGAATACAATCGATTAAGGATATGGTGCACAGAGAGATGCCGTATAGACAGACCTTGCTCGTTGTCTCTGGTATCTCGTATATTCATGGGGATGGTCGCCACGAGTTTTGCCATTTCATCCACAGTGCGCGATTTGCCAAAGCCGGAAGATTGGATAATCGCTGACGTATTTTCATCTGGATTGTCGCCAATGGATTTACGTATGTTTGTGAGGAGATTTATGTGATGTTCCCCGTAGTATCTGGTTTCCCAAGCCATTGACATCCAATTGGCTATGTACAATATCCATGAACCGTGGACAGCGAGCGTTTGGTATTACTCACTGTTAGACACGCCTGCGTCCTCGGATTCATTGGGATCTTTGATTGAGCTTTCGTTCACTACAGTGAAGGCACCAGATGTCAGAATGAAGGCCAGTTTTAAGAGAGTAAAGAGTGCGCAGTGATGCCAACGAGCTCACATCCCGTTGATACTCTCCCAATGAGAATGTGCAGACAATCGTTCGAAATATCTTCAAAGATCGATGAATTCTTCTCCGAGTCGTTTGACAGTTTCACATAGTTGTCGATGTTAAGATCTTTTTGCCCAACATCATTGATCAGAAATGGGCCTGAGACATGCCGAAGGTCGAGGTCATCGAGGTGCGAGAACCTAGGGTGCGACAGAATTGCACCCTTGAGCTTGGCAACGTTGAAGCCCTCGAAAACACGGACAGTGAATATCCCGCTGCGATCGTCGCCGTGAACTAAGCAGTTGAGTCTGAGTGCCATAGCGAAGGACGGTGTACCGAACAGAGGATTAACACAAAAGCTCTTTGTTGAATCCAAAGTTCTGAGTTTGAACGAGAAATTCACACGAATAGAAAGATTTTTTTTACTGATTTACGTTTAATAACACCCACAGAAAGGCCCTATTGCCACTGGCAATACTTTATCTTCAAGGCGAAAATAAAAAACCATTCGTGTGATCAACCCGGTGACAACACCCACCAGTGATTATGACTGCTTGCCCCCAGTAGGATATGCTCAAGATACCTAGCATTGGAACGTGAAGAAAACCACTGTGTCAAAGTTCAGAAGTAAAACTTACACAATGCATTGCCAACATACTAGTAGTAAGAGGGCTGAGCCAAGCCGTCCATGTCAAGACACAATCATTGAATTCATGTAGAAACCAGACATTCAACATTACTCGATTAGTACAGAAAGAAACATCACCACACTCTTAAGCGGCGCTTGAAACTAGGCGTCCCCGACATCCATCGCATCAGTATCGAGTCAACATCCATCGAAGTATTATCTCCAACAAACAGCGCTTCCAAGAACTCATCGCTCTCGTCCTGTGCTTCGGAATGATTCAAGAACTCATCTTCCACCCAATAAAAGCAGCTCTTTCCAATAGTCCAAAATGGTTTCATCTGATAGACATATTTTTGATCCCGGCCTTTAGGATGGGCATTGAACATCGAGCTAGGTGAGGCACCGATGTTGAGAAGCGCATTGTATGCGTCTTGGGTGGATTGGTCTTCTGGGATGCAGCCATATACCCTGTGTGATCGCCCATAGAAGAATAGACTATACCGTGGATGTGCGGGATGTTTCTCCTTGCCAGTGGACGGTGCAGCGTTGGATTCGGTACGAGACAGATTAGGTTTACTCGTTGGCTTTGCCTCTGGCTTATCAGTAGTTTGAACCACGAGCGATGGTGGGCGTCTCACTTTGACAGGCCTGCCGAGGGCCATGACAAGGGAAATATAAGGCCGACGCTTGCTCGCCTCATCAAGTGGTTCCACTGATCCACGAGGGTTTTTAGGACCGGGAAAGTAGAGAAGTTTATCTGCATCGATGGCCACGGTTGACTGTGGAGACCATGCTCTGGGCAACTTGACTTGCACGAGAATACCGGACATGTTGCTCTCCATAATGGGTTTATCCTTGTGCAAGAGCACCGGGATGTGCAAGTCGACCGAGCCCTGCGCAGGCCCGCCAATCACTGCCATGCCTCTGACGAACGCAACCCAAGCCATCGAAGTTGTCACCGCCGCATCATCTGTGCCCCTTGCAAAATGCGTGAATCGCACCCATGCGTTCTTGAACGCTTCGCGTAAGCATTGTCTGTCAACCTTGGTGTCCGGCCTTGATTCCAGCACTGTGGAGTGATATGCCGTGGCGGTCAACTGCTTCAGGAAGGTGATAAGACTGCACCCATTTCTCCATGGATAGCTTTCGTGTTGTTCGTTGGCGGATTCCGCCCGGACTGCGGCCATGTACGCACGCAGAAGAATGATTTTGGCCACATTCTCCCCTTGCTGTCTCACGTCGAGCGCCTCTTTGGCATCGTCCGAAAGTTCGTTATACAATCTCGCCATAGGCTCCGGACAGGAAGCACTCGTAGTCATCTGAATGGTGTCCAATGCCGCTTCCGCAAGTACGGGTTCTGATGGATACCCGCTGAACATGGGCATACCGTTCGTAGGCACAGAGAACGCCGTTCGCATATGATGCGCAACCATGCTATCAACGAGCTTGCGCGTCTGAATTTTCGCTGGAGAATACTCGAGATTGAGAAGGGTGTCGAGGACGGCAAGCCTTGGCATGAGATTCGTACTGCGGAAAATATCTGATACCTGCGACAGGCCCGTAAGCTTCGTGATAGCAAACTTCCTGATTTCAGTTTCCCTGTCTCCATTATGCCCAAGAAACGCCGATGCCCATCTACGCACTCAAAGGAGTCAGTGCCTCATTGCTATGTATATAGTCAATTAAAACACATACAATGGACGGCCGAAATAGGTTATGAAATCGTGCTTCTGAATATCTTTGAGTGGCAGGTTTGGTCTGATTTTGTGATTTTGTAGCTCAGGGTGACAGTCGAAAGGCATTTCTGTAAACGGGGCTACGAGTTCAGGCATAAATTGTCGCGCGGACCTGGCAACATCTCTAGGACCTGCCAAGCGACGGAGCCGAGAGGATGTTGACAAGAAGAGGATGAAAAATTTGCAATCGCAATATGTAGTAGCGGCTTTAACCATTGCATCATAAAGTGTTGAAACTGGCTTTGTACCCGTATCCGAAACTGGCTTTGTATCCGTATCCTTAGCGATTTTGAGCTCGGTTAGCGTATGGGCTTCGTCGACATAAAGGATCAACCAAACAGTGTCTTCCTTGTTATCCATCGTTGGTTGCAATTTCCTCATCAGATTGCCAAGTTCCGTGAGCGAATTGTGTGATTGTGGGGCAGGAAAGGCTCCTGAACTGTACTGCTCACACACAGTCTTGTAGAGAAGTGACCTGGAATTGGCTTTCGCCAAGTCATCCCTCAACAGGACAGGCAAAGACTGATTGCTGCCGCTTCGAAGCAACGCATCGACCTTGTTGGAAAACTCGCGGAATAGAATTGCAAAGAACTTATGGAAGGCCCCTACGGCGCTATCCAGATTTCTAGCCTTTGAAGCGATCAACTTGAAAAGTTTTGTAAGGTCTTCATCGGGATGCGGATACGCACCTGAATACAATCGATTAAGGATATGCTGCACAGAGAGATGCCGTATAGACAGACCTTGCTCGTTGTCTCTGGTATCTCGTATATTCATGGGGATGGTCGCCACGAGTTTTGCCATTTCATCCACAGTGCGCGATTTGCCAAAGCCGGAAGATTGGATAATCGCTGACGTATTTTCATCTGGACCGTAGCCAATGGATTTACGTATGTTTGTGAGGAGATTTATGTGATGTTCCCCGTAGTATCTGGTTTCCCAAGCCATTGACATCCAATTGGCTATGTACAATATCCATGAACCGTGGACAGCGAGCGTTTGGTATTACTCACTGTTAGACACGCCTGCGTCCTCGGATTCATTGGGATCGTTGATCGAGCTTTCGTTCACTACAGTGAAGGCACCAGATGTCAGAATGAAGGCCAGTTTTAAGAGAGTAAAGAGTGCGCAGTGATGCCAACGAGCTCACCTCCCGTTGATACTCTTCCAATGCCAATGAGAATGTGCAGACAATCGCTGGAAATATCTTCAAAGATCGATGAAATCTTCTCCAAGTCGTTTGACAGTTTCACATAGTCGTCAATGTAAAGATCTTTTCGTCCAACATCATTGATCTGAAATGGGCCTGGGACAAGCCGAAGGTCGAGGTCATCATAGTCGAGGTGCAAGAACCTAGGCTGCGAGAACCTAGGCTGCGACAGAATTGCAGACAGAATTGCAACCTTGAGATTGTAAACGTTGATGCCCCTGGAAACATGGACAGTGAATATCCCGCTGCGATCGTCGCCGTGAACTAAGCAGTTGAGTCTGATGGATGCCATAGCGAAGGACGGTGGACCGAACAGAGGATTAACACACCCAGCTCTTTGTTGAATCCATTGTTCTGAGTTTGAACTCGAAATTCACACGACAAGAATATCGCTTTTGTGATGTACTGTCCCTTGGCCATCGCCTCGACTTCCTCGTCGTCGTTGGGTGCTAGCATTTCTACCTCGTCCTCGCTGATGCCGTCGCATACCCGCCCGAGCCACCACGGCAAGCTCAAGCCGACGCAGCGCCAGCCGCACGTTGCTGGGAATGAGAGTGCGTAGTATGCAAGTAGGATTCGGTCGCGCGAGCAAAATCCTGATACGGCTTCGCTGGGTACACATAGCCAGAACCAGGTTTGGATTTGGTTCCAGGGCAGTCGATTGCCTCGCCGCTGTTGCCGCAGCGCCATCGCCTCCAGATTGATTTATGAAAGCAAAAGTGAGTTTGAGACGAACTCGCATGACGATGGGTCGTGGTCGAGCGAGGATATGACAGAGGATGATGAGGTGCTGCCTTTCTGTTCTTTTATATATTGAATCAAGGCTTATTGAATTGACTTTGTGCTTACGAGCAATGTGCGCTGGAGGAACAGCGAACCAGCAACCCCGCGCGCAATCTGAACATTACCTCGCTGGCACCTACCACCACCAGCAGTGCAACCCCGGCCGGCCACACCAGGTGCAGAACTCCCGCGTGCCGATGGGCGCGCGCAGCAGCAGAGGGAGACGCAGGCGATGGTGGAGGCGGCGGCGTTCGAGGCGCAGCGCCAGCGCGACATGTTCATGAAGCTGCCCAGGTCGTCGTTCCAGGACCTGGCGAACGTGCGCACGCGCAATGTGGGGCTGCTGTCGCAGCTGTTGAATCCGGACCCGGAGATTTTCCCGGTGAATCATCCCTACAGGCGTAGGTTTAGTTATGGGGAGATTAGGCCTGGGGCGTCGAGGGGAGGCGGCGGGGGCGGGGGTGGTGGTGGTGGTGGTGGTGGTGGTGGAGGTTCGGGTGTGGCGCCAATGCGCCCGTTGACGCCGGCTGCACCTGTGGCTGATAAGCAGCCAACAGCCCCTGCGGTTCCGGCCGAGCGTACAGATGGGTCTGCACAACAGCAGCAGCACCGTCGAAGCGAAAGCGGAAGCACGGCCGACAGAAAGTCGTCAGGATCTAATGTACCTTCGCGGATGAACTTCTCTCCACCGCGTCGGCCAGGCGGGATGAACCGCACCAAGAGCGCCGCCGCGATGCCTGTGTCTCGTCATCTTTTTGTGTGATGTGTGGTTTTTGTCTTGGTACTATATCATCGTCGTCCCTTTTCTACTCGTCCTCCCTCGCTATCCTCGCTATCGATAATTCATAACACCTTTTTTTTTGGTTTCTATTTTTCTCGATGTACCATATAGCACACTTGCCATCAACTGAATGTTTACGACCATTTTTTTTTTTCGCTACGACTCTTGTTCCATTGCTCCTTACCTCTCTCTTGTTTTTTTTTCTTCCACTCTCCCCCTTTTAAATGCATTGTATGTACTTTGGTTCTGTGTCTGCTTCACGTGTTTGAACTATCATAGTTGTTGTTGTTTTAATGCACATTTGGCTCTTGTTTCTTGGTTTTATTTTCATTTTGGGATGAGATGTCGAGTGATGCGCTCAGGTTTGAGGATTCAGGTGACTAAGTCCTGCCTAAAATCCGACTCCGAAAGCCCATACTCCGAAGGGCTTTCAATTCATCCCATTTGAGCGATTCGTGGATCTTTCATTATATTGACCAACATTTGCTTTGGGGCAGGGACGTCGGCCAATCAGCAGAGAGTACTAACACAGTGATACCGTGACGAGGAACCCCGTTCGCAGATGCATGAACTTAAGCAACTGATAGTGTGTGCCATGCTCAAGAGTCAAGACTTGCGATCAGCGGTGCACTGCATTGCACACGCGGGCGCTCCGGAGACCCTACATTAACTTCAAAACTTGGATTCATGTTTTTTTTTAAAAAAAACATCAGACTGGTTCAGATCAATATGCAGTTACACTGGCACCCACCGTCCACCTTTTATTGACCCGAGGACCCGAGGCACCTTTTCGGGAGCGACGCGAGCGCTGCGCTCAGGGAGATGTACTCATTTGTACGGCCCAGAATGTGACTCACCATTTCGAATTTGTGATGCATTTCTTTGTCGACTGCTAAAATACGTGGCGTATATGAAGCGCTCATGCTCGGCGGATTCATTTAGAGATAAAATAAATTGATTTTATAGCGCCTGCCCGCTGTTGGCCGTCGTGTACTGCTGCGACGGGACAGGAACCCATGGATATACTTGTTTATTAATACGTCGTCCCAACTTTCTGGAAATATTCCATTCGGAGACTTTGCTCGTGCGATGTGGAATTGCATCAAGAAACATGGCTCAGGTTCCAGAGAATTGTCCATGTTTCCCTAGACTGTCATATCACTTCGTGGCGGTCCATTACATTAAGTGCGAGCGTCATCTGAGTATGTGTATTCCTGTGCACAAGTGACCTTAACGCCGACCGTCGTTCGCGTCGATAGAGTAATCTTCATTTCAGCTGACCATTCATATCTCATCAACGCCGTTACACAGAACACAGAAGCAAACAACGGTGGACTTATCGAAGAAAACTATAAGCACAAGAAGCACTGATGCTCTTGAAGGAGTAAGGAGAACCGTAACCGCTGCTCTGGCTCTCGATTCTACGTCCGCAAGGAAATTAGAATACACGCTCTCATGACTCGAGCGCAACTTCTCCACTGGGAACCGATGCTGGAACTTAGAACGCACATCGAAAGAAAAATAAAACCCTCAAGAGAGGAAAGGCTCCAGAATCACTCTTACGCCACCGTCAGAGCTGCACACACAGTACCAATAGGGGGCAAAATCGATTGTGCGTGCGTCAATGGATTTCAAAAGGTTTGGGATATCCACGTATGTCACGGAGATTTCAAGGTCACAATCTCTTTTTCGTGGGTATTGTTCAAGGTCAAATAGTGGTGAACCCCAAAGACTGAATCGTTGATCGTGGGATGCGGATTCCACCACCGTTGTAAATCCGCTCTCCCAACACGTTGACCTTGAAAGGATTTGAGGATTCACCAAGTTCACGTTTGAGAGAAAAAGCTGGGCGGGAACTTAACGGTCCTCCACCCCCTTCCCATCATCTGCATCAAAACTCGTCTTTTTTGGCTTGATGGACACATTTTTTCAGGGCTATGAATAGTATTGCCATTCCCCATCAGTGTTGGCCTCGCATAAACGATTTAATCTTTCTTTCGCATGAGTGCAGAACGATCATAACGATGGCGAAGAGCCTATTTTCCCAAAATCTTCCCTTCACGACCGATTCTCATGATCAGACTACTTACTATTCAGGGATCTATATCGGATTAATATATATATATCCTTGTTGAGATGTTTGAGTTTCTCTCCAGGTGGCACTTCCAAGAAAACATTCGGGATATTTCTGTCAGATCCACGGGAGACGTGGTGCGTGTCACTCCTTGCACCCACCATCATCAATCATAGCCATCATCAAACGTTCATAAAATTTTTACGTCGATGTAAAAACTTGCTGCAGACGCATTTTTTGAAGATGGGCATTGCGGTGTACTGAAACATACTCTCTGCGGTGTATAGGACACTTTAGTTAAGCGCTAGCTTCAAGCTCTAACATGGAGCTTAATTGGCACATCAACCTTCGTATTCTCAAGGCTTAAGAATAGACTGGGAAGAAGCTGAAGAACAATAGGCCAGACGTCAGGATTGACTGTTGACAACCCTGACATCCTCGGGAACCTCAAAGACTGATTTTCAAAAGATCAAAACAAGACAGCGACACGTATCCACTGGACCTACATAGACACTGCTGCGCCGTTGAGACGGCAGTCAATCTTGTGTTTTACAAAATCTACACCTTCCGGGCCCCGGCGTTTGAGCCCTCCCTGTCTTGCCTTTTACCTGCTTAGCCGTACAGCTGGCCTGTCATCTTAATTACTTTCAATTTTGAAAGATGTGCGCAGTAGGCACTCGGTTATGCACACTCAATTACCCGACTCGGAAGTTGTAGTCATGGCGCCGAGTACGACCTTTGCGCCACAATTTCTTGTCTAGCTATATTACGGTTGCGCGGTTTGAATTATGCCGCTATGCGATGCCCTACCCACCACTCCCATAGACCTGACCTGTGCATCGTCTCCCCGTCGTGCGTGACGGTTGGGATTGGGATAGCTCCGTGACAGTACAAAGACGCCTTCACTTGATCGTGGTGCTATTGAACGACGGATATGATATCCGACGTTCGTCGGACAAACATGAAACGCTGAGTCGACATCGTAGTTGGCCTCGAGGTATTAACTGTCATGAAGTGGGCTCATAGGAGGATTAATATATTCTATCGTGCTGATCGAAGAGAGAAGCAGCATAGATTCTGTAGGCACCTATGACGACGCATAGTAACCAATAGATTGATGTTGTGTTTTCACCGAAATAATCACTCAGGCAGGAACGTATTCTCACCCTATTTAGAAATCTATTCAATACTGATCTGTAAAAGCAGGGCTCATCTGAAACCAAGGAAAATCAGGCTACTGATTATGTCTTTTCGAGCATTGGAGTTTGGATAACCATGAAATACTTTGTTTTCAATGTAATCCTGAATTTATTCTTCAAGAACATCTTTCACTTTTTGTGACACATTTTTGCTCATTTTTGTTCAAAACAGGCCTTGTGCAAATCAGTAGTACTATGTATAGTTCTCTCTACTTTAAGTCTCTGATGGCAAGATATACGTTGTCCAAACAGTTAACATACCCACTCCGGGTAGTACCATGCTTAATGTGCTACACTAGAATGTATCTCCTCGATTGTGCTGCAAAAGATACTGTCAACCAGAATAATTACAGGGTTTCATCAATTTGGTACTATACGTGACGACGAGCTCTACCAGGGAACTAGGCGCGCGTGGCTAAAAATAGACCACATGGACACGATGCCATCACGTTTAGTTGTGATTTGGCCCTTTTCCGCTCACTTCCGAACAGTAGTATAGGGAGGAGATGGAGAGAAATACCCCGTCGACTGGTTTGAAGAATGTCAAAAAAAGTCTATCATAGAAATTGAGATACAGTTATCTAGTTTCTGGAAACAGTTCTGTTACCCATCAAAAACTTGCTTTGTAGGAGTTGGCAAGCCTTTGATGGGTGATAGCCTAGTAGTGAAGGAAGACTAAAAAGTGCCCGAAGACTCCATAAAGAACACATAATAGAATTCTTAACAGGATACGACGTACGTGATATATGTGGAATACATACAATTCCGTTGTGATAGGAAAATCCAACTATGTGCATACTCAGGTACCCCTCCGGCCCAATTCGAAAGTAACCGGTTTCAAGGCGTACTGGTCCCATGTTTCTACTCCTCAACTGCCTCTTTGCAATATTTATTTGCCATTTCACTTGCTCATGTCATGATCGATGAAAAAGGTTTTCTAATACAGAATTTGCAATCTGCTCTCAAATCATGCTGGGCCATATGCCCCTGACTTAGTCCGGATATCTTTCAACATGTCTCCGCAATGCGACTAGATGTTACAGATAGATGCCAGGCCCCCAGCCAAAGAGGTAACTACGTTGTATGTTCGGGGTATATCCATGGAGAAATTGTGCTTCTGCGTTTTGAAAGAAATCAACATTGGCCATGATCCTCATTATCGGTGTATTAGCACGGTGCTTGGCCATCGTCCACGCTCCACGCAGACTTGTTGCATAGGAATTTGAATACCTTTGAATAGGAACACTTGATTAGTAGGAAACAACCACAAGCTTGATTGCGTCATTGCTACTCCGATCCGTGTGGATGAGCGGGTGATGCGTCTTGACATGCTTACTTGTACCGATATCGATGAGGTCTGTTCAAGCCAATAGTTAGTGAGCGTTGATACTCGTAGATCAAGACGGATGTCATAAAACGATTGTAGTATTGAAATCAACAGCTCCATTCTCTCATCGTTAGGTAGATATCTGCGATAAACATTTAGTTTAATTGACTGCTTGTAAGCGCCCATGAACGAACAGGCTTTTTCATCAGCATTTTCCAGGAAAGGTCTCCCATAATCGTATCAGAATCTAGTTAAATCAATACACACGCGTATAAAGACTGTTCCTTGTGGTCTTTTTATCGTAGATAATAATCTACGCTTCTGGAGAATTATCACAATACCTCGGAAAGCGGATGGCGGAGTAATATCACAAGCCGAGCCAGCAAAACATATGACGCGCGACAAGGACAGAGCGAACTGACCGGAGTCGACCCGGTTCATTTTACATCTGCGGTTCATATAGGTCTGCATACATTGTCGTTGCAAGGCACGTTGCTCTTGACCCACCACCACCACATGAACCTGGCATTCGAATGTGTCAAAGTCAAAGGAACAAGAAGGGAACACAATCGACGCTATCTCCTCATAGCATTGTCTAGCCTTGTCTATGTTCTTATTCCACGACACGAAGAAGCGGCGGTTTGGCAATTGGCATCCATCCATTCATCGCCCACCAGATCCACGGTCCCACATGCACCTTTAAATCAAGGCTTTTAATACACCACTTGACCACTTGGCTCTTTATCCCCGGCCGTGGTCGCGGTCAAGCCTCAAGCCAGGGTACACCCCATATTCTTGCAATAGTAAACCATCGCGACAGCAGATTTATGAATAAATCATCAAGGAACGTATAACCCTTTGCCCTTCCAGCTACTGCGTACACTCCAACCTCGCCGCGATAAGCAGATAGTGGTGATCGTTGATCATGGGCTCCCACTGCCCAGGTACGCAGGTTCTACTCGCCTCCAAAAAAAAATGCAAGTCACGGTACGGTAGTCGGTAGGACACGGTGTTATTTTTATCAGCCTGCTTAGGAGCTGATTATGGTTAGCTCAGTGACGCGTCTATTTATATCTGCTTCTGGGGAAACCTTCGCGTCCATCGTGATTCAAAGCCACGAAAGTGGAAACAGTCCATGTAAGCTGTGAAGTCCCCGCTTTAAAAATATATTGTATATTATGCATTGACATGGAAAAGAGGCAGACTGAGCAAAGCACAGGAACTGACACTGGACAGGGACACTGTCACTCCCTTAATAATTAATACGCAACACCAGACTCCCAATGCATTAGGCTTGGCAATTTAAATGAAGCCTAGATTTGGCCTGCCCAGTGCCGATCGACTGCCAGTGGACCGGTGCGAATGCTCATTGCTCATTGCCCATTGCTCTACTTATGTGCATTGTGCCCAGCACCGTAAGTCTCCGGTTCACGCACATGCACACACACATCGGACATCCACCGTGTAAAGTGTTCGTTTCAATTTTACAGGTACGTAATCAATACTCGACGGAGTCCGTCTTTTCTCAAATTCTCATTTCCGAACTGAAGTGCTCCAAATTTACAATCAAAGACCAAAGTCGACGTATGTAAGTATATATATATATATATATATATATATCCGAAATGCGCCTAGCGCCTATGGAGACTGGTAACCAGCGGAGGAGACGAAGCGAGAGCTCAGAGAACCTTGTTACAGCTAGGGCGGTCTGACCACCAGTCGACTTAGCACTGGCGTGGCCACTGTTCATGACAGGGACATAACTTATCGACATGACATGATCAGCATACGAAAGGCCAACGTTCAACGTTACGTTCAACCACAACCCAACCGACTCCAAGCCATGATCGATGATCAACGCCTATTAATGTAACTACTATACTGTACTTCACATCAAAATTCACATCAGCGTCCACGATCCCATCGATAAACAGAAACTTCAAGCTCGCTTACCCTTCGCCCCCGATATGGAAACAATACGCTAGATGCTGAGAAGTTCCTCTGACCGGCTGTTCAGAGGACCAATTCCAAAGGTACCTCGATAGGGCAGGGTTTGATACCTCCCGACCGGTCTGTGTGATAGTGGTATAGGTTCGGCGCTCTCAACCGGTGTGTTACTTGTGTTTTAAACAGGTGTTATACCACATCACGTGACCTTCAGAGTTTATTATTATTATTTTTTTTTTTTAAAAAATGCATGGCCAATTGACTGGAAGTCCTAATTTTTAAGCTTAAGCAAAGCTATAACTGATTATCCTACTGTTACATGGCTTATAAGATATATCTGTGATGTTTGTAAAGCTACCCAACACCATAGGTCATTTTTGATGCATACACGGGGAAATGTGACGGTGTCACACGGTGTGACCAGGGATCACAAACTCACTTTTTGCCGACTACATGCCGCCGCGGCATGAAGTACAAAGTTAGAATTTAGAAACAGCGTACCATTTGATTGACAACACTTTCCTGTAGCAAAACTATCAATAAAGGTCTAAAAATTAATGTAGATTGTTGGTAGATTGAGAAGTTTTGACTATAATACCCCCGAAGATTAACACCAGTAAAACACAAAGGATTTTGACCCTCTGGCTGTGTTATTGGTATAACACGTGTGTTACATTGGTGTAATACCTTGGCGTGGTATACCAGTATGTAACAAACCCAGCACTATACCTCGACTTTTTTTTAAAAAAATACGACCCTCTATTATACTACATATATAGCCAAGGCCGCCAGAGTATACTGACAGTGATAACTGAGATTTTCGCAAGTCACAAGTCATCGATCGATCAATCCATTATCCATTATCCACTGTCCACTGTCCACTGTCCAGTGTGCCAGTGTCCACTGAATTCAACCAATCGCAGCATAGGATCGGCATATGCGTATTTACGTCAACTCTCGTGTCATGAAGACATGAACATGAACCGCACCGGCGCACAAATCTTAACTTGAACTTGAAGCTATATCGAAAACTCAAAAACCTAACAAAACGACGTAGACGGAGACGGAGACGGAGACGGAGACGGAGATCGAAACTCGAGACTATTTAATTAGTAGAGGCTCGAGACTCGAGAGCGAATGCCAGACAAACTGACCCGACAGGCTGCAAAATCCAGAATCCAAAAGTTCAAACAGGTCATGGTCATACCCTGTCATACCGTCACGGGCATATGAGCAGAGTCGGATATTAGTTGATAATCGATAATCGGTTAGAGTTCTGGAATCTGGCCGACGCCGGTACACCGTTACGAGGCTAAATAGGGGCCAGGGCATAGCGTATCTCAGGCTCGCGGCCACTGCTCTAAAAAAAAAACTAAACACTGACCAGTGACGACGGCGTTAATTTCCAAAAGCCAAAAAAAGCCAATAGAGAACATTGAGCAATCAAAATCTAGTCAAGTACATTACGAACTTGCACAATGCGGAAGACTGAAGACTGTATACTCCGACTCGGAATGTATCCATCTCATTCGAATCAAAATGTTAACGCATACACCATATCACACCATATCACATCACATCAAATCATATCAGAAACAGAACAGAACAACAACAACAACAACGGAGTTGAAAAACGACGAGGACAACAACATACAACACACACCGCACAAAAAATTTAAAAGAAAATACACACGCATAACTTCCAAACTTTTCCAGAAAACAAACAGAAACGTATTTTTAGTTACAACAAAAACCGGATAGACGACAACAACGACGACGACAACAACAACAACGACGACGACAACAACAACAACAACAACAACAACAACGACGACGACAACAACAACAGGAGCGAGCAGCAACAACAACAGGAGTAACAACAGGAACAACAACAACAGCAAAAACGAAAAAATGAAAGCAGCAAGCAGCAAGGCAACAAGGCAGCACCATATAAAAGCAACAACAACAGCAATAACAAGTAAAAAGTAAAAAGTAAAAAGTATGAAGTATGAAGTATGAAGTAAAGAAGTAACAAATAAAGAAGTAAAGAAGAGTGATCAAGCAACTAAACAGGGCAATGAACGACCCAACCAATCCAACTAATCCAGCGAGAATTCAAAGAAGGAAGGTAGGGGAAAAGTACAATACTTCGACAATGTAAAAAAGCAAACTCAAATTCAAAAAGGGTAGGGGAGAAGAGTAATAACTCGATAACTCGAACTCGAACACGAAGAAAAAGCACGAATCTCGCACCTCAAAAAAAAAGAAAAAAATGAACAAAAAGAAGAAGAAAGCAAACAAACAAACAAGCAAAAGAACGTCACGAAATAAGGACGATAGTATGTAAGTATGCACATATAGATTACGGATAAGTGGATAAGTGGATAAGTGGATAAGTGGAGTGGATAAAGTCGCGGATCGCGAGTAACGAGGGATCGCAGACCGGAAGGGTCCGGAACGACGTAGTTAATGATTAACGATGCGGTTGACGGTAAACGACTCTGTGGTTGACAGTAAATGGTTGACAGTGAACGGGTGATGGTCGACGATATACAATTGACAGGTAAGGTAAGGTAAGCAGGGAAGCAGGGAAGCAGGTGATGTAAGCAGAGGTTCCTGTATGCGGTGGTCTGTATGCGGAGGTGGAGGCAGCAGCGGGATCGCGGAATCAAATCGTGTCAAAGCAGGGATGAGGGCAGCAGAATTCCACGAGGAAAGAGGAAAGAAAGGCGCGCATTGCTTCCTCTTTTTTTTGTCTTAGGGGCGGGTGGTGGGGGGAGAGATCAAATGGCGTGCGTGCGGGTACGGGTCAGAGCGGCGGAGCGCGAAGCAGGCGAGTATATAACGACGATGACGACAATGTTAAAGAAGATGACGATGATGATGAGGTTGAAGATGATGACGATAATGATGACGATGACGATGAGGGGGAATAAGAGGAGGAATAGCGCGATGTAAGCAGAAGTGGCAGGCAAAAGGGGCTGGTGGGGCAATGTGAGTAAACTTGCGATGAAAAGAAAACTCAGGAAGAGAAAGGAATCAGCAAGCGATAGCGATTACGATTGGTGATGGGCGATGGGCGATGGCGATTACGATGAAAAATGTCGATGGGCGAAGGCGAAGGGGGAGAGAAATGAGCTAAGCGCCGCACGCTCAAGCCGAAGCCGCGCTCGTCGACGCACTAAGCGCAGGCGCATGTGCAGGCGGATGCGGATGCGGCTGTAATAGAGGCAGAGGTGCGTCAGACCCCGCAGAGCTGTTACCATTGCTATTGCTACTATCGGCAGCTGTAGCGTTGGCGGTAGCGGCGGCGTTGGCGTTCGAGGCATTGGCGCTTGTAGCACTCATAACACCCACCGGCGAGAAATACGGCGGACGATGCACATACGTCGTCGTATACCCCGCAAGGAGCGCGTTGGGCCCGCCGAGCTGCGGATATGACGGGACGGGGTAGTGGTATACTAGTGCATGCTGCTGCTGCTGTTGGTGCTGCTGTTGCTGTTGCGGTACCTGTTGCTGTTGCTGTTGCGGAAGCTGTGGGTAAGGCTGCTGAGGCGCCGGCTCGGCGCTGGAGGGAGAACCAGAATTAGGATAGGTCTGGACGTGCGCGGCGGGCCCTTGCATCTGCGGATGCGCATGCGCGTGCGCGTGCACAAGCACATCAGGTAAAATCTCCATCTCGACGTCCGCATTACTCGCTGCGCGCTCGCGCTCGGTATGGCTCTGGCTCTGGGCATCACCTTCAAGACAGCACGTCCCTTTCTCCATATGATATTTCAACCCGTTAGGGTTCAGATAGGACTGTAAGGTAAGGTTAAGGATTAGAAAATGTATGTGTATGTCACGTCAAAAAAAAAAAAAAAAAAAAAAAGGTTTATGCATATATGCAAGTGTGTGTGTGTGTGTGTGGGGAGGGGACTGGGACTGGGACTGGGACTTGCCTTGGTACATCGTGGAGTCTATACAATATGAAATGTAAAAATCAGTCGGATGGAATAAGATGCATATACGAAGGAGAGAGGGAGAAAGAAATACGCACCGGACACCGGAACAGCTTTTCCCTCCTCTTCACCGCCCCCGCCCCCGCCCCCGCCCCCGCCGACGACGACGCGCTCGCGCTCGTGCCGATTATCGCCATTTTTTTAGATTTCAATTTCGCTGCCGTCGGAGATGACGATGACGATTTTAGAATTTCCAGTGGTGTTTTTGAATTTGAGGTGGGGCGTCCTCGAGGGGGTGTAGTAGTCGTAGTCGTAGTCGTAGTCGTAGTCGTAGTCGTAGAAAACGAAGTTGTAGAAGAGGGGGAGGAAGAGGAGGAAGAGGAGGAGAAGGAGGAAGATGAGGAAGGGGAGACAGAGAACTTGACGTTCTTTTTCGATGGCCCAGCGCCGGGCACATTTTGCGCGCATACATTCGTCGGTACATCCACACTCTGATTCGCTAGTAGCGCCTCGGCATTGCTACAATCCGACATATCCAGATCCAGGTCCAAGTCCTCCTCGTCATCTGAGCTCGCGAGCGTAAGGGGCGACATAAGCATCATCTCCGCCGCGCCGTGCGAATGCAGGTGCGCGAGCGCAAGCGCGGATGGGGCCATCAACGAGTGATACGCCTCCACACCAACACCAACACCAACACCAACACCGCCCTCAAAATCAAAATCGTACGCATTCAACGCACTAATCTCCTCCGCGTCCGCGTCCGCGTGCGGGTAGGGATAGGGATAGGGGTAGGGGTAGGGGTCCGCGGGGTCAACGGGCAGACTCGGTGTGAAGGGCGTGTATACCGGCGGGACACGACCCGCAGCGCTCGATGCGAGAGACGACGATTTGCGGTTGGCACTGAATGGGCCGGAGGTCGGCGACGAGAAATCCGAGGGCGTCGACGGCGCCGAGGACGAAAACGAGGACGACGAGGAGGAGGACGAAGACGGCGAGGACAAAGACGAAGACGAAGGCGACTCCGACGGCGCGCGCGAGGATCCCGGGGTGCCTGTGCCTGTGCCTGTACCCGCGCCCGCGCCCGCGTCCGCGAACGCCAACGCAAACGGTAACGGTACCGACGTCTGGATCAGCGGCACACCCTTTAGTCCCTCGCGCGGGTACACGCGCTTGCCGTTCGGCGCGAGAAGCATGATGTGGTCCTCCTCGAAGTGGTCGATCAGCGCGTGGAGGTCGGCGAGGCGGGCGCCGCAGCAGTAGAAATTCGAGCACTGTGAGGTGAGGTGAAGTGGAGGTGAAGTGAAGTGGAGGGGTTATCGATTAGCTTTGTCCTGAAATAGACGCGAAAATAAAGTATATGCGCACCAGAGAGCGCTCGAGACTTGTTATATGGTCGATATTGCTCTGATTAGCGTCGGCGGTGGGTGAGACTATATATTGCGCGTTGGACATCGACATGGACATATCCGACCACGACGACGACGACGACGACGACGAGGATGATGATGATGATGGAAAAGGCGGGGAAACAGCCATCGGGAAATTATTCCTGCGCATGTGTAACGCGGACAACCTGCACGTTTCGTTTGATCAGATAGATAAAAAAGAAATAGAAATAGAAAGAAGAAAGAAGAAAGAAGAAAGTGGGGATTGTCTAGTGTAGTCTAGGTTATATCTGACTTACGTCGTTGACTCCGACTCCGAGACAGGATTCAGATGGAGTTGATCAGCGCGATACCGATACATGTCTGTAAAATGAATAAATCAATATAAATGGGGGTGGGGGGCAACTTGTAGGTGGCCGTGGCCGTGGACGGGGACGGGGCGGCGGTGTCTAGTATGCTACGATGCAATAGCAAGAACGAGCACCATCGAGCGCAAATCGAAAAAGCAACGTAAAAAAAAGCTAATAGACAGATGCCCAACTCGGATGGAAGCTGGAAGCCAAGGAGCCGTACTCACCTGCTTCTCCGTATGTTTATGTCTTGCAGATGCCTTCTTAATCTTCAGGGCACGAGGCACTTATTAAATTTACACCACCAATCGAGAATCGAGAATCGAGAATCGGGAATCGAGATTGACCGACTTTGACCGTGAACGTTACGTTGAACTTTGGGATTCGCGCAAAGGGAAGGGAGGTCACTGGCAGAGGCAGAGGCACGGGCAATAATGTTGGCGTTCAGTTGCACTTGCATATGCATTCCCGCTTCTTATTATGTAGCCCGGGGGGGTGGGGCACACATATATTATCAATTGTAGTGATGGCGACAAATAAAAAGTGATATGTTCTCGTTCTCCATCCATCCATCCATCCCATCGTATCGTGCTAAACCACGTACGTACAGACTCCAGAGAGCGATGATCGATGACGGAAACCCACCCATGAAAATTTTCCTCAAATCGCCTCCCTGTGGCTCCCTGTGGCTCCCTGTGGCGACCTCGCCTAGCTAAAATGCAGGGTGCAGGGTGCAGGGTCGCGGGGTGCCTGATCACAAGTTACTTACTTATATTATTACCTTTTGCTACTAGTATCACCTTTAGCTACAGTCCACCTTTTGCTACAACTTTGCCAAATTGCAAATTTTTTCCATTTTTGCCGCGATACAGGTCCCATACAGTTGGAGTTCTTTGAACTTTTGCCCAATCTTCGTCACCCAATCTTCGTCTTCGTGCTCCCAGAATAACGAGTCTTCGACCATGTACACCGTACCCACTGTCACCGTCGAATGATCGGCAATGTTGCAAAGCGCAATGGATCGAACAGACTTTACACATCTATTCTGAATCCAAACCATAATTATACTTGAGGATCGGACATCTTGCTTGAAAATAACTGCATTTCGAAGAGGGTTGTGTTGTGTTGTGAGAAGTCCGAGTCCAATCCAACTTGGTATTCATCACATGGACTTGAAGTTGAATTTAAACTCGATTTGTAGTTTACAGTATTCAATGTCAATGAACCAGAACGATTAGTACTAGAAATCGATAGATGCCTCCATGACACACGTAGTAACCGTTAACCTTGGAAATATTTCCCCCGAAATCTCTACCTAAATTCTCGAACCTCAATTTCCCCCTAAATCAAAATCAAATAGAACAGACAAGCATACAAGCATGCAACACAACACAACTTACCAAGAATGTGTCGCTGACTTGCTGTCTATCTCCGCTGGCTAATACCCTACAATTGAATTTCGCGCTTAACTTTGATGATGATGCACTTCTGATTTACTAGTATGCCCGACATTGCATTGCGACTGACGCTGGGCCGCTTGATATCATACACTGGACTCGGCCTTGGGCTTGGGCAGCCTTGCATGTACCTACCCCAAAGACAAGAGACCTAAGAGGACTCACACCCACACCCACCCCCAGAGATATCCAAGGATATCCAACGCACCCAAAATGAAGAAGAGGAAGCCCAGCGGAACACCGAACAAACAAACAGAACACGACAGACACTGACAGAGAAACACAAAAAATTTACTCCCTCCCTCCCTCCCTCACTCACTTGAAACTTCCTTGCTTCACAGAACCAGAACCTCAAAACCCCGCTCAGGACTCGGGAGTGGGAGCTGAGACTCGGATCCCGGAAGAAGTGGAAGAAGTGAAGAAGTGAAGAAGGGAAGAAGTGAAGAAGGCGCCCGCGCGCGCGGGGTTGGAACTTGGTTGGAACATGGTTACAAGCAACAAGCAACAAGCAACAAGCAACAAGCGCAAAGGTTCACGTTCAACCGCCCGCATCCCGCATCCCACATCCCGCATCCCGCAGGACCTGAATTAACCAACCTAACCAACCTATCAGCATCAATGGATCAAACGCAAGTCTAAATCAGGCCGTTCCTAGTTCACCTCGCGTGCGCTTGCGATTCACTACGAGACTACGAGACTACGAAACTACGAGTCCGTGACGGGGGTTGAAGCTTGAAGGGCTAGAGTTGTGTGCGTACTTAGTACTAACCGTAGTGCGTGCCGACAGAGTGATCAGCTCCTGCTCCTGCTCCTGCTCAGCGCTCGCGCTCAGTCCAGGACTCCAGATGCACGAGGCGACGCCGAGGGAGGGATGGGAAGAGGGATGGGAAGGGGAAGGTCCAGTTCCGTCTTCGTTAGGCCTCATCTTCATCGTAAAGTTGGGATTTGGAGGAATTGGGGATAGGGACTCGAATCTCGGGGCCCGGGCCCGGGCCCGAGGCGCCGAGGTGTAAGTAAATAATTATAAAGGTATAGGTCCAGGTATAGCGTTGACGTCGACGTCTGCACCTTGAACCTTGAACCTTGGTAGAATCATCTAGTTCTAGACCGTAGACCGTAGACCACCTTACCATCACCATCACCATCCCCATCCCCATCACCATCGCTGCTAGATGACAACTCGAAGCGGAGAGTATCGAGTCGAGGTCGATGTCGAGCGCACTTGATTTGATTTTTGGTCCAGTGAGCTTTGCAGTCAACTTCGAACCGTGTTCAAACTTCAATAAATTTAAATCCGTCACCCATTCATTGCCAGTGGGCGGCTGGGCGGCTGGATCCTGGGCGACTGTTCCTCAGTCCAACACTACGCGCTACGCTAACGCTGGAAATACTGTAGCAACAATCAATCAGTCAAACCACAATCAAACCACAATCACAATCACAATCACAAAGATGACGGAGAACTTGAACTTGAGTTGAAGCTTGAAGCTTGAAGGGTTGCTTGATCTTGGCTTGATCACGATGATAACCACGAACCATAAACCACGAACCATACTTAAACCCATAAACCCATCTGATGACATTGACATTGACAGTGCGTGTGATCTGAATTTCTGAATAAGCGCTCGCTAAATATATATATATATACCGTGTCATTGATGACTGATGATTGACTCTTGAGCTTGAAGCATCCGAACCTAGCTGAACCCTGCGTGCCGTCGTGGTCGTGCGAAGTTCTGATCAGAATCGAATTATCGAACCGTTGACGTGCGTGGCCATTGGGCGATAGAATAGAATAGAAATGTATGAAAAAATAGACACGGGATTGATTGGTGATTAATGATCAATGATTAATTGATTAACGATTGGTGACGTCGCTGGGCAGTGGGTAACTGGGTTGCATCGACTCGACTCCGTCGACGGTGACGATGTGTGTAGGTAATCGTTGGTCGTTGTATTTCATCACTGTACATGTGTAGCAAACTGGCTTAGCTGGCAGTGGTACCTGTTGTTATATATAACCTATTAGTATTGCCCTGTCATGAGCACATTGAAATAATGTCCCGACCCAACGTACCTCGACCTCGACATCAACAGTCAATTCCAATGTCAACGGCGTCGGCGATACCAAATACTAATACTAAAAAGAGATCTCAACCAAACCCGTTTTAGCGCGTCTTCCCAAAAAATTCACAGTAGAAGATAGATAGCTCCAATAGCTCCAATGGCGATGGAATCTTGACGATTCCGCACAACACGCGGGCGCGCCGCGAACTAAGCGAGCCTTGGGTTCAATGATGATGTCAACCATAACGAGAGCGCCAGACCAGACCAGACCAGACAGACAGACAGACTTTACATAGTCTTCCAACTTCCAAGTTCCAACATTCCAATGGCTCCGACTGTCGACGCTCGCAACCGATTGAATCTTGGAGATTCCGCACAACACGCGCGCGCGCCGCGAATTAAGCGAACTTCGAACCTCGAGGTCGATGATGATATCAATCAATAACGAAAGCGCCAGACAGACTTTACATAGCCTTCCAACTTCCAACTGCTAGAATTTCGAAAAGCGAGCTAAGCGAGTTATGTATCATATATGTGTTAGTACATATATCTCCCCAAACACAACACAACCGTAAGCGGTAAGTAAGTAGCGACTTACGGTTACATTTCTTTTGCCCGTGTCCGTATCGACTCGACTCGACCCGACTCGTTTCGTCATTCGTCGTCGAAGTCGTTACCTGGACCTGGACTAGCGAGTAGACTCCGAGTCCTAGTAGACTAGATCGACGCGTTAGCGAATCGCGAGTCGCCTGGTATCAAGTCTCGACGACCTACATACCACTTACGAGGATCCGGGATCCGGTAGGCCCCACTGTCCCCACTGCACCATTATGATTATGTACAGTTAGTTGAAATTAAAATTTAAATTACTTGTGGGCGTAGGTGGTGCTTGGGTAGTGGTACGCATCATGATGATATCTGTCACGTCATCAAAAAAAAATCAGCTTTGCAAATGCAATGGTGGGCCGACCAATGGTCGACGACCATCGATGTTGGAACAAGAAAAAAAAGGACATCAAAATAACTTGGTAGTGTGCACCATAGTACACGGGCAGCGAGCTCGACGGACGTTTGTTGAAGTTGACTGGGCCGCGGCGTCCACATATTCCATGGCCTGTTGGCGAATCGCGATGTAAGCAAGCTGATGAGCGCTTAACAACTAGTTCGCCCGTCCAGGCCCCACGATGCAGCCCTAGTACTAATAGTGGTAAAAGTGTGAGGGTTCCCAGAACCAAAACCAGTTTGTCCATTAGTTCAAAGCGGAACGTTCAACTTTGACGCCAGGTCGGTTCGACGTTCGTTAATTTTAAAGGAGGATGAAATCCGATGAATGGAGTCGAGCCGATGGATGACATGAATCGCCGAATCGAACCTGTGGGCGCGCGGAACGAACTGCCGAACAACTCCAATTACAAGTCACAGACTCGCAATTGCGCCAGGGTCAACTCAAACTTCCCCCGGAGTCCGGGCGCCTTGATAGGAGAGGGAAGAGACTGAGAGAAGATTGAAGATCCGTGCTTCTCCACCTGCTAAAAGTAAAGCTTGTGCTAAATTATATAACTTAAGTTATAAGTAAAGACTAAATGCCGTGATCAATACATACATTTGAAAATTTTTCCAAGGACCAATAGGCACAGAATCTTGCCAAAGGCTCAACGAGGCTCCTGGAAACGTTATGTACGGCATTGAAAAAATTTAGTCGTCCAGGGTCCAAGACTCCAAACCGAAAGATCTAAGTATAGCCGAGGCCCCATGACTGTTCAATGTTGGACTCAATTCTAACTCTGGGGAATTAGCTAGCTTTGGGGTTGGCGTTTTTGGCGTCCGGCTTGGAGAGAATTGCCAATTGGGGGATCATGAGAGATGTCCGCGATTTGCTCCTTCCTCTAGTGCGTACTTAAAGTTAAAAGTTAGAGGTCCAATGCGCCGCTAATACAATTACAAAGTGTATCCCTAAGACTCCTTGAAAGCATTTTTAGTATTAGCATTAGTATTATTACAGTAAAGACATACCACCAATCAACCAAGGTTCGAACTTCGTATCGACGTACCTATCAATAAATTGGATAATCAATCCAGGTGTCCGATGTCGACCAGAATTCGTGCGACGCGCATGCGCGTGATATGATACGTACCTCATGTTCACAGTTCATCCCAGGAGTGATACGTAAAGGCTTAATCTTGCAAGGGGGGCACTCGATTGTCGGAGCGCTGAGGAAGGCGAGAACCAGAAACTGCAGGACCCAGGATTCAGGACTGAGGAGACAGCGGCGAGCTTGACGCTAAAAGGCTAGAGAATAGGTTTCGGTTTAAAAATAGACTGTGAAAGGTTATTCAACTTACTGTGAGCGGGTTGGTTGGGCTGGAAATTTCGCTTTGAACGGGCGCTGTGTTGGATGACCAGGTCATTGACCATTACAGTGACCTTTGATGCCGACCCTCGAAAAACTACGGAAACTGAAGCAAAAGAGCACTGCTATATGATGATGAAATGGCAGGATTTTCGACCGCTAGTGTAAATGGAATGACACACATATATATTACGATGACTGACGCACGGGTAAACGGCCTCGCAATAAAACCACCGATGTACCTTGGGTGATTCGTGAACCGTCGCATTATTGTTTCAAGCGTCAAAAGGTGAGACGACTGTCAAGAGCATTTTCACAGGTTAGAGCGAAAGAAGTGAGGTCATAAGTTTGATGGCAAGCATCATAAATCATAATTCTTGAGGCGATGTGTGTCTGCAAAACGGCCACACGAGGAGTCAATTATGCGGCGCCGTGAGCCGAGTATAAATGTATGTAATTGGTTGGGTGAAGGCTGCGAGGATAATGGCCTGATTTTAGATGCGGAAAAAAGTACGTTCTGCAACGAACTTTCCAAGAGGCGTATGAAAATGTCTTGATGAGACGAGAATTAATGTGGGTCCGGTATTTTCTTGGCGAGGATATAGGTCCATTTGTTGATTACCTTTCAAGTGATAGAAACTGTACAGCTAGCGAGTCTAGACTGCTAAAAAGATGGGAATGTAGGAAAGTGAAACCCTCCAGACATTGCGGCCAAGTACAGATTGAAAGCGAATACCAACGGCAACTTTTTCAAACCGACGAGGACCTTATCACTGCAATGGCGATGAATACGGAGACAGCAAGAAATCGAGACCAGCCCAAAACAGAATGCATACATACAGGTTATCGCAAGTTCACAACCGTAGTTCTTCTTGGTCCTATACATACGGGTGTTATGAAATGTTGCTATTGGTTAACAGGTCGCCGATTTCCGCCTTCAGAGCGGGTTGATTCGGGAAAAGGTCCCAAGGAGGCTATTTTGTTGAGCTGAACTCGTGTGCTGCCTAAGTTTGTCCATGTTAAAAAAAGAAATTGCTTGTTTGAAGCCTTTCTTGGGATTCGAGTCATGCGAAGCGAGGATTGACATATGACGTATCCAAGACGATCACTATCGTTTAGATTTGCAAAACCAGGGCGCCAGGGGTATACTCGTTGCACAGTCGCGTTCGTTCAATTGGAGAGCGCACACTGCGGTTCAGAATATCACGCTGCGCGCTCTCTGTCGGTCGTGCTGCGGTTCGCAGGAGGGAGCCAGTGCAAAAGAAAGGTCTTCTCGGGTAAGCAATATGTATAGATAGTAGGGGTGCCGTTTGGTGGGCGCAGATGTCGCGCCTAGGCTGAATGAACCATGTATTGATGAAAAGCAGGTTGGTAGCAATCGACAGCAAATGGGGCAGGGCAACATTAGTGGGTCTTCGAGGCGGAATGTGATTCGCTGTAGAGATTATTATGATTCGATGTCGCGTGCAAATTCAATAAAATGCTCGGAAAGCGATGCAACTCGGTCGGAAGATAAGATCCTGAATGTGACTCATATTCAAGTTCTCTGGCTTTCGTTGCCGATATGATTCGATAGTGTGGGGACATGCCGTTCTTTGTCCAAGTTGGCAATTGGGGCATAATCCTTCAAGATGCTGCGGTTATTGACTTGTTTGTTTTCTAGACGTCGGTAGAAGCTATTGGGACCTAACACAGCTTGTAGATCGCAGTCAAGCGTTGGCATAGACAAGAGAAAATGCACGCTTGCTGGTACCTGTATGCGTACAAGTCATGGTGGAAGGCTGAAATAGGCGTTACGACCGGCAAGGACGCGTCAAGATTCGTGCCGGGTATTTATATAATCCTCTCTTATAATACGTTATCAATCACAACGCAGTGACCCACCCCCATACTCATGCATTGACCTGTTATTTTTTTGCCTAACTCCTCATCATGTCGTCCGGCGAAGACGAGTTCAACGAAGGCGAGACGTCCTCGGGCGTTTTTCAAAGTTTGAAAAAACGAAGGATACAACGGGCTTGTGACATTTGTAGGAGGAAGAAAAGTGCGTCTCGGCTATATTTGTGGAAATGATTCATGACACTCATATACTATGTGATATCTAGTCAGATGTCAGTCTGTGGTTCTGCGACTCCTCTCCAAGTCATACTCATACCTTCATAGGCGATGGTGTGCAGATGCCCGGAAATCGGTGTTCCAATTGTGTCGCTTACAGCTTTAATTGCACCTATATTGAGGCCGCAAAAGTACGCCATATTCCCCATTCTCATCGTTATTTTGATTTTAACCATGATGCCAGAAACGTGGGCCGCCCAAAGGGTACGCTCTTTCTCACTCAACTACCTCAATATCCTTCTGACGAGATCTGCAGTTATGTCGAGAGTCTTGAAAATCGGGTGGAGCGGTTGGACAAACTTCTTCGGCGGGTGTGTAATTTGTTCGTTCAAGGGGATTTTACTAAACTTACGCGAATGTTTGCTAGCTATGTCCGGACGAGAAGTCTTACAAGGAATTAATGTCTACATTAGACCACTGGGCGCCCGATAAACCACCAGAAGACCCAAGTTCTATTGTTGGATTTCCAGTGAATCCAAAAAAGCCGCCTCCAGGTGCCCCAACGCCTCTCGAGAGCGTCACATCCGCCATTCGTGGTGTTAACAGCACTCCTCAGACCCCTCAGGAAATGGCACACGACGACGACGACGCAGGATTGTTACTTATTGACAATTTCAAGCGAATGAACCTGGCCCCAACAGAATACCGCTTCTTTGGAAAGTCCAGTGGTGCAATGCTCATAAGTAAAGCTATTGAGCTGAAGAAGGAGTACACCGGAAAGGAACCCGGTTTCTTGAAGTTCAGCTCATTAAAACAGCAGAGAAAAGATGAATTTTGGACGTCGCGACCTGTGAGAATTTAATCAATTTAATTTTTCTCGTTACTCAAATTGTAATTATTTTGCAGTGGGAACACGGCATGGATACTGTTCCAGAAGTCGAGTACGAATTTCCCGAACCCGATCTCGCTGCCCATGTCGTAGATCTTTACTTTGAGCATGTAAACCTTTATTTGCCTCTTCTCCATCGGCCTACCTTCCAAAGATCCATCGACGAAGGCTTGCACTTGAGAGATCACAGATTTGCTCGTGTTTATTTACTTACTTGTGCGGTCGGTGCCCGATACTCTTCAGATCCTAGGGTTAGATTGGATGGCATCGAATCTCTACATTCCTCAGGGTGGAAATGGTTCGACCAGGTGCAAATGTTGAAGCCAGCATTGCTATCTCCTCCAAACTTATACGATCTACAAACATATTGTGTAGGCCAATTATTGATATCTTGTATGCTCTTTCTGCTGACATCTCTTTGACAGCTCGCCGGCCAATTTTTGCAAGGATCGTCAGCACCACAGTCATGTTGGACGATCGTCGGTATTGGAATACGGCTGGCACAAGATGTCGGAGCTCATCGGCGAAAGATACCTGGTCATTCAATGACAACTCAGGACGAGTTGTGGACCAGAGCCTTCTGGTAATTTGGAAATCCTAATTGTTCTAAACATTATTCAACAATGCTCACTTGCTTATAGGGTTCTTGTGTGTATGGATAGAATGGTCAGTTCCTCTCTAGGTCGACCATGTGCTATTCAGGACGAAGAGTGCGTAATTCGAATAATAATTTCGAATTTTCATGTGCCAACAAAATGGATCTAGTTTCGATTTAGATTTACCTATTGATTGTGATGATGAATACTGGGAAAACGAAGATCCTCTCCAAAGGTTTAAACAACCTCCTGGTAAACCATCTCTTGTCAGCGCGTTCATAATGTACCTTAAACTTCATCAAATTCTGGCGTTCTCGCTGCGGACCATTGTATGTGTGCTCATCCCTTTTCGGTTCGCAAACATTGACCCTGTTGCCAATATTTAGTATTCAATCAATAAATCGAAAATTTTGCTGGGATTCGTAGGTCAACAATGGGAACAACACATTGTTGCAGAGCTGGATTCCGCGCTGAACAAATGGGTAGACAGCGTTCCTGATCACTGTAAGTTTCCGTGTCTGCTAGTGTTATTTGCTCTATTTTGGCTCAACCTAGGTTACAGTGCGATGGGACCCCAATCGTGAAGACGAACGCTTTTTTAACCAATCCGTCACATTGTATGCCGCATATTACCACATCCAAATTCTCATCCATCGCCCCTTCATCCCATCGCCCAGCAAGCCCTCTCCGCTATCTTTTCCATCTCTCGCTATATGTACAAATGCCGCTCGATCATGCAGCCACGTGGTTTTTATACAGAAGAAGCGAAATCCGTTGACGATACCCCAGATACAAGTATGTTTTCACGTCCACAGCTCCTAGTTGAAGTTTAACTAATCATGGCGTTGTAGATGTCCGTTTTTACCTCTGGCGTCGTTCTACTCTTGAGTATATGGGGTGGCAAAAGATCTGGACTTTCAACGGATCCGAATAAGGAGATGGAGGACGTCCACAAATGCATGGAGGTTTTGAGGAATTCGGAAGACCGTTGGCATTCGGCAGGGCGACTTTGGTCAGTACTTGGCACACATAGAGTGAACTTCGCTTACATCGATCTCTGTAATGATCAGGGATATCCTCTACGAACTCGCATCAGTGGGCGATTTGCCTCTCCCTCAACATAGCCCATCCAGTAACAACAAACGAGAGAGAGATTCCGACGATCCAATAGGGGCCTCTGACAGCCAGCAAAGCGACTCGGACAACTCTGGTGAACCCATCGCGTTTGGGACCGATGAATTCATCATCTCTAGCCTACCCTTCGGAAACAACAACAGCAGCAGCAATCGTAACATTGCCGGATCGCGAAGAGTAGAATCGTCAATACGCTCTGCACAAGCTTTGCAGTCCGAAATGCACCAACAAGGTTTTACCCCTAGCTCATCGCCTACCCATCAACGTTCTCTGGCTCATAGATCGTCTCAATCGCGCATGCAACTCCAACATGAGAGGTCTTTGGTATCATCGATCAACCAAAACCAAGTTCAATCTCGTTCTCCGGTGGAATTTGCACTGCCGTTATACAGCAATGAACTTGGGCGCATTCCTCTGCACGGCCAAGTTACCTTCTCGGATCAGGTTACAACGCACCCTCCTCTGACTCAGCAACCTCAGCAACACCATACAAACTACTGGTATGGAGACTCCACAGGTGGTGGTAATAGCAATAGCGCATCTTTGCTGTCAGGAAATATTAGTGGTAGCTCCTCAACGCTCGCGATGCCCTATAGGCCTGTTGGAGAAATGAGTACGATGACTCAAGATTTTGGGATGGATGCCACGTCGATGGCTGCAGGAACGATGTTTGATACCATGTCGGGTGCCTTGGCGTTTTCTCATCAGGCTCAATTCGGGATGGGGTCTGGCAGTTCTTCGAACACGATTTCACCTGCGGCGTCTGCACAGTCTTTGAGATCATCTATAGGGAATGATATTGGAACGCAAGGAGCACTTGGATCGATGAATCCTCACAATCTTTTATCACAACACTACCCACAGCAGCATACAGGCAACGTTGGAGTCGCGCAGCCAGACCCAGCTTCGTATCAATTTGTCGACAGCGATATCATGGCGATGTGGTCAAATGCACCAAGCGGGTTCGAGTAAGTGATTGTTGATTCTAGCCCCCTTTCTTTACTCCTCTCATTTAAAAGTATTTGTTTTGCCTGGTTCCGTTTTGACTAATCCATAATTCGTTTCCGCCCCGTTCTTTCAGGTTGGATGAGTGGGGGACGTACCTTACGAACGTCAGCGAGCTTACGCAGAACGGTCATGGGCAGTCTTCGGGATCGGCGTCCGCTGGTGGTATGCATCAGTCTGGGTCCCTTTCTTGACCACCGTTCGTGTTCTAAATCTAGAAGGCGTCGACGATCACTTGCGCCGACCCTCGGCTGGGACTTCAAGCTTCAAGCTTCAGTAGGCTTCAGTTCATGGACATCATATCTCGTTCTCCTTTTATCTCCCTCTTCCGCATATAGCCATCAATCACCCCCACTCCTTCAAATTTCGAAGTCCAATCTTAGACTCTATTTATTACCAGCAATATCGTACTATCCATTTTCGGCATCTTTCATTACCTTACGCGTTTTGTAGCTTTAGTTTCCTTTCACTCGGTGTGCTTTCGTGTTGTTTTTTTCTGCCGTCACTGTTCACTTACCTAGCACCATTGTATACCTACTCGTTATTTATGAAAACGTATTTCATGCTCATCTTACAGTTAGTCATCTCACCTATTCTACTTACTCTGTTTCTTTTGGCCAATCTAGGTCCATTCCGTGAACGTTCAGCTGTCGATACCCAATTCCAAGTGAAAAATAATGAGACGGGTGCTGAAATTACTCAAGGAGTCAAGTTAAAAAATTCAGACTAGTTTTCGATGGATATTCGAGTCTAAATTGTCTAATATAATAGTAAGAACAAATCAATAGCAACCAAAGCAAATGTAAGCAAAAGAAGAAAGAGGTCTGTAAAATACTGTGGCGTTACATATTATACTTGTACAAGAACATTCAATCGAAGGACGAAATGTCAGAGGGTCCTGTTATCCCGTAGGAACCATTTGCCCAGCAAAGAAGGTTTATAGTCGAAGAAGGTGCCCAGGCAGCGGTAGGAATAATGGTTTATGGGGCCGATCACATCGAGATGTGTTAACGATTCCCAATTAACCTGTAGAAACGGTATATATTCCTGTATAGAATCTGGGAAATGGCTCCAGGGCGAAAACTGAAGATGCAGAGATTGCAGATTCGGGGTAGACACGCTGCTGAAAAACTGACGAAGGTCTAGAGTAGATGATATCTTTAAATGTTTTAGCGATGGATGGGACACAATATCAGAGGTACTAGAGTCGGCATCGGTGGCAATCCATTGACCAAAATGTCCCCCAAAATGATTATGTTCATGGAGATTGGGGTAAATAGTAGAATCCGGGTTGTGCCTAAGCTGGTCAATCTCGCAAGAAGTCAATACCGGACAGCGTCGAAGGATTTCTACCATATCTCCAGGTTGTAGATTGCAGTCAACTAGACGCAACTCCGCAAGCCGAGGAAACATAACCTCGGTCGTCCGACCACGCAAAATATCCCCAAATGTCCGATATTGCGGCCGTGCAAAAAGAAAATAAGGGTAGGATCCTTTCCAGGTCAACTTTTGAAGGTTCGACAACCGATATAGATCCAAAGAAGGCTGATCCACGGCCTCGACGATGTCTGTAGGGGTGTGAGATTTGACGACTTCGACATTCAATTCTAGACCTGGAGTTCTCGATGCCGATGTCCCGCAGGTGCTGTATGGAGGTGAAAGTGCGTTGACAACTTCGCGTAAACTGTCCAACGTCGCCTTGGACCGGCAGTGCCACAGTAGGTCGACCTTGAAGGTTTTCGAGTTGTACATAACGGACTGGGTGCGCAGGGCTTGCCCGCATGATTGGTTCAGGTAGGCCTTCCACTGAGGGCCGTGCTGTGCTCCGCCGATTTCGATGTGCGTATGATGGAGGGTGTCACTCTTGCGCGGTCGGGTGAAAGATGTTCGAATATTTGCAGTTGGATCTGGCTCATTTGTTGGCAGCCAGTGCTCTGCAGTGAAGGAGAAGATGAGGAGAATTGATAGAAAGTTTGGTACAGCGGTTGGATAAACGAAACAGCACAGTGCGACCATCAGGATGATCTCGGGAAGGGTGAATGCGAACAACTCCAAGATATGTAAGGTATTTGGTCGAGTTGATGGTTTTAAAGGCATGATTTCGTTACGTTTTTGTTGAAGATGTTCTGAGAGTAGAATGTTGAAGTCGTATGCAGGGCGCTGAACGAGGTGTTCGTATTTTCTGGGATCGAGAACGAAGTGAGAGATGATGTATGTTTTTAAGAATACTTTTGATGATAATGCAGAATACTTTTGAAGAATCTTGCCTAGTTACAAGAATTAGGGGACAAAGGTTTCTCCTTGAGATAGTGTACGACAAGGGCGGTAATGATGGACTCCGTAAAAGCTAAAAAGGTTCCGTACAGTCAACAAACACCATATTCACTCTATTCCGAAGACATGACCAGCTACCTTTGTCATTCCAGCGGCTTATGGAGTCGTCTTGAATTTCTTTTACTGCTATGGTTACGGCCGTGTGGTATTATTGAAACGACTTGTTGTGTCGCATAGTTTGAGATATGACGAGGTGATTGCCACGCGGAAAAGCGTCAATTCTTCTATCAAGTTAGAAAACAGAGAGAGAGCAGGAAGACATGACATTTTCTAAGTCAATTCGTACAGAAATACATGTCTGTCAATTCTCTGTATAAAAAGGACATCAATACAGCTACAAAAAGCGCCATGCCTTTGTTATATATGAAGGAAATACTTACACTGGTTCACCGGCAAAAAGTACACGACCTTTATTCTCCTTGCCCTTTGAGTAACATATAATAGCACCGTTAATCTTGCAACAAAGGTTTCACAGGCGTGATCCCGAAGGTGGTCCAAAATTCCCTCGAATCCAAAGCACGACCCAGTTGTTGAACATCGCGAGGCAATGCCCGGACCCCATATTCATCCATCAACTCTCGAACCCATGCAGCTTGAGGGCCTTTGTCTGTATCTGCTAATGAGGATTGAACAGGCGGAGTGCCCCATGCTGATGCAAGGTCCCACCAGTCATAGACACGGTTATCGGTGAGCAACCATCTTTGTCCTTTGGCCTTCCCAAAGTCCCCACAAACTGCAAGCACTGCTCGCGCAACGTCTATCCCATGTATTACATGAAGACTGCCCTGGAAGTGACCGCAAACATTGAATGAAATGAGCATTTCTGAAGTTGTAACGATGCGCATAACCGGCAGCAGGTTGAAAGAGTTCTTACTTTGTTCTTGAGCCCTTCCTTTGTTCCCGCAACTCTACCAACCCAGTTCTTTGGCGACCGTGCCCCTCCCCATAGACCAGCAAGGTTCAACACGGTAGTAGGGAAATCCCCATTTAATGCAAGCAATTCGTTTTCGGCTTCAGCTCTTGGTGTCGAGGTAATCCCTGAGTGGCGGTCGTACCATAAATCTTGAATGGTTTGAGGTTTTTCGAGATTCAAACGAGCAGCCTGTGAGATCAAAAGAATAGAAAACGCATAAATGCGTTAATCAGTAACACCCAGCGCATTTAAGCATCTGGATACTCACATCCCATATGCCAGTCGTTCCGAATTGTATAAACTTCGTTGCCGCGTCGCTATGATTAGCATCTCCTTCCGACGGGTGCGTCTGCGCATAGAGTCTAACAAGTCGTTCGGATGCGCCTTTTACGACAATGGGGAATGTTATGAGAACCACGCGAGCTTGAGGAAGGGCATAATATGGCTCGGGATTGTTGGAGTCAGGGTCAAAATCGAATTTGATAGTAGAATCCCTTCCGGATCGAGTTGTCGCTGCGTAGGTTATGCCCCGTTCGTCACAGATTGGCCTCAGAAATTGCGACGACCAACCAGCACCGAGTATTAAGATGTCGACAACCATGCGCATATCTTCCAGCGCGGGTTGTGTAGGCGTGCGGAATGAGTCGAGTCCGTCCCAATATTTGATTCATCTGAAAGATTCTGAATCGTACAGTAGTCGTGACCTATTTTGTACATAGCAATCCCGATCCTCTACTAAGAAACAGACTTACCATTCACTGTCCGCCGGTTTATGGGTATTAAATGTGTACGACACAAAGTCACACACATCTTAGCTACTCGTATAAGACCTATTTACCTTGCGACAGTTACATGGTTGATATGTTCCGAGAGTGCTGACCCAAATCATCAACATTCCATCGGCAAGATATATATCATTGCAAGCATAACTGGGTCACAATTTTACAAACGAAATCCAATAACCACAGATGGAAACAGTGGTGTTTAATAGCAAGTGTTGTATAGTAATTCGAATGTCAGACTGTGATAAGTAAAGGGACATAAAAAATCAGAATGAAAGTCCAATGGGGTCGTTAGTGAAGAGTCCTTTTTCTTTCCTTGAATTTGTGAAAACATAGAACATTATCGAATGCGCAGAAGGACTAGCAATGCCAAGTGCTCTGCACAATGAATCAGTACATTGCACACGTTTACGAAAGTAAAGCAGCCAGCTTACATCGCGAACCCCCGGAGTAGTCACACTCTGGTATGCGGGCAAGCCCGTGCATTCTGCCAAACTGACGAGTTTATATCCCGCTTTCTGTAGTTGTTGAATGGCGAACGGAAGGACTTGGTGCCTAAAGCATCGTGTAAAAAAATCGGATATGGGGGACAATTTTAAGACAAAGTATACTCACGCAGTGGTTTCTGGATTAATAAAACAAATCGAGTGAGATTCGAGTAACACAGTCGATGCCAGAATCACGCACCTTCTGTTTCGTGATTAAGTGCGACAATGGTGCTGGGATGCCTCGCGATGAGTTGAGTATATGCGGCTTCACTTTGAGCAGGTGTGGAGCCTGTTGAGTCACCAGAGCTGCGAAATGACAAAAGCAGTTAGCTCGCCACTCCTGAGGTGATAAAGAGGAAATATGTTCCACTAACTCGAAGTCCCACAATGCGAGTACCTGTCCTCGGATGGCCGCAGCTTGTCGAACTAAGTCGTTGTAACTGCCGTAAGCTAGATAGTTACTGTTAATAACGAGTCTGAGAATGGTATACATATCAACTAACGTGGTCTCATAAAAGCTGGAACCACTCCAATAATCTTTGTGAGAGCTTCTGCAAAGACCGAAATGAATATGTATCAGACAGGATCATTCAAGATTGTGTCGGAAAGAATATGATAAGATTTCATTTACTCACGCTCAACTTTCCACATCTCGTCATGTACTATATAGAAATGTAAATCGAGGGTATGAGATACGAAATGTTACAACTCACTGTCGTCCCAAGACAACGTTGAAAGATCTTTGTGGCTCCAGGTATGGGAGGAAACCTGGTGTCCATGCTGATATGCGTACTGTACGCGTTTCACCGAGTCTGCGTCGTATATGCAGGCATCTTTATACCATACGTTAGTATAACAGGCAAATAAAATGGCAAGTATTCAAGAGGATGCCAAGAAGAAAGGAATGGACACTGACAGTTATTGCCATCTATTATAACGAAATGGTGTTAACAGGAGTAATCAGCACCCGGAGATTAAACGGCTTAGGATTCAAGTGAAATGGCACGACAACTTACTGAAGAAGAAAGTACCAGTTGCGTTGGCAGCGACAAGAGCTTTGCTGACATCATAACTGCACGGTGGATAAGAGTCAATCGGGAAGCGGAGACAATAGTAACAACACATACAGGTAGACCCAAGGTCCATCGTCCTAGATAGAATTTGGATCAAAAAGGTGAATCAACAGAAAAACAATACATCGAGGTGAAGCCTCACAAAGGTCAACGCGACGTTGTTGGGCTTCGTGCAAGTCGTCACGACCCTTGCCAGAGCCTGTCGCTTCTCAACGACAGGTGTCGAGCAGACAAGTGCAGGAAGCACCACGGCCAGAACAAAATTTAAAGAACGCATCGTTGTTTGTAGTAGGTTAGGAGAGTAAAAGACGGACAGTTTTCAAGGAAAGGGCCTTGAGCTTTTATAGTGTCGGATTCCTAATGCCAATGTGAAGTTGCCGTCATTCCATCTAGTTCCATCCCGCCAGACAGTCTCCCGAAAGCGACGGTAAATGACTCCTGACATGAAGTCTTCACCATTATTAGAAGATACAATCCGACAGTGCAGCTCGGACGAGACACAATTGTCGAGATTACGCCTAGTGCTTGAGGCCGCGTCCGTGTATTTTCGTCATAGCGAGGAGCATGATCCTTTGTTGCTGACCAGAGGGTTGAAGAGCGTTCATATTGGCCAAAAATAACCTTTTCTATTCGGTTTCGACTTGGCCAGCGATAGACTCGGAAGAAATATGCCGCGTGTCTACCCCATTTCTTCAAAATTGTGATTAGTTGGCTTCAATCGAACTGAGAAGGGGCAAATGAAGTCACGATAAATTTAGACTTACATTGACAGGGTTAACAGGGACATCTTGACAAGGATCTCTGTAGATTTCTCGGCATCTAGACTATGTGTACGCTGAAATTGTTCTGCGTCACTGCGAAATGAATAATCGAGTAGCCAAGTTGACGGCCGAAGTTGACCAAAATCTTCCTTGCAGTCTTCAGCACCACTGAAGAGAGATAACCATCATTAATGTCGGCCTTTAAATGGGAAACTTCCGACTCCGGATGCATGTGGGGATAGGCAAAAGCAGAACAGAAGTTTCTCCACTGGCAAACCGATCTATCAGCTAAACCAATTGCGACTCGTCTAAGTAGTCATCCTATATCCATCGTAAAAGTATAATAGCCCGAGTCGTTGAAAAAGTTTTAGCAAAGTGGAAGAGGTTATATGAGCGCCAAAAAGTGTCGTTTTGCTATGGGTACCTGAAAGTTCCCAGTGCCAACCTGGTTGGTGCAAGAGACAAGCAAGAGAGAATGAAACTTGCAGGCTCCACCAAAGCATGATTATGTCATTATTAACCGTTCGGCACCATTCGGGCCGTCAAATTTTTGTAAAGCAGTAAACTCAGCAGCCAATTGGCAATTCTAACTTGTGCTTTGAATAGCTCTCAAGCGATTGGTCGGGTCATTGCTATGGCTAACGGGCGCGTCTGGACTCCGGGACTTGATTTGCCACTGCCGTAGCAATTAACATACTTGGGCGTCGAGCAGGCGTCGAGACTGTGGTATCAGGTTGCAAGTGTGAATGTGTAGCTCTACATCTGCAGGAAAAAAAAGATTTCAGTAGTGGTACAGTTAGCCAATAGCCGGGGTAGTCTTGTTGACTGCCCCCCTATTTTATTGCTCCCGTAGCTCCCCGCCCAAGTTCAGTAGACTCGGTAGATATCTTAGTCAAGTATATAGCTTCTGTAGGTTCATGTAATCTCCATGCCAATCTCAATAGACTGTATAATATTTTTCTATGGATGCTACTGTGACTATATTGCCCACTATATGTCTATCTATCCTCAATTTAGTATTGAATTACCCAGATACATTCGGTCTATGGAGACAAAATAATCTTGGGAAATCTACTATTGTTATTACTGACCTTTATGGGGGTCCAATGCATATCACACGGTATTATAACATGATCAAGATTATGTATTCAGGTGGGTCAGCGAGCCAACCAAGTATACAGTAATTTATTTATCATATCATTCTTCCATACCATTGTCATCATCCTCACTATCCGTCTCTCCGGAATGTCCATCAAGCTCCTGACGGACTCTAGCAATATCCTCTACAGTAAGCGTCGGCATTGAAGACGGGGGAGCCAAGCCAGCGTGCTGACTGCAATCCAGTTTGTCAGGGACCCAAACAATACTGGTGCAACACACTTACCAGGCATGTTTGTACATTTTCTTTCGGATCGCGAGCACCACATCCTTATTGATAGCTTCCCATGTCTTGAGTACCTCGCGGAAAGCATTGTGACGTTCGAAAATGAGCTTCGCCCACATATGCGCTTTGGTGAAGGTGCCACTGCTCCACTCGTCCAAGCAAAAGTCGATCTAAAAAAGGAGTAAATTATATGTTTGCTCCACCAAGATTCACACTCACCACTGTCAGAACCAAAGCCAGCGTTTCTAATGGGATGGGGTTGAAATGGGCGGCATAAATGACACCCGGCCCAGTAAGTCCGTCAAACCAGATGGCCTCGATGGTTTCGGTAATGATTTTCCCTCTCGTATGACCGGTTTTGTTATGAGGATTCTACAATAATCAGATTCCGGCAATAATATCATTCACGAGAACGCACCTTGTAGTGAAAAGCCGCATCCGTTTTCAGTAAAGTGTAGAGGTCACGATTGTGGGCGATTGTCGAAGACTTCGTCCCCTTCTTGAAGCCAAAGAGGTTGACGACCAAGCTACGTATGATTGTCAATGCATGCCCTCGGATACGGGACGGGCGTCTTCGTAGCTGCAAAAAGAAAGCATCAGGCGACAGGAATAACAAGGGTAAGGATGCACACTTGCGATGGAGCTAATGCCTTCGGTGATAGCATAGTTTTCCTGGCTGGCCAGACAGGCATTCCGCCAGCACCGTTCGGCCCATTGGAAGCGCAACTCGGATGAGGGCAAAGAATTCTGGGTGCTCACCAAGACTTCGAATTCGTGTGCGGCCCTGTTGATTAATGCGCGCGCAACGTCTTCGTAGTCACTCGCCTTCAGCCTGCGTCCAGGAATTAGAACCACCCCCTCTTTGAGCTGGGGTATCATAGGCTTTTCGCCCGTCGCTCCATGCTCACGTTCGGGATGTTCTTCATCACTGTCGTCCTGGACATCGTTACGCGAGCGTTTTTGTGCTCCGGTGGCATCGTCATCGTCGTCGCGAGACCTCTTGCCAGGTTTGGTTGGGCCATGAATGGTTGGCGTGTCATGGACGTCTTCCATGGGGTGTGCAGAGTGGGCTTGGACTGGCGGTAATGCCTTGTATGCATGGGGTGACAGGCGCTTCGATAACTTGCCGGCGTGGGCAGCTTGAGGTTTGACGCGGATAAGCGGAGGGCGGTTTTCTTTCTCGGTGTGGGTGTAGGGCACCACTTTGACCTTTAGCAGCAATTTGGTGCATATTAGTAGACATTGAGCAGTGAGGACCCTGACTTACTGAGCTAGAGAATGAATTTGGATTATCAAACATCTCTTCTTCGCTTTCATTTTCGGCGTCGTCATCTTGCTGCGATCCTCCTAGAAACAAATGGTGGTAATACATTTATAACATAGTGGTGCGGGACTTACCATTATGTTTCTGGGCGGCCATGGCCTTTTTGAGTGCTTTGTATTGGTTTTGTATGCGGCTTAGCTCTTTTTCCAACTGGTCTTTTTCTGGGGCGGTATGAGCAGCACTGAAAATAATGGCATGGGTGTTGTAACGAACCTAACTCCGATTTTTTCATGGTAGGTTTGGATTGCCGTTTGGTGCGCTTTGCAGGTCCTTGGCTTTTTGCAGGCCCAGTGGGGGCATGTTCTTCATCGGAGGCGGCAATAGAGACTATATTAATGTATGTGACATATGTTTGTTGCAAAATTGTGTGGTTCGTACCTAGTTTTTTTTTCGGGCGTCCTCGCCCACGCTTGGGGGGTGGCACAGGTACGGGGGTAGATGCTCGGGCGTCTTCCTGGTCGACCTCGTCCTCTGACATGGTGGCCGCGTCGGATTCTTTAGGGCCTGATGTTGTCAATGTACTCGCTCGGTGGGTGAAAAAAGTTACCAGAGTCGGATGTATGGGCCTCTTGATCCTCTGGGTCGTGGTATTCATCCGTGTCGGGCTCTCCCAAATTTTCTGCTTCTGCAGTGGAGACCTGGGCTGCTCGAGGGGCCATTGAAGGAGGTGGGAGGGAAGGAGCAAGCAACCTACAAGTTTTAAAATCCGACAAAAAAATAACGACCTTGTTATTTGTGCCAGGCGCCATTGACCTGGGTGTTAAACATTGCCACCCCCTATTCTATAGGTGAGTGTCTCGTTGGTTCCTCTGGTTCAATCAGTCACTATGTTTCTCCATCACCCCAGAATAATTCGATGTATGTACTGCACCCACGCCCCCTTTGCATCGGAGGATAGCTTGTATCGGCACATCTGCAACTCAAAGGGTTGCAGAGCAAAGATGGAAAAACTCTCGAGTGGCGACAGACTGCCCCCACCATCTGCGGATCTCTCTGTGTCAGAAGATGAGGTCTGGCCCGATCCGCCAGTGACTCCTTGGGCTCCCATGCATACTCAACCTCTACCTGAGAGTTCCGAGTCAGCAACCGAAAACAGCGAACCCTGGGGCAGTGCACAGCAACCAGATGTGGAGGACAGCGGGTGCTCATATGTAGAGACATTTCCTGGCCCTACAGGCACTCCGGTCGGGAGAGCACCAACGGACTATCAGCAACATGCCGAGTGGCAAAAGCAAAACCAACTGGAATCATGGTATCCATTCGCATCTCAGGATGAGTGGGAATTGGGCCGCTGGTTAATAAGATCCGGTTGCAGCACTGAAAGGATTGACGAGTTCTTGAGATTGAATATGGTGAGTCTCGTCGCAGATGTTGTGAGCCCTGTGCGAGCTGATTCCTTGCAGATGCGTAGCCGTATGAGGCCTGCATTCAAAAACACCAGAGCGTTGCACAAACGCGTCGATCTGCTGCCCGAGTCTTCACCTTGGTTTTTCAAGCCCCTCAAAGTCACAGGAAACCTCAAGGACCACCACAACAAGTATTTGGAGGAGGACTTGGAGTTGTGGTATCGCAACCCTGTGGATTGTATAGCAGAATTACTCCAAAATCCCGCCCTGGACGGACGGTTAGGTTTTGAACCACGACGCGTGTATCGCTACCCCAATTCGATGGATCGTGAATACAACGAGATGTGGAGTTGCGACTGGTGGTGGGAAAGACAGGTATGTTGGTCAATAATGATGTTCATCGGGGCAGCGATTGACTTACCAAAAAACATAGAAGTTACTGCCTGAGGGTGCCACCGTGTGCCCTGTCATTATATCGTCTGATAAGACCCATTTGACGAACTTCTCGGGTGACAAACAGGCATGGCTGGTATACATAAGTGTCGGTAATATACCGAAAGAGCTCCGTCGCAGTCCCTCGGCCAAGGCAATGGTTCTGCTAGGCTATCTCCCAGTCGCTAAATTCGCATGTTTTGATGAGGCCCGCCAGGCTGTGGAAAAGTATCAATTATTCCATCGCTGTATGCGTATCATCATGGAACCTCTGATTAAAGCTGGGCAAGAAGGAGTCCAATTGCAGTGCGCAGACGGTTATGTGCGCCTCTGTTTCCTGATCCTCGCTGCCTATATTGCAGATTACCCGGAGCAATGTCTAGTCACTTGCATCCGAGAGAACTCGTGCCCGCGTTGTCTTGTTCTGCCGAAGCAAAGAGGCGAATACATGGACAGACCCCCATTACGCACGCCCGACCATACTTTGGAGGTCCTCGACGACACCGCCCAGGGCAACAAGCACCCGGACTTCAAGAAATATAACTTGAGATTGGTGGATCCGTTCTGGCGTGATTTGCCTTTCTGTGATATCTTCGAGGCCATTATGCCAGACCTTTTGCATCAGTTGCACAAAGGTATTTTCAAAGATCACATCTGTAATTGGGCGGGTCAGGCTTTGGAAATCGCAACAGGGCCAGGAGAAATGGACGAACGCTTTAAAGCCATGAGTTTGCACCCAGATGTACGGCATTTTGACGCTGGCATCACGCACACAACCCAATGGACGGGGAAAGAGCACAAGGCAATGGAAAAGGTTTTGTTGGGTATCCTAGAAGGCGCCGTCAATGATCGTGTCATCCTCTGCGCCCGGGCATTGCTTGATTTCATATATTACGCCTCCTTCGAGACCCACAGCGACAAGTCTTTGCGTATGTTAGACAAGTCTTGGCTATGTTTCCACCAAAACAAGAACATATTCGTAGAGCTGGAGCTCCGCAAGCACTTCAATATCAGCAAACTACATAATATTCGGCATTATGTGGATGCGATTCGTTCATTTGGCACCTTGGATGGATTCAACACCGAGAACACGGAACGTCTGCACATTGATTTGGCCAAGGTCGCATATCGGGCTTCTAACAAGCAGAACTACGTCCCACAAATGATAGGGTGGCTGCGCCGACGGGAGAACATACACAAGAACACGATTTACTTGCACTGGAGGACGCAATGGACGGAGGAGCATAATGAGGAGTCAGACACCGAGGATGAGGATGACGCAGGCGAGGATGAGGAGGATGATGACGTGGACCAGGTAGAGGTGGGTGAGGTTGCGGGAGCCAAGGAGGTAGTTCATCGTGTGGCCTTGCGAGCACCACTGCCCGCGGTGCCCCTGCGCACGCTTGTGCATGAGTATGGGGCAGAGCAACTGTTGTCGGAACTCAATTACTATCTGGAGGATGTAGGTTCGCAGTACAAGGCCTCAATTTCTAGCACGTTCGCCGTGTATCCGCGCGCCAGGCTGACCTTGCCTGTCATACCTGAGGTCGGGACGGAACCAGTCAGAGACGCGCTGTCGGCGACCCCCGCCGTGCCCGCGCGACATACCCCACAGGGAACCAAGCGAGCTGTACCACCCAAATTCACCACGGCACTTTTCAAAACAGCATCTACCGATGTCAACAAAGGCCCGTTAGATGGTCTAGCTGTTGGTCAGATCCGTTTAATCTTCGATAGCCCACGCACTACCTCAGACACGACCAAGACCCCTTTGCTGTATGTCCGTTGGTTCAAGCCCCTCCGTTTGCCGCAGACAGAAGCAGGGCTCTGCGAAACATCATGGTCCTCGCGACACGGAGCTACGCGGGCCACTGTAGTGCCTTTGACAGACGTCGTACGAAGCTGCCATCTCATGCCTCTGTTTGGGCGCCATATAGCCAAGGAGTTGGGGTGGCAGGCAATTGACGTACTACACCAAGCACCCAAGGTTGCTCTGAATCCTTATCTTCGTTTGTATGACTTCTATTGGTTTCGGTATAAGTTATCTATGCATGAAGAGGAGGCGTCGCCGGATCGAAAGGCGACTTTTGGTAAGAAACGCAAGCGTTGAGCAGTAATGGAGGACTACAGATTTCCATCTATGACAATGTAGACACCATATGATATACACTAATGACGACCCAAGTGTAGTTGGGCTCGACCCTGAATGTGTTCCAAGGTTTGCCTTAAAGACTTTACTTGGCGTTCCAGAAAGTCAATACGATCCGTGAGTTCCTCTTCTTTGTCAATGAACCGGAACGCCTGCCCAATTTCTTCGGCGTCGTACTCCTCCTCGAGAAGCTCCTGGAATTTAGAGAGGCGGAGCACCTCCTTTTGTATGACCTTCATCGCTTCACGAGCAGAGCAAGATGCCCGGGTGCGGTTGCGTACGCGAACAGGGCTGCCTGGGGTTTCTTCGCCCCAGGTGTTAGGATCGAGTTCGCTATCGCTATCTGTGGGACAATTAATGTTCGGGGGCTCTAGTATATCCGCTATCACATACCTGACGATAGGCTAATGATTTCCTCCCCTTCAGAGTTGTTTGAACTCTCTGTGGCGGCAGCAGCAGCGGGGGCCTCGGCGCGGCGCACCACAGTGCGTACTACGCCCTCAGTGACACTGTAAGTAAAGATTAGTGGTAGCTCTGGGGTGGGATTTAAGTAACTCACCTGTGACGAGTTCTAATGGCGGCCTGGCGAGCAGGCAGCCTACGGCGTACTGGGCCAGATGCCCTGAGGCCTGCGCGTTGTGGTGCAGCTGGGGCAGATGCACTGGGGCCTCCACGTCGTGGGGCAGCCGATGGCGAAGCAGGTGTCCTACGTCTCCAACGAGGGGTCCTGGGTGGACGGAGGTTCATGGCGTGGCGCGACTGACCGGGGCTCATGTGGGAGGAGCAGAAAGAGGAGTGCGGCGCCCAGACACCGGCTTGTAGCCCTCTTATATCGTCTGAGTTATGGCTCAAACATTTGCCACAAAATTGCCAATGGCGATGGCGAAGGTGGCGATCACTTTGTTGGAGTTTACTGAAAATTTTTTGGGTTTCGTTCGATCCCATGCTCGATTTATGACACGCAGGGGAAAACTTTAAGATTCCAATAGACGTGACTCTACTCGAAAAGATGTGTAGGTACAAAGGAATGTATGAGGTTCAACCCATGTCCTCAGACCCTCCGGGACCTCTTCTTGTTAAGCGCCTTTCTCAGCAGCGCCACCTCTTTTTGTAACAACATGATCTTCTGGTCGTCAGCAACGGCCTTGATCTTCATGAAGCGGACTTCTTTGTTGAGAGCGATGTTGAGTTTGTGATCAGAGCGGAATTGTTCCAATCGTTCGTGAAGTAGGTCCTGAATTTCGGCTTCGCGATTTGTCAAATTCAAGCTCACATGGTGGTGGTGCAGTGACAACTCTTCCAGGCGTTGCAGGTGTTCCCGAATGACCGCGATCGAATGGTGAATGGCGGCCGGTGTCGCGGACGATCTCGCCGTCACCGCTGGCTCAACCTGGCCTGGAAACACATCATCTGGACCGATGTCTACTATGCTAGCTGGAGAAGTTTCGGCAGCAATGTCTCTGCAAGATAAAAAGTTGAGCACAGTGGACATGGCTGCAACCAGGGCGAAATACTTACGACAGTCTGAGGGCCCCGCGTCGGCGTGTAGCATTCGGGGTGGGTGTTGAAGGGGTCGCCGAGGAGGGTCGATACCTCTGGAGTGATGGCGTAGCCCGACGGACATTAGGAGAATGAATCGTGTTAGCTTTGGAGCGGTGAGGCGTTGGGGTGCGAGACATGATGGCAGACCTGATAGAAATTGCAGAGGCCATGCCGCTTTTATATATGCCACGAACATGTCAAATTTCCGGGTCATAGTTATGTCCAAATGACCTCCGCCTGTTGACATTTATATGGCAACACAATCCATACGGCAGACAGACATGTTTTCGTAGTAGAGATTGTACATCTTACTGGCTGACGGACTGTTTAATGGCATCTACAACCTTGATAAATTCATCCCGCTGCCGAGTCCACTCCAATCGTTCTGCCTGGAGGGTGTCACGCTCCTGGCATACCGCCGCTAGTGTCTTCTCCAGTGAATCTTTTTGATCGACAGACTTAGCCAGTCGCTCTCGCACACGACCCCAATCCATCTTTTCGTCTTGCCAACGACTGAAAACATCGTTGATGGAGGACTTGGTGGCGCTGACCATTCTCTCTAAAGCCGAGACCGAGGCCTCCATTTCTTTGACGGAATTCTGCACAGACTGTATGCGGCGTTCCAGTTGGTCCTCTCGATCCATAACGAAGCGGCCTGCAGGTATACGCCACAGGATCTCCTCATGGAGAGCCAGTGCCTCAGCCGTGACAGGCCCTCCTCCGCGCGCTGGCTCTGCACAAAATCAGTACAATAGACCCAGTTAAATACGCATTACTCACTATCGCTATGGTTGTCCATGCTGTCCTCTGTGACGGAACCGCCTTCCTCAACTACTTGCGCGGCGTTGTGAGCGTCATTGTGGTCCTCAACAACCTGACTTTCTTCATAGTGAACTGCGGTAGCGACCTGAGTCAGTAATCACTTCGCAGGGGCCCACCAATGGACACTCACCAGACACATACTGGCTGCATTCGTCGTCGGCTAACTGCGTCTCCGTTGCTTCAAACATACCGGCAGGTGAGGCTGGATGAGGGGACGTAGACGCGCGAGATATAAACACGCGAGGAATGGGGGTCTGAGGCGTAGCGTGGCGCTGAAACGAGACTCGCTTGTCCTTGGTGGGGGATTTGGGTTTGCGGCGGGCTCTGCCTCCCGGGGATGGAGAGCTGGTGGCGTCGGAGATTGACACACGAGGGGAGGACGTGTGACTCGCCTTGTTCGTACGAGCCATGGAGAAGACTAGGGCGCAAAAACATACACAGTCGGCTCATGCCTTTAAGGAATAAAATTGCATGATCGGTCGGCGGGGGCGTCGCGATCGGGCGGCATGACGTAGGCGAGGGTAGAACACGGTCAGCACCCCCATAACAGGGGCCCCGATCGCGTATCGATAAGGTGTAAGGGCAGCACACCAGAGAGCTCTGGTGTGCGGGGTATAAGTCGTTGTCCAGTCTTATCAGAGACCTCTGATCACGGCACGAGGGCTGGTGCTAATCGAAGTAGTTTTCCATTGATTTGGCGAAGAAGGTGGGGTCGATACGGAGTGTGCGGATACAATGTCGGGGGCGATGAGAACAGACCAGAGACCTCTGGTGGGCTATCACAGTGTGTTACCCCGGTTACATGATTGGGAGCAAAAGCGCGAGTGCAAGACACGCCAGAGAGCTCTGGTGGGTCTGACACTATACCGCCCAGGGGGAGCACGACCAGAGACCTCTGGTAAGCCCCGCAGACGTCTGGGCGCCGCCATGCAGCTTGTCAGGTTGCGCCTCTTGTCGATAACGAGCTGGGCTAGGCGGTAGGAAACCAGAGAACTCTGGTTGTCCTAAATCACCTGGGATGGTGCAGCGAACGAGCCAGAGATCTCTGACTTGCCCGCGACCCCCGCACCCAAGACCAGAGAACTCTGGAGGCGGGAGGGGTGAGGTTGCTATCAAGATGGTTGCAATCCACATCACCCCTTGTCGTGTCACGTGGCTCTTTCAAACTCCGCTCAGGTACGTTTTGATTCCTAAGTCCCTCTTCCCGTACCTCCCGGTCGCCCTACAGAAGGTCTTCTGTAATCGCGACCCCGACAGGTACACCGTCTCTTCAGAAGGTCTTCTGAACAGACGCTGTAAATAGGGAAACCGTCGTTGGCCCCTAGAGTCCCACTGCCCCCTACCTCCTGGTCGCCCTACAGAAGGTCTTCTGTAATCGCGACCTCCACGGGTACACCGTCTCTTACTGCCCCCTACCTCCTGGTCGCCCTACAGAAGGTCTTCTGTAATCGCGACCTCCACGGGTACACCGTCTCTTCAGAAGGTCTTCTGAACAGACGCTGTAAATAGGGAAACCGTCGCTGGACGGAGGGTGGTGTGTCGCTCTACAGAAGATCTTCTGTAAAAGTGACCCTCTCTTCACCCTGGAACTCTCTTCACATCATATTCACATTCACAACATATTCTGCATAGCTGGTGTACAAAGCTGGGTTGCGTCTATTGCTCTTCGTACGTCGTATTACTGGGGTAACGTATGCTGGGACAACAACTGATGTCTATCACGCAGATACACAATGCCTCTCACTTCCCAGATTGACTGGTCGAAGGGTACCGTCTTCATCCACGACGGCACACTTATTTGTTCGCCCAACTCCAAACGATTCGTCATACTACCTTGTGGGCCACCTTCACTGAAGCATTTGGAAGCCGCCAAAGATGAAAACAAGGCCCACCTGCCTTACCCCGGTTCCACACATTTTGACCGCAAACTCGATATCGACCTCGCCTTATACCGGCAACCCGTGCAGTGGGAAGACAGTTATGGCTGGCTGGCCTTCGTACCATTGTCACCATCATTCATATCCTTGCCATTCAAGCCATTGTCTTGGACCCCAGAACCGAGGCGGTGGAGGACAGGTCAAACCACATACCAATGGGAAGTAGAGTCTCATGAAAAGGGCGAATGGTATAGATGCGAATCTCAGCTCGTTTACCTCTGCGAGAAGCTACGGTTATGGTATCGCATACCGGGTACCCCGCCTCCTGTGCCGTCTCGGTTTGGTTATGACAGACCGCACCGAAGTAAAGAAATTGCCGAGAAGATGGTTGAGGTGTCGCGCAATGCTTTCGTGTTGTGGATGGGTTTCCTCTCCTACCTGATTGCGCAATCTCGTCGTCCGGAGCACGCCGCCCACCTACGTGATGACGGTAAGAAACCCGTCCCTGCGTGGCATACCAAAATTCTCGAGGAGCAGGCCGCTGAGGCTGCAGCAGCAGTGGCTGCTTCGGCCCAAACAGGATGGGATCCTATCACCCCACCTCCGCCCTTGATCACGGAGCCATGGTTGGATGGTCTCCGCCAGTCAGTGGTCTGGAACTTCACTCCACAAACGCCGCGCGCTGGAATTGCCTACGATTGGACCACATCGCACCGCACGCGACCTCCGATTGAGTTTTTTTTGGACAATGCCATCGCAGTGTACTATCCTTGGGGAGTAGTGGAGGAAGACACTATGAAAACACACAAACTGGTGCGGCAGGACCTGAGACCTCCGTCCGAAATGCTGGCCACGGTGCTAGACGAATTTCTCGGGTCGACGGATGTGCCACTGGCCACTCTGTTCATGCGCAAGTATTACGAGCAACCCGACAGCACTGTTTCGCCCAGCATTAAACTGTTAGGGCAGAGCCACTCGCAATCGTTTGTGTTTCAGCACATCATGGACCGGTATCACAACGAACAGACTGCATTCGAGAGAGCATGGGACAATCCAGACAACCTGGACATTGACGACATTCTGCGGCAGAGATCTTCCCAAGTAAATGCGAAGGCCCGACGGATGGAGGAGAACTGGAATGATTCCTTTACGGAAGGTCATGAAATGCAAGGACGTATTTCTGGAGTTGTGGATGTCACAGGAGACGTTCGTGGCATACAAAATACCGAGTCATTCACTGATTGGGAGCCGTACTGGACACGACGACTGGCTCAATGGCGCAAGGCGTTGGAGAATGAGGACCCCGCTGCTCGTCGCTTGCGGTTGGCTCGCGAGAAACAAAAGCCTACCCGACGCACCAAAATGTATCAGTGGAAAATGGTGCGCCACGCCAACGGCACAGTCACATACCTCAGGCAACTGGTATCGCCCAACATGGCTGCCAAGTTGTACCACAAGTACCGTCCACGTCAAGTTGTGTACAATTCCATTGACAACGTCTGGGATCTTTGCCGGTACTTCAAACCTCCAATTGAGCTGGCTCAAGGAGGCTCAGACAATAGTGACTTGAGTTCAGGAAGTTCTGACGAGTCAGACCCTGGCCCCATTCCCTTGGTGTCCAAACCCAATCAGGTGGTTAACACGCCAGAGCCCCAGGAACCGCGCGTGCAACAGTTTGACCCTAGCAGTCGCCCGCCAACTCCTGCTGCGGAACATTTCAGTGGGTATCCAGGATCGCCGGATATGCAGGTAGATGCAGTCCATTCCCATGTCACCGACACAGTCCCACCCCCAGACGTGGAACCTGCCCTCACTCTCCTGGACGCCAGGCCCCCACCGGCCCCCAAGCCAGATGCACGCACAGGCTGGATGGTGCCCGCTCGGAACCTGGTACAATCCTTGCGACTGGGTTATGGGTATACAGGCCCAGGTTCTGGGTTCTCAGTGCGTGCTTCCACCACGACGAAGGATGAACGCAAGGAATGGCTTGAGATTGTGGAAAGCCTGGGTTTCCTAAGCGCCAATGCCGACGACCACCTTGAAGAAGCCGACAAGCAGACTGTGCAGGTCTTCTATCAACATTACGTCGTGTCCGACAGTGAAGACATGTTGGCTGACCTATGTGACCTGCACCCCAACAACAAGTACGGGCTACACACCTTCTTGGGATTACGAGAGGTACAGCGCCCCCACAAGAGCATGTTCGTGTTCTCTGAACCACGCTCACAGTGGTCAGACTGGAAACTTGGTGTGGAAACGGCCGAGGTCGCGTTATACGTATGTCGGTTGATGCAGATGTATCCCACTCTGGACATCGACGACATTGGGTACAAATTGCTAAGCAAGGGCGTGCCCTGTCGCACCTTCGTCAAGATCCCAGCATCGCCCCGGAGTAAAACCGTCGTTGACAAGTTTATTCCGACCTCATTCCGTCCCGCGGGGTATACATTTGTGGTGGAAGACTTCCTAGAGTACCGACATCAATGCGAGACTCTTTTGAGCATGCCACAGGGTAGAGCCGCTGTTTTAAAGGGGGGTATAATCAGTCGCATTGCCAGTGAATACCTGGGTTTGTTATCTACTTTGGAAGGCCCATCCCCTGAAATCATCACTAACAAGCAAGGTTTCATGATACTTTTGGGGCCTAACGAGTGCTGGGCTGATGACGAACTCACGGAAAAAGAGTTAGCGGTGTTGTGTGGCACATACGGAATGTATACGGGTAAGCTGACATCACAACTTGCTGGTTCACAACTCACTCACTTGTATACAGCTCGTGCCAATCAGACCACTATTGTCTCATGGTTCCCACCGGCGGACCTCTGGGCCCCTGGGTCCTTGAGAAATGGTCGTCAGCTTATTGAGTGGACACCAGACAATGAAAAGTGGTATCAAGATCGCGTCCGAGATATTCTTGCTGGTCAGGCTCAGCCACACACAAAGGTACAGTGGAGGACATGGTATCGCGGTATACCACAGGCGCGCCGCCTGAAGGAGCAGTCATCTCATCGTAGTGCAGACTTTGTGGACCGCCATTTGCCCATCACCCAAGGCAAACTGTAGCCTGGTGTGTCAAAATTGGTATGTACTCTCATATTGGCGACATACGCCTTGCTGACCTTACGCAATTGACATTCAGTATCATAACGAATTTCTTGTTGGTATTTCATCTTGGTAAGTAGTTTCATAGCCTCTACTAAGTGTGTCACTCACGCCACACGCACACCACACAATCAATTAGGCCAAGCAATATATGTATATTATCAGAAGATTAATAGTTCGTCGTAAGATTATTATGCAACAAAGGTCTGGTATGTACAAGTGGGGCGACGACGGGGGTATATTCTACTCAAATCAGCAAAACAGCACAAGAGCAATATCTACAAAGAGAGGTATGATACACCAAGAAAACATGATAGCAGAGAGTCCAGAGATAATGATACAGGTAGCAAGAAAGCACAAAGCACAGCAAGAAAGCGAAGCAACAATGACAGCACAAACGCAAGAAAAAAACACCCGAAGAACCCAACCCAATCACAACCTGCTCACGCTACGCTGGACAAGTTTATAGTGTTTGCAGAGCTTTTTGTAGACGGGGTCTGGGAAGCGATGGTGGAGGAATCGCTCGAAAGCCAAGTTGTTGATGCGGCAGTAATGCTCGAGGATCTCTCGAAGAGCGGCATTATGAACAAGTAGCGCTGGCAGGGGCGCTAGTTCATCCTGTTGGACCAGCTGGTTGGCCACGGTGGCAAGGTCATGACGTCGGGTGACAAAAGGAAGGATGGAAGAGTGGAGGCACCGAAAAACAATGCCGGCGCGTTCACGATCCATGGCCGCACTGCGAAGGTGCGCGTCCGCATCGGAGTCCACAGGCCAGGCTGCCAATAGCGGATGAACGACGTCAATTAATGGGAATCGGCGCAAGACGCGCACCTGGTACACAAGGCAACATTTCCACCCAACCCCCCATATCCACCTCGCTATCCTGCTCTTCCTCCAATAGCGGTGCGCGGTCGCTGTTGTCTGGCTGCGACATACGACGATGTAACGGAATGGTGTCCTTGTTGTCGACACCGAGTGCGCGTCGCAGTTTGCTGGAACCGGCCTTACAGAACTTGGCAAGGACTGTGAAAAGTCTGCCAGCCCATACAAGGATGAAACAAATAATGAAAGCCAGGGCCTTGGTGAGGTAGTGGATGAGCTTGCCGTGCAAGCGAAGGTCAGAGGTGATAGTGTTGTGCATTGAAGAGATGTGGTGGTGGTGATGATGGGTATTGCAGAACAAGATGTGAGTGCGAGAAATTGGGGAAAAAATTCAGTTTTTATTTCAAGGAGCTATAGACAAACGTTGGCAAACGATATGGCAACACAGGTATAAGTTAGCACCACTAAACTACTTGTTCTAGGTGGTATATTAATGTGCCAAATGAACATGAACAGAGGTATGGTGGGGCAGCAGGCTCAAGCCAAAAAAATGATGCCATGGGACGCGTCTAGACGCGCCCTCCAACGCGCCCTTCAACCCATACAGAAGGCCCAAAAGGCCCCCTTTAAAACCCCCCTCGTACTCCGTCGCTGCCGCCGCCGCCGTCGTCGTCGTCGTCGCGGGTGTACTTGTCCCACCCATCACACCCTCCAACTCGCCTCCCACCCCAAACGAAAGCCCAAACGCCCCCACCCCACTGCCCCACCCCTCCTGTTCCGTCGTCACCCGCCCTCGCCCACTCCGCTGCCGTCGTTGGCACCACCGTCGTCGTTGGCACCACCGTCGTCGTCGTCGTCGTCGTCGTCGTCGCCGCGGGTGCCCTCGTTCCACCCATCGCACCCCCTCCAATTCGCCCTGCAACCCATAACGAAGGGCCACAAGGGCCCCAACCTATACCCCCCCCTCCTACTCCGTCGCCGACGTCGCTGTCGTCGTAGTCGTCTTCGTCGGCGGCGGCGCCGTCGCCGCGGCTGCCCTCGTCACCCATCCCACACCCTCAAACCGCCCTGCAATCCATAACGAAGGGCCACAAGGGCCCCAACCAACCCTCCCAACCCCCCTTCTACTCCGTGGTCGCCGTCGCCGCTGCCGTCGTTGGCACCACCGTCGTCGTCGTCGTCGTCGTCGTCGCCGCGGGTGCCCTCGTCACCCATCCCACACCCTCAAACCGCCCTGCAACCCATAACGAAGGGCCACAAGGGCCCCAACCTATACTCCCCCCTCCTACTCCGTCGCCGACGTCGCTGTCGTCGTAGTCGTCGTCGGCGGCGGCGCCGTCGTCGTCGTCGTCGTCGTCGTCGTCGTCATGGGCGGCTGCCCCTCGTCCCACCCGTTCTCATCGCCCTCCATCACATAGAACCCATGCCAAGGGGCCCCAAGGCCCCCAGGCAATGCCCCCCCCTTCCTGCTCCGTCGTCGTCGTCGTCGCTGTCGTGGTCGCCGGCGTCGTCCTCGTCCTCGTCGCCTCCCACCCCTCCCAGACCCTCCAAACCGTAACGAACGCCCAATAGGGCCCCCCAATACCCCCTCCTAGTCCGTCGCCGCTGTTGTCGTCGTCGTCGTTGGCGTTGTCACCGTCGTCGTACGTCGTTGTCGTAGTGAGACCTCGTCGGTCGTCGGCGTCATCGTTGACAACGATGACGACGATGTTAATTATAAAAAAAAGATTATGTAACGTATGGACGTATCATGACTTACCGCATCTCTTCCTATATCAAAGTCTCATGGTCTAGTGGTTAAGCGCTGCGTCTTTTTAGCTGAAGTCGGTGGTTCGAACCTCGACCAGGCCATTTATTTGGCGCGCGGACTACAAAGGCTACGGGCCTATCGTAAGTACCGCGGTATGTCGCCTTGGCCTTGATTATACTATCTTCGTAGAATACCGTATGTCGTGAATGCAGTGTATTAAACATATGTAATGAAAACATATCATGTAATTGAATTATGTAAGTCTACTAAGTACTACAAAAGCTACTGGTAAGTGCGGTTAATACGGTGTCTACGGTAATATAGGTGTAAGCTACTGAAAAAAACGTTTCCCGCTGATGTACTCGGAATCCTATTCATCGCGAAAACCGCCAAAAACATGCATTGCCTTTGTACCCTTTTAAGGTAAGTCAGGAATTAGCCGACCTTACCAAGCCAATCAAAACATTTGTTGACCTTGGATTGCCTTTGAAAGGTTAGTGAATTATTAACTGATCTTTGCTTGGGATTTTAATATCTGTTCTTATTGTAAGTCATAGCAAAATATTTCAGATGTATGTATAATCAGAGAATTATAAATTCTACCTTATTTTCCAATATAATTATATGCTTTGCCTTATATTGTGTTGTAAAGCTTTAGAAAAATATTTCCTTGTTAATGAAATCTTACCTGAAAATTGAAAGGCAAACCAATATCTAGATTAGTAGTGTAGGTTATTCATTGATTTTTAGTTATTATATTGATTGTTCAATATTTATAACCACGGGGCGCTCCTCACTGCTCAGAGCAAGCTCAGAGACAAAGTTCCGTGAGAGATCACATGACATAGAGTCAGACATTGGGGCCACGGAAATTGGGGACGGGGACTCTAAAAGACCGTCGCACAACTCAAAACAACTCTGTCAAGGCTTTTCACTTCCCCATCTTCAAGAAATTAAATGGTAAGAATTTCTTCCTAACTTGTGAGATTCCTGCCGTATAACCTCTAGCAAGTATACAGTTCCAACAGTACTAGCACACATGTGGGACTGGGTTTGGCTGGTCAGATAGTAAGTGCACATCATATTCTGTACCATCTATTCCACAATGTACTCATTTTCAACACGAAGGTGACCGACTATCTGATTCTCGCACTCGGTCTCGTTCTTGCACTTGGTCTCATTCTCGCACTCGGTCTCGTTCTCGCACTCGCACTCGCACTCGGTCTCGTTCTCGCACTCGCACTCGCACTCGGTCTCATTCTCGCTTTTAGCGTAGTTTTTTTGCTCTGCTGTTTTGACTTCTACAGTAGCTTTTTTTACTACACGTGTATTTGTATTCAGTTGGTTAATAAGCAATTTGTACATTTCTGGATACCGGCGGCCAAGCCAGAAAGAGTGAAATAAGATTCATTAATGAGCGCACATCTTTGCAAAGTTACCCAGCTTTGCAAGGGCAATTAAAGATTTGCCCTGCCTTCAAAGGTCAACTAAGAATGACCAAAAGTTACAAAGGATTCGCAATGTTGCTAATTATAACGTGTCCTTACTTGTAAGTGCTTACAAGTAAGGCCATTTATAATCTTTGTGTCCTTAGTGCCATTTGTTACCTTTATTAGCAATGTATTATCTGGCAAACTTATGGCGGTTTTCGCGATGTTTTTGTGTAAGTTGGAACCAATCTGAATATCGCGGCTATCACCAGTTCCGCCTAGACTCGTGAGCAGACGTTTTTAAAAAAATCAATAAGCAGAGTTCCGTGTATATTTAGAGGTTGTTTAAAGGTCCGATTAGAGTCCTTGTGGTGTTTGCCTTCCGGTGCCGCATCTAGACTGGACGAATCTAAATATTGAGTTTCAAAGGTTTTTCTAAGACCGTCAACCTAGATTTGAGAGTCCAGGCACCTCGGGGTACAGAGACTACTGCCTGCCAAATCACGTTGATTTCTACAATCTAATATTGAAGAGTCCGCAACGATACATTGCACACTATTGCCTGCAGTTTACACGATTAGGTAGCCAAGCTTCATGGTATGACTCCGTCCTTAACAGACTGCCATGATTCTCGAGACGAAATATCATTCCACCATCTAAATAACATTGTCAATAATAGAAGATCAGGTAATCTAATATATATATGCCTGCTGGAAAACATACCTGGCGACGTTGGGCCTTGTCGGAGAATCAAGGCCTGATGCTCCAGCGTCCTTAAGCAACGATCCGTATGGAAGGTGATACAAATCAGCGAGAGTTACAGACTGTTGAATATCATTGTCATGATTTGGAAGAACCAGAATACAGCCGACGGAAAGCATACGTTACCGACCAAATATTTCTGTTTGCTGAGGATTTTTTCGTAGACATCAAGCTTTGTCTCGAGAGTCGCAAGAAGTTTGTCAGCAAGCTCGACGTTGCCGACTACCCCATACTTTCTAAATAAACAAGAAGCAGCGTAATCGACATGAATACATGCACGGTGATATAACAAAGGTTCACGTTACGGCTTGAAAACTTTTTCGACTACAGCCTTTTCAGCATATTCATTAAAATATGCCTGCTCTATCGAAGATGCCTGTTGAAAAAGTGCGTAGGCAGCAAAATCGGTAAAGTCGGGTATTAACCCAGGGGTTCCTTGGTTAGCATACTTGGCCGCAATATATTGGCAAATAGCCCTGCTTTCATAGAGGATAAACCCATCATCGTCCTGTATGTATAGATCAGACTCCCCTGAGGAGAAATGCGGTAAGTAAGAAATGCTTACTATGCAAGGGACGACACCGAAAGGTTGCTTCTCAAGAAAATCTGCGGATTTGTGTTCTCCTTTTAAGAGATTGACTTCTTTCAAGATGAATGGCACTTGTTTTTCTTTGAGAACAGTCGCAACGCGCCAGGTGCAGGTTGTCATAGGGTTGCCATAGAGCGTTAGGACCATTGTGTAGAGAGCGTCACTCCGGGGTAGGTTACAAGAGGCAAATTTCAGATGGAAAGGAATTGAATAAACCATCTCTTTTTAAGTGAATTTGGTTGCTAACATACAACTGTCATATCAATAACGTAGAGACAATATTGAGCGGTTTGTCACAGAATTACCGTCATATATATCAATTCGGTCAGAGGCGGTTTGGAAAAGTCAAGGAGAACAACTACCATTGGTCGAAAAATGATCTACTTTTTTGCTTCTTCATCCTTGCTTGACCCCTTCGTCATCTTTCCTACGCACATGGTTTCAGGAACTCACCAACATGGGAATTTTCTTATAAAGCTGTAGTGCCAGACGACGTTGAATGCAGGTCTAGTTTGCCCATGCTCACTAATCAGGACAAGGAGTACTTGCAAAGGTGTTGGCAAGTTGTCAATTTTGACATCTGCTGACTGTGTTGTATTACGTGTTGTTAAATGTACCCAAGAAAGGCAAGAGTGTAGAAATACGTAGCGCTTGTGGCACTTGTGCTATATTTTGATACCAGAGAAAAATTCTGAAGCTTATTCTCGGTCGTGTTGTATGAGTAAAATACGATCAGTAGTCCATGTAACATTGTGAGTTATTCTACGACGTTAATTGAATGCAGTGTCGGACTAATCTCGGACCCAGTTGAATCGGAGATATTGGCGGCACAACGGCTTGGAGAACGGCACCACTACCATACGAGCCACCTTCTCACGCTCAACAACACCTCTTGCCCACAAACTTTGTAGTATTTTACCTACCCATCGATTTTGCATTGTCAGGATTGCATTCAACCGCTCGCCCAAGAGTTATATCAAGCCACCAACACGCCAACGCCCAAAAGTATTGATTAAATGAACATGCCGATGACGGTTGACGCAGCATCCAACAATTCGCTTCTTAGTTCGCTTTATCGGTCAAGGTGCCTATATTTTTTTCTGCAGTTCTGACCATTTCTCTACCACCTCCATTCGCACCTCTGCAGGGTGCTTTATCAAAAGCAAATCAAGATTTTACAGATGTCTATGGCTTTCCCGAACTGGGGCTCAAGAGCCTTTGGGTTGTTATAAATGGGAGGTGGTTAAATTTGAAACAAGGTAATACGTATCATTCTGTATGTACCCCATTTTGATATTCTGTTATCTGCAAGGCCAACGTTGACTGTTCGTACCCATCTCCTCTTATTTAGTCATTTCTCTCATTTATGAACCACCGATTATGCGTGCTTCTATACGGTCTCAGCTAGTCTCGACTCGGGCCCTAATTATCGAACGGCATTACCAAAACCCGCCAAAGCCAAAAGGCAACTAAAGCCGGATATTGTGCATCAGTAGCTGGTGAATCTCTAAATTTTCTCGGTCTCCGACCCTCCTTTGTTGATGATAAGTCATGCTATATGCATGTAGCCGCCGAAAAACAAGCCTGTCAAGTCCGTCGACATCCATTGGCAGTTTCTCGAGTTTGACTGGCCCATGCCTGGCCCGAATTAACTGTTGATGATAGGATTTTATGTCCGGAGCGGAGGCTATTTCAGACGTGGAAAGCTTTCTTTATATACGAGCGAGCAAGGTATCTTCCACCTTCCGTGTCCTTTCCACCTCTCCACCCGCTTTGAAAACATGTACGATACTCATGATCTGAGACATGTCGAAAATATGCTCGACAGCCTCCCTATCACGGACGAAAACGTAAATTTAACTCTCAACATACCGTCTCAGGAAGATATTGTGCGGACGCGATGTGTTTCTCTCGACGTTCAAAATCAATCCCAATCTTCGCTCCCGCTCATCCATCGAATGCCAGACGAAATGCTCGGAGAAATATTTTTGGCTTGTCTCTCACCACACTGCACTAGGGAAGCACTAAAGGACCAAGATCGCCAATTTCCCATCCTACCTATGTTTGTATGTCGTCGTTGGAGAAATGTTGCTGTATCAACGCCAAGATTATGGACACAACTTGACATCGATATCCCGCGAACAAAGCGCGTATCGCTTCGTCGTCAGCAAATTCAGGATCAAATCGCTAGGTCTGGAGTGTGCCCGCTTGATGTGTCTATTTGGTTCCCGGAAGTATGTGGCCGTCAATGGGAGGAAACGGACGGTCCGCGTTACGACAAAGCCAACCAGCTTACGGGGCCTCTGTTCTCTGAACAGCATCGGTGGAGGAGTGTTCGGTTAGAGGGTGCTTCGCAGATTACAGAGATACTCACTCAACTAAACCCTTCGAAGTTGACGGCGCTGGAAGAAGTCGAATTGAATTTAGACGGAAAATTTTATTCGTCACTTCCAGCAGACTTCCTTCAGGCTCCAAAATTAAAGCATCTTGGGCTTCGACGACGTCTTACAGTCCCCACCATTTTGTCTACGCCATGGCATAGACTGATACATCTCTCGTTTACAGTTTGGGAGATGCCCGACTCATCTCCTACACAAACGCTCGCTGAGATGCTCGCTTTATGTCAAAATCTCACAAGTTGTTTCATCCGTTTATATGGATGGGTTTACCGAACCCCAGACACCACCGAATCAGACCATTATCCTTTGATTCGACTCCCGAACCTCTCAACGCTCAAAATATATGAAGGCAAACCCTCTAGCATCCATACTTCATGGGACTTACCTCGATTACGCGACGTTGAATTCCATGTCACCGAAGTGATTCCCCCACACGACCAAAGCGCATCCCTCCGCGCGATCATCGAGCGTACAGAAGGTACCATCCAGAAATTGACGACTCAGATCGACATGCACAAGCAAGGTGATCTTATTGGATGCCTTGATCGCTGCACGGATCTTCGGTCACTGGTGCTAGAGCTTCCTCCGCCAATCCATGTTGGCAGTCAGGCGGGTTGGGGGTATGCCTTAGCATACCCCACTGAGCCGGAGGGACTACCGCATGACGATCTGTTGGAGTGCTTGATGCCTGGCCACGGACCAGGAAATACAACGAGGTGCCCTAAGCTGGAGAGCTTTCGGTGTGAACAAAAGGGGGTGTTTTCAGATAATATGCTTTTTGATTTTATTTGTTCTAGATGGTGTACGGAGCGCCAGGATGTGTCCAAACTCAAACACATCGTTGTCAATTTTGGGAACGATTGGAAAGAGACCAAGATGCTCGAGAGCCTTGAAAAACTCTCGGCATTTATTGAGGACGGACTCGTCGTAGAATTTCTGTAGTTTATGTTACTTATACAAATAGAATTAGTAGAATTTTAGATTTGTATAGACTTGCTCTACTTTGACCATCCGGGAAGATACGATAGTTGTCGTCACTGCCATTCATATATATATATATTGGCATTCATTGAAGAAATTGTCCACATCACATCCTGGTCCAGCCGCACTATGGTAGAAGGAACGACCCCAGAATCCACTGGATTAATAACTATTACCAATGGCTTAGGCCTAAAGTTTCTGCCAAAGGAGGGGTACCAGTGCTCTTCGCGGTATCTCGAAAGTGGATGTGATCTATTTTTAGAATGGTGAGACTTGGCGTCCCGAGTGTGCACGTTGCCCCTATTTGCCCCCTGAATCAGGCTAGGTTGTTCCCTGTATTGAACCTTCTCTGCGAGTATTGAATTGAGAACATGCCGGCTAAGAAGGTGCTGATTGGGTTCGGTGTCGATGTTGACGCTGTTGCTGGATGGTATACTCCACAAAATAGCTTGATCTGTGACGCCTAAAGCTTATCAGATCTCGTTTTCGATTCTTCATGTAGGCTTGGATCTTATGGAGGAGAGGACTCTCCGCTTGATATTTCCAGGGTATGCGTCCTTGTAGTTACTTTGCGCTGTACACCCCTGACACCTTGCACCTTTTAGGGAATGTATGCCGGGGAGGTGGGATCTCTTCGTTTGCTCAAGTTATTTAGCAAATACGGCATCAAGGCAACCTGGTTCATCCCTGGTGAATAATCGTCTCCAGTTAAGCGCCAGTAACACGGCTTATTGGAAAATAATCCTATCAGGCCACAGTCTTGAAACTTTCCCTGAACAAATGAAAGCAGTACGCGATGCAGGCCACGAGCTGTAAGCTACGAAATTGTTAAGTCGCGTGGCTCTTGGTCGAGTTAACATACGTGGTAGGGGTCTCCACGGCTATTCGCATGAGGTGGGCGTAAAGTCTATGGTGATAATCGCACTATGACAGATGTACGTCAAGAACCCTGCCGCACTGACTCTTCATCAACAAAAAGATATCTTTGAACATACCTACAAGTTGCTTACGGAGTTCAACAATGGCATCCCACCCAAGGTGTGAATGAGACTGGTGATTGTACATTCACCAATATGAAAAGATCTTTAACAGGGAAGTGTTGCGCCATGGTGGGAAACGAGCAAGGATGGTACCAATGTTCTTCTTGACAAGGGCATCGAATACGGTTCTGTTGCTTCAGTTATAGCCATGGCCAATTTTCCTAATTATATGTTCGCAAACAGATCATTCGAGCATGGCCCATGAGTAGGTCCAACTCTTTCTTTTCCAAGTGTCGCAATATCTATTCAAATTTGTTTAGCTCACAGGCCTACTACATGAGGGACGCAGATCAGTGGACCAAGATAGATTACACTGCAAAGGCAGAGACGTGGATGAAGCCACTCAAAAGGGGTAATGAAACGGGCCTCGTCTGCATTCCTGCTAACTGGTGCGAATTTAAAAGATTCAGTTGGGTAAGAAAAGTCACTGACCAATGATCATAGGTATCTCGAAGATTTAACTCCCATGATGTGGGTTATATATACATTTTCTATTGCTTGACACCGCAGCACCTGAAGCTAATAACATCTCGACTATAGGTTTATAAAATCAAGCCCGAACTCCCATGGATGGGTAAGCCTTTCAATTAAAACGACGGAGCACAACTGACTGTTCGAGCACAGGTAAATTCCAGAGACGTTGAGCAGCTTTGGAAAGATACATTCAGCTATTGCTATAGGTAGCTATAAAGCTGATTATTATTAGTAAATAATTCGTTGAAAGGTCTGAACCAAGGGAAGAAGAAGAATTCATTTTTCCTATAACAATTCACCCTGATGTCAGCGGGTGAGTGGCATTTGGCTCTTCCCTATAATCCTACCTGATGATATGACGTCCACAACAAGTCGACCCCATGTCCTTCTTATGCTGGTAAGAAAGTGAACGGGATAAATATTTATTGGACGAATGATTGACAATTTTTTAGGAACGCTTTATCGAATGGGTAAACACGCATGAAAACGTCCATTGGGTTCCCATGATAGAAATGGCACGGGATTTCAGAAGGAAAAACCCACCTGCTCCCAACGCAAAGATGCCTGTTGGTTTTCAGCAAATAATCTAGTATGGGCTGCACATTTGAGAGATTGACGGATGAAATTTGTACATCATTACTCAAGGAAAATATACATGTAACCAATTTCACAAAGAATGTCAGTTTTTGACAGACAAAACACCTCAGAATTCCCTATTCATTGGCTCTTGAGAGTTTGAAGACCATATCACGCTCCATTTAGTGCATAGAGCAGTTCTATTAGCCCATATAATCCTGTCAGAGATAGGTAGATATTGCTATCAAATTAGTAACCCTAGAGAATGAAGAAAAAAGCGCCCAAATAATATTCCTCCCTCATGAAATAAAAGAATTAAGCCAATAATCTCTGTCTTTCGTTCGGCGTTCCATCCATGCCATTGTCATTTGACTTCAATCGTAACACTTGAGATAAATATGCAATAGACTTCCGTAAGTCCCAATTTTTGATGCTGTACCACCTTTTGCCATTGGTCTCTATACGGTCGCTTCTGATCCGGTGTTGATCATCGACGGTTACAGAGATAGCAGCAAATGTGGTGAAAACAGACGCCAGAGTCGTACTGGCTGTGATCATAAACATAATGATCATTTGTAGCTTGGCTGCCTGATGCACCGATGAGCCACCCAGTATGGCACCGGTCATCATGCCTGGTATAGCAATAATACCAAGAACACTGTTTAAAAAGGTTAGTGGGTGTACCTCGGAAAAAATATCATTCGCTGACCTCATGTTATTGATAGGCGGCGTTAAAGCCACCTTGAGCGCTTGTATGACAATTGGGCGGCAGGCTTCCGTCCGTGTCGCACCGAATGCCAGGTATATTTCAGTTTTATCCCTGTTTTCTCTTTACAAACGTAAATCAGGCCACTGTCGGAATATCATTCTTTTACTGAAACTACTCACACAAGTTCTTTAAGGATATAACTAACGGCAATGACAATGCCGGTGATGGTAGCGCCACAAAGCATCCCTACAATTGGAACTATGGACATGCAACGCAATCTATAGTCAGTTACTTTTCTGAGGTTAATAGGTTAATAAGATCATACTTACTGTACTGAATCGGCGTCCAAAATGGGTCGACAGACATGGCGAACCTGGCACCAAGAATAGATATTGGGATCGTCGATCCAAGCATCGCGATCAGGACAGCAGGGAACTGAAAATGGTTATATCAAGCTTAAAGTTTTCCGGGGTAAGGTTAATCGTGTGCCGCACCATATATCGGAACCTACGAGGTGACTTGTTGATCACTGGAAAAAACATATCAGTTAAAATAGACATAAGGTGTTATCTGGATTCTGGAAGTACCTGTTTCGAACGTTCCCAGAAAGTTCAGAATGACTGGGGAAGGGTTGGTTAAGTTAGAGGTCGCACAAGAAAGGGGTAGCGATAGACGGGCTCACAGGCAATGAGAGCTACGAGCCATGGATTTTTGTTGTCAAAGACCTGCTGCAACAGTGTAGCCACGACAGCGAGTTGGCCAATGCACCGTAGCGCCGCTACTAGGAGAGATATCCCAACCCCCAGGCGAAAAATAGTGGAAACTCCAACGTCGAATACGATGAATCCTAACCCAATTGCGACATTCGCCCAAGCCAGCTCGGCTTTATCTCCTGTGGGTTCATCCATGGATAACTAACGCAATAAGAGAATTATTGGATGTTCGAGGTCAGTTCGAAACTTCGAAATGCTGAATGCCTTCACGCGTCGACGCTTCACTTCTGCATCTTGTTGCAAAATTTTCGTTAGAAAATTGCTCCCGTGAAGTCGTTGATATCACGAAGACTTACTCGTACGCTGGTAGAAGCTGACCGTTCGCGAGCAAAAGAGACCCGTCAACCTGGAGACTGACGTGGGTACTTGGCACAAACAATTGAAAAGCAAAGGAACCGTTTGTCCCAGGTGCGGGTAATTTACTTATGTACAGTGCGGACCGATGCCGCCTCTGTACGTCATTGTTGTTGGCCCAATCATATCCTTCGCATTTGAGTGTGATAGTCAAGTCCGACTAAATAGCCGGTGAGCCCCTATTTGGAAATAATTTCCATGTTGAACCTGCACCACCACCACCACCAAAGCTGTGATGGCTGCCAATTTGATTGACGATAAAACAGAAACATCGTCAGTATGCCCTTTTTACAGGTCAAATTATCTTGCTCTACGCGGATTTATCTAGTCAAAAACCAAACTTATGACGCACCAACTTTGAATGCCGTCGAAAATGAAATGGTTAGCGCTGCCTATCCGCTCAAGGTTCTTACTTTTCGAACGAAGCTGACCAAATTGCTATATAGACGTTATAAAAGCACAGCACATGTTAGGCTGTATCGTGATTTTACGATCGTATTGGAACGATCGAGTGGTGGTTGGAAAGTAACATAGGCAAACATGAAGGGATACAAAAGGCTCACCCTCGTCAGCCTTCCTTCCAAACCCGCCCCTTTTTACTTCACGCCAAAATAGTCAAAACCCCCAATCAGTAAGATACCATCATGGGACGCTCGAAGCCTTTGCTTGGATATAAACCGCAAGCGAAAACTGCACACATCAAACGTGTGTATCCCACAGATTTACCCCCTCTCCCCCCTTCGTACGAGGCCGCTGTTACCCACCGCCAATATCAGCAGCAGCAACAACAACAGCAACAGTATCAAACCGCCTATGATGAGGCTCGCAACAGAAACCAATACACACAACACCCCGTTCATGTCGCACACGCCAATCAGTCCACCTCCTCTGGTTACAACCCACCGACTCAACAACCAGCCCCCGCCAATCAGGATGCTGCATATTACAACCCCGCCATGCAACATTCTAGATATAACACACCCGCCTATCAAGATCCCGCTTGTTACGCCCCGCCCGTACAACAATCAACTTATAACGCCCCCGCCGCACAACAGCGCCCACATGCTAACAACGCTCCCGCGTTGGATGCTTGGGGCGCAAAGCTCGCGGAAGAAGAACAACATTACGGCGGGAGTTTCTTTGGTAAGCTCTCATTATTATCACTGCTTGAGTATCGTGGAATATTGACGAATAATACTCATCCCCAGAACCCAGTCATCCCACGGTCTACTCCAACGCGAACAACGCCAGGGGCTCCGACCACGCCAATGGCTACAACAACTTTAACAATGCAAACGCTTATGCTTCGAGCAGCACAAACGTTGCCAACGCCTATGCTGCGCGTAATGCAAGCAGGGCAAACATTTCCGCTACGAGCCGCTACTTCAATGTACCACATAGCGCTCCCATTCCAGGCAACAACGGCGTGAATGCTGGTAGAGTTCCACCCTCGTCCGGCCTTGCGTCAATGGACGTCGACCCTGACCCACTTTTTGATATGAACATTGACGACCCTAATGCGATGGATCTTGACTGCCTCTTTGTCACATATGGCGGTGTCGTTTATTTAGTTCATTCATTGGGTATGGATGTGAATCACACTCCTGTCGACGATGTCATGGCGTGGGAGGCCCAGCAGTCCCAGCACCAGTTTCTGCAGTACCGACAAACTCAAAACAACGATTTACAGCACCAGCAACACCAGCCACAACGTCAACAGTTTCAACAGTCTCAACGACAGCAACGCCAATTATTTCAGCAACAACAACATCTTCAACAGCAACAACTACGTCCACAACAGCAGCAACGTCTTCAGCAACAGCAGCAACGCCCTCAGCAGCAGCATCAGCAGAATCAACAACAACTACGGTCCAGGTGCTCAGGGCAAGTGCGTGTAATCTCTCAACCTGTTCCATCCAGACTAGCACAGCCTATTCCTTCTATCACGCCTACAAACACCACTACGCAGCCAGCAAGCAATGTTGCTTTTACCACTGGGCATACGCTTTCGCGTAGGAACGTCGAACGTGTCGCCGACCGATTCCGCGACCTCCATCTCTCAGAAGTTGGTATTTCTACCAGCAATTCTTTATCAGACGGAAACACCACCGGGGTTGGTGATCAACGCTGCAGTCATCCAGGATCGATGGCTTCTGCCGCGGCGTCGGGACCCAACAGTACCACACCCGAAGGCACGCTTGTTTCGTTCAGCAGCGATGACCTTGTCAATCTTGGAAGCCCCCGACCATCTGTTCTCGGCGCGAGCGGCGTCTGGGAAGATCTAGCTGGCTTGCAGAACGCCTTCATTCCGCCTTCGCCACTGGTGGATGACAGTCTTCTCGTGCAAGTCCCGCTGTCTTCGTCTCCTTACTCCAGCAGCAGCAGCAGCGGTAGCAGCGAATACTCCCAGTACTTTGATCTTCGAGAGCTTGACTGGAGCCGCTCGTCCGCTTCGTCGTCGCCCATGTATCGCGAACAGTCTTTGTCTGGCAGTGACAACCAGCGATCGCCGGCTCGTTTCTCCAGGTCTGCCCAGTGGACGCCCCTATCAAAGAAACTCCAGACCATGAGCAACGTCACTCGTCGGTGTAGGACCAAGAAGCAGAAGAAGATCATCGTGTTGGGTGTTCCCAGAGACACTCTACAGCAAACTCGAAGGAAGAACAAGTTATCATCTTCCTCGTCGGCGCGTACCGTCAGGCCGAAGAAGAAGAAAGCTGTCCCCAAGACGGTTACTGCGACGCCACCCAGCGTCGTCATCGACTCTACTGTCGTTTCGGCGGAGCAGCAACCTGGTAAGTTTCTTTTCTTGCTCTTTTTCTTTTTCTTTACAATATTTTTTGTGCAGAAACAACTCGTACCGCACACGCCAATTCATTGCTTGACGTTCCAAGGCGTTCGGCAAATCCCGCCACTACCCCTGTCAAAGCAATTACCAAGGTCTTGCTCCCTAGACGAGTCCTCGCTGCCAGCATCACTCCGCCTAGCTCTCGAACCGCAATAGAAAACAGGCGCCCACGCAAGACTGTGACGTTCGCTGACGACGTCGCCCCCAAAGCCGTCCCCAAAGCCGTCCCTGCTCCCGTCACACCCAAGGCCCAACCTCTGTTGCCTTCTCTTCCCATCACCCCTGTCAGAGAACCTAGGGTCTCGCGTTCCAGCTCCAACTCATATGAGAAGGCTTCTTACGTTGCTCCCGTTCCTTCCTCGCGCGATGTCGAGAAGGCATATTCTATCGGATGGTGTCGCTATGAGACTACTTCTGAACGCGCGACGCCAGCCACCCCTCCAGCGCGTCCACGACGCGAGCGTGAGAATATTTCTGGTAGCCACCCCCTTTCCAAGGTGCCTCTGGAAAGGAACGGAAAGGTATCTGTAGAGAAGGCCTCATCTCGTACTGTTACTGAACCTCAGCCTGCCAAATGCGACGAGAAAGCCTTACCGGGCGCGTTCCCAGAGGAGCCTGAGGCCAGTGGCCCTACTCTGTTTTCGTGGTTGAAACAGAAGGTTTTGAGGTGGTAAACCAATACGGGTAAGTTCTTTTGTTTACACCTGTTCAAGTACCACAAAAATTGATCAATATTGTGCTTGTTTTCAGTCCATCTTGCTACTTGCTCTGGGTTCGGATTGCTTCTTCTCGGTTTTATGTACTTCACTTCTGCCTCTGGATCTTCTTGTGTCTTTTTGATTTGTGGCTTATTTGTCTCTTCTTTCCCTTCTCTGGCTGTATATGGTTCTAGAACTTGGTCTTTCTCTCTCTTTCTCTGGACTGCTGGGCGCTTTGGGAATGTTACTACGAGTTCATCTGGTTTCATCGCTTGGATACTTGCACTCCTGTGATCGCCTCGCGACTTTTCTTAACCTTATAGGTGGCCAGCCATATACCACCTTTGACAACTGGACTACTCTAGCCTCTCTGTGCATTCCTGGATAGCCTGTATAATCCCCGCCTCTTGTTTTCCCTCCTCTTCGATTTGTCTTTTCGTCCTTCGAGATTTTGGGCACATATTATTATTTCTATTTCTGTTCTTTTTTTATCATCGATTTGGGTATGTGTCTGATTTTATTCGCGCCTCACCTGACTGTCAAAACTAATGTGTCTTCAATGTAGCAATCTTTTCTTTTGGATGTACTGCACTTCTTTCTCTCTCTCCTCATATTCCTGGATCTCTTCACTTGGATCTTTTCTACAATCGAACTGGACTTGTTCACACCTCAATATCTCCTTCTATCTGCATCGGCCTTCTACGACTGGAAATCTCTTCGACATCTTTTATACGACTACAGATTTATCACCCTGAAAATAACCAGAAAATCTCGCCTCCTCGCCTTCGAGCGAGCGAGCCGAATGTTAAAAAAAGTGTTTCCTTTTCTTTCTTTTTCTATCTTATTCTTCTAAAAACCAAGAAATCTCGCCTCGTCGATTTTTGACCAAGCCGAATGTTAAAAAAATGGACCCTGTTCTCTTCAACTTCAGCCTTCATCCTTCAAGCTTCGCAAATAGAATTACAGAAATCCCAAATGTCTCGCCCATCTTCACTATCAATACCCTTATTTTTTTCTACAATATTTTATTATTTTTCGAATCTTCCATATATCGTTTTGTAGATACCACACAGCCTACTGTATATACCATAAATTAAAAATGAATATTGTTATTAGTTTTGTATTCAAGGTCCAGGTCAATCACTTAAAATTCATTGTTCAGACTTGAGACCTTTTAGAGTATGAATATTTGATGTATTGATAATATTGAGCTATGGGAAGGATGTATGACTTGGATGTCAGAGCAAGTATGATTATCCCATAGTAACCGCCTAATGAACTTGCACTTGAGTAGCTTAGTTTCCAGTCCAGACAGCTATTCAAACAAAAGAGGTTCAGTAAAATCACACTTTTTTATTTTTTGATGCACGTACCGGGTCCTGGGACTTGGTAAGTGGTCTGGGACTGGGCAGCAGAGGTGTAGATGTTGATGTTGACACCAGGGTCGTTGGCGCCGTATGCACCTTTGGCCGTAGATATGAGTATACTTTTAAAGCAGAACGGTTAATATATGCGTACCTGGGAAGCTGACGAGGTAGTTGCCGCTGGGAGTTTGTCCTCCTCCGCCAGTAACGATGAGTTGGGCGCCTATCGGGTATATTTATGAGTATGTGCGCAATGTCGAATGCACCGCATTTGGGTTGAGAGACTTACACTCGGGATAGAATTGGGGTGTGTTGGCCTGGTGAAGGGCGAGTAGCTCGTGCTAAATAGATAAAGTTAAAGTTGCTACTTTACCTAATTTCTGTCATGAACGGAAATCACGTACGCGGATGAGGTAGTTGCCTGCAGCAAGAGCAGCTGGGATCTTCGTGGTGTATTGGAGTGTGTCCATAACGAGACCGTTACCCCATTTTCCTTTTCTGAAGAGAACAAAGTCGGAAACCATGTTAGTAGTGGTCCTTTGTAGCTCGTGCGATTTCGATAGCCTACCCAACAGTGCCGGAGATAAGACCGGTCTGGTCGATCTTGAACCACTTCAAACTGTTGCTGTTTGCGGACGAGCAGGGGCCGTTGCAGTTGGCCATGTAGACCATGACGGGGCCTTCCGCGTGTGTCCATTGTCTGAGAGGCGACCAGATTAAGTCAGAATATGAGTCGAACACAGCAGCGGGAAAGATTACGCACGAATACTTGGCGGTGATGGTGCTACCAGCGGGAACGGTGGCGGAGAGCTGGGAGCCGCTGGCCTGGCCATTGTTGTTGCAGCTCAACGACTGTTATTTTTATAGAGGTAAGTGTGCGCGGCCTTTCACTCAAAGACATTTAGTTCACGTACTCCAGAGCTAGTCGACAAGATGCTTTTGACGAGGTTCAGAAGCGTTGGCAATTATTCAATCAGGCTCTGACTTACGGGTCGTAGGAGCCTATTTACATACATGCTGTCAATTTTCAGAGTTCGGAGTGCCTAACGATGAGTGCTTACTGTAGGGGCGTCCAATAGATGATTGGCCAACAGGGGAGTTGTATGGTTGCCATCCTTGATAGTTTTGTCCTGAAAACAAGCTTTGGCTTTGTAAAGACGTTTATAAGTTGAAGAAATCCTACCGTTAATGACATATGCGATAACACCGCCGTGTGCAGCGACCTGCGACACGAAAAAGGAACTCAAGACAGCGATGGACGCAACGTTGAACATAGCTCAGAGGTACTGGGTTTCTTGAGATGTTACAGTTTATGCACGACGTCTTTATACATTTCTGAGATTCAATAACTTCCACATGACGAAAGCGGGGAAGGGGCATTTATCGGCCTGTCGACTGAAAAACTGTGCAATTCGGAGGTTTGACTTCGGTCCTCATGGAGCAAGAACGAGGACGAAGGAACGAATAAATGCCTTAGAAATATCGCCTACGAGATCCGAGCGAGATAGTCTTTGTCCTGGGGCAAGTAAATGGCTGGATTTTCACCGGATATTCAAAGAATGAAGCACTGAAGGAATTGACTGGAGTCTTGTGATCTACATGGTGCCGAGTTGCTTCCGCGACCTGCAGAACGATGAGGACCGCCAAGACTTTGGCGGTAGTCTCAATAACCAGAGTGGCCTTGATACACCTATTCTAGCCAGTTCCATAAAGCCTACAAGCGAATACATGCGTACGGAGGCAATAGAAGCATCCCGAAGAGCTTTGAGACGCATAAATAACGCATCATGTAATGGACAAGCAAAGTATTGAGAGCCAATCAGCATAGCGACACGGCGAATTATAGAACTTCCATTTTGAATAATGGCCGGCCTTCGTTTTGGGTCATTTTAGCATTGTTAGGCCTGTGATGGTAGGAAATCCCTGCCGCCTAAGATGAGTCCAGTATGTAAACTGGTTCAGACCTTGATCCATTTTCGTTTAGCTGAGGAGGGCAATGCAACAGAACGTTGATTTTTATCCCCATTATGCCATTGTGAGGTAGAGACCTTGATCTATTCTGACGCAAAATATTCATCCTGACAAGATTTCATTTATCCTATCCTCGTCTGTGAGTCCCTTATTTCAGAAAGAAAATTGATAGCCAACCAAAAATTATGCGACTTTTTTCGGCCTTTGACCAAATATCCCAGTTCCGACTCGCACAATATCGCTCCCCGCCTTGAGAGCCGCTTCATAGTCGCTGGACATACCCATGCTCAAGAGCAGACGTCCCGAAGTTTTATCTCCCCATTTCTCTCCCACCTGCCCAAAGTTCTGTTCCAGGTAACTGTGCAACAGATCTCTGGTTTCTTTAAGCCGCTCGAAATCTGCATTCTTTTCTGTTTCGGATGCAGTAAGAGATAGCTCCAAAGCACCGATAGTCATCAAGCCTTCCAACTGGAGACTTGGACATTCTGTCAAGATGTGCTTTGCTAGCAGGGCGACCTCCGAGTTTGCAATGTCGGACGATGATGTCAGTGGTGGGATCCCTGACTTGGAGTCTTCACCAGAGGTGTTGATTTGAATCAGGATCCTCAGCGGTGATGACCTATCCGTCGGTAGCGCTTTTTGCAGCGCTGTCGCTGCCTTGATTGAGCCTAACGTCTGGATGCTATACAAATTGGGAATCGCTTTTTGACACAGATTAGACGACAGAAAAACAAGGATAATGTTACTCACAAGCAAGAGTTTTAGCTTTGTTCGATTGTAGGGTTCCAATAAAATGCCAACGAATATCCGCAGGAAGCTATTGAGATAAGTAGGCTTCCTTCTGCATTGCGAAACTTAACTCACCACGCGAGCCTTCTCCTCCAATTCTTTTACGTAATTCTCTCCGAAGTCCAGCTGGCCGTGCTTATAGCATGCAATTATATCAGAGGCAGGCTTCACTTTTGAAACTGCGACCAAAGTAGGAGACCTCGCAGGCAGCGAAGCAGCCTGAATCCTTGCCCGGACCTCGGCTAAAGATTCCAAAAGTTCGGTTGTTCGCTCCTCCGTCGGATTCAAATCTGTGGACATTTTGCGTGAATATCGTCTTTTAAGAATTTGCGTATATCGTGGGTAAGATATGTGACTGAAGTAACTCAGTCTCATATATGTGGCAGGACAGTAAGTAGTAAGCTTACATTCAGATTGCGACGGACTTCAGTGCAACATGGATTACGTAATGTTGATCTTATCAGGCAACACCACTTAAGTAGTCCCGGCGTTACTTTGCTTATGCTATGCACGAAGACTAACCGCATAAATATGAGGGGTACTCTACTTCTTTACCGAAACACTCCGTCACGGTGGGTGGGAGAGGAGCAGAGGTAAGTGATTTCGCTGTCTATCACATTGTAGATTACTGAGGTGTTCAATAGAATTTTTCAAGTTGAATCAGTCTATTAATCCGATTTCTAGACGTTAGATAATAATATCACTGGAATACGCGTCATTCTGTCTATCGAATGCCACCAATCGCCCTCACCTACCCACACGTCGAAGATTGTCAAAAGCGCATACGGGCCTTCTTCGTGGGAGTCTGTTTGATAGACACTTCCAGAGCGAAGCTTGTGTATGTACATGTACATGACTGATTTGATGTTTGTGCTTTAAGATACTTACCTTTAGTACATCACATTGTATTTCGTCAGGTGAGCTACTTTGGTAAAACTCTTAAAAGCATATTAGTAACTCCATTACAGGTGGTTAGACAATGGTCATCCGGTCTATGCATTTACCAGGGAAGATCTTCCCAGCTGGTATCTGACTATCGCCTCAGAGTCTCCGGAGGAGATTCGCTTTATCATCAAGCTTGGTCCTGAAGACGGGAGAGAGCCATCGATCGTGTTTTATCTCCAAGGTCCCCTTATAGGGCTAGGGTTTCTCAAATTCGATGCAGTTGATGCTTGGTTTGAAGAGGAAGAACAGATATTCGTCCACCCACGGGATCCATATAAGGTGCGTGTGTATTTCATATCCATAAATTTAGTTTTCATTAGGTTCTTTAGAGGATCGATGTACTGCAATCTTCGAGACATGTACGCATTGAGGTGAATGGCATCGAGATAGCTAACACTCGTTGTCCAATAATGTTGTTCGAAACTGGACACCCGATGAGGACGTATATCCCGAAGACCCACACCCGTCTTGACCTGTGGGTGCCTTCCGGACACCAAACTACGTGCCCGTATAAGGTAGGGGACTCTCTTGAGTATACATTCCGGCTGTTCTTACTTGCATAATAGGGAGTTGCGACACACTTCAATATCGTTTTATCCTCAGGAGAAACGTTCGAAAATGTTATGTGGTCTTACACCAATACGACCTCAGAAAGCGCCAATATAAAAGGGTTAGTAGCTTTTCTCGACGAGAAAGTGGATGTTTGGATAGACGGAGAGCTTCAAGAACGCCCAGAACTCCCATCAACTCCCCAAATTGTTCAAAAAAACACGAAACAGTTCGCAGAAAACTTTTAAATATATTTGTAATGGCATTGTACCTGTGCCAACATCGAAATGTTTGGTTAATCTTGATAGAACTAAAGTACTTTGTTCAGCCAAACCTAATAGCCTGAACACATGCTATATCGACTCCTCATGCATCATGTCTTGATTTTTTTTCTTGAGTGCTCAACTGGAATTGTCGTTACAAGGCCATGGACTCCGCGGCACTCATTCGTTACGTAACAAAAGATGACATATCCGTTTACAGTGTTGAACATTGATCGTCACATCGAACCTGACTCAACCGCCGACGACGTCTTTGTGTTGTACTTATAATGCAGCAACCGTCTATTAACAAGGAACTTGGTCAAGAGCAAGGGCGGAAGATAAAGCTCATGCCGAAAGCGACGTTAAGAGCAAAGAGGTCGGATTTGTTACCTATTGTTTGTAGTATGCTGAGGAAAGCTGAACAGCGTCCAATTGGTAGATTGGAGACTAAACAAGGAGATGTTAAGACCGTACCACATATCTTGCACCCTGCAGGTTTCCCACTTCCACATGTTGAAGACTCTCGGAAGCGTATTAGAGTCTACTTTGGAGGTGTCTGCGTAATAGACACCACGAAAGCGAAGCTTGTGTATGTCCTGCTTGGTTTTCTATGATTCTTAGAGGAATGTAATTCTGGTGCTCACGACTACAATCACAACGTAAATTTCTCAGGTGTGTCTCAATTTTATATAGATTTCAAACCTTAATGTTCGTTGGGCAGGTGGTTAAACAATCACCATCCGGTTTACGCATTCACAAGAGAGGACCTTCCTAGCTGGTACCTCAGTATCGCGTCGGAGACCCCTAAAGAAATTCAGTTCATTGTTAAGCTCGGTCCTCAGCCTGAAAGGTTCCCAGCCATTACATTTCATCTCGCTGGACCTCTGATAGGATTGGGATTTATCAAGTTTGAGGCTGTAGATGCTTGGTTCGAGGAGGAGGAGCAGATCTACGTGCACCCTCGGGATCCGTACAAAGTGCGTGGGATATGCGTTCTCTGTCCGTGCTATGAGCTTGCTATAATCGTATTTTCACAGAGAATTGATGTGCTTCAATCCTCCAGACATGTTCGTATTGAAATCAACGGTGTGGAGATAGCTAACACGCGCTGTCCTCTCTTGTTGTTCGAAACCGGAGAGCCTATGAGGATATACATTCCTAGGACACACACTCGAATGGACCTTTGGCATCCTTCATCACGCACAATCGCCAGCCCTTACAAAGTAAGTTCATAGGTCCTTTTTTGATCCGTTGCTTCATGGCTGCGTACCAGGGGACAGCGGAACTCTACAATGTTGTCCTCTCCTCGGGAGAGACGTTCGAGGATATTATGTGGTCATACCCCAGTACGACTCTGGAATGTGTGACTGTGAAAGGGATGGTCGCGTTCTTTGACGAGAGAGTAGATGTATGGTTAGACGAAGAAAAGCAAGAGCGTCCTAACGATCCAAGCGGGCCCGCTACACCTGGACCTTCCCATCCACCCGAGGTGTTTAAACCGGGAAACGATTTACTTATCTTACAGAAACCGTAGTCTTGAGAAACAAGTTCAAAGAAATCGTTTTTATTCTGCAATGGTTTGGTCATCAGCACTAGGTAAGGTTGAAATTTCTCGCAGGTATCGTAGTCCCGACCATCACCGTCATTGCGTCTTCCCTCTCGCAGTTCCCTGACAATCCCTCTGGACCAAACTTTCTCTCTAAGGAAAATTGCTTTAAATAGACATATTGTACATGTCAACCTTGTCCTCGTAATACTTGGCTGCATGGCGAGCTCGACGCCCATATGCATGGGACAGCTTCTTCACACATACACACACGAGTTATCTCTCCGCCTTACGATCCGGACTGTCGAATTTTTTTGATAATAAACCGTGCTTCTGAGGAAACATCATGTTGACCCCTTTTCGAGGGATCAACGCTCACACAGGCCCCGGGAAGCTCCCCTAAGGGCTTGTCCGGAATTTTGCTGATTTTTGGCCCTCAAATCCGCGAAACCGGACAGAGCTCCTCAGGGGTACTTCCAAATATGGAAAATTTTCTCCCCTGCGGGGCGTCAATCAGTCACCACCGACAAAATAACACCATTGTTATGTGCAAACCCTCATAGAAAGGATAATAATGCTCGCTATATATAGAGGGAAAATATGAATTCATGTAGCACGCATGTAAGGGAGGGAGAAGATGTGACTGAGAGAAAGTGATTGGGAAGAAAAGGATGATTTGGCGGACGTTTGACGGACATTTATCTACTGTCGACAAGGTCCTGTACGATTAACAAGCTCGAATAGGGTCACATACAATGATACAAACACTTGTTATTCAACTTATTGTTGGATTATTAGAGCGTTAGTTGCAAACATGTACTTGACAATATGTCCAACTTCAATAAACTAGACAAAAGAAACCAAATTTAATATTTGTTGAGAGGAGATAGTAGATAGCAAAACAAGAGTACAAGCATAAAGGTTGAAACCGGTACAAGTACAATTTATAAGGTATCGACAATAATGATAATAATTAGTTCACAGTTGGATCCATACCGACTGAATATAATTTGCAGTATGTGCCCAAGAAAGCAAAGAAAAAAAAAAGTAAAGTAAAGAAAGCAAGAAATAAAACCCTGAAAGTAAGATGTGAACTTAAGTATCGACAGACGGAGAAAAGAACAAAGAGGGAACTTACCAAAAAGACAAGAGGAGAGGATAGGTCAAATGTAAGCCATCTTTAATCGTTGTCGAGTGTCGAGAGCACCACACGGCAGCAATACAAAAGACACCTCCTTTCCCCATTGCCACGTCTCAGACGAACATCCTCTTCGCCGACTCCGGTCGTCCACCATCGTCATCCCTGTATCTTTTATTATTACTGTTCGTGCCGCTGGAATTGTTCATGTTCATGTTTCCCAAGTTACTGCCACTGCGGTTCCATGTGAAACTTCCCCTCCTTGGTGTAACGGGCGGTGCTGATCCTGCTGCTGATGAAGGAGATGATTGAATAAAGTACACGTCAATCGATGGTTTCTTCAGTCGCTTCCTCCTCGAGCGATCTCCATTTCCAGCATTAGAATTATCGCCAATCATTGGACTGGATGGGTTGGAATGGACGAGCGATTCAATGGTCATCGCCGTAGCGGTGCCTCCGGGAGAAGTGTTCAATGCGTCAATGGGAGCAGGCTGTGGTTTCTTTTTGTACTAAGATATCGTAAGGGGCCAACAAAGGAATGGACGGAAGTAATCGATACTTACGGTCTCGAGCTCGGGTTTTCCTCTCCACTTTGCAATGGCTTCACAGAATCGTACTGCTGCCCTCTCTACAGGTTCTGCTGGGTATTGCCATGCCAGGTCTTCCATATGGGTAGCACAGTCAGGCGTTGAGGCTGGTATATCGTAGAACTAGACGTCAAAAACCACGTTAGCATCAATATTCCAGATGTCGGAATAAAATGATCCATGAAGTATCATGAAGGTACCGAGTCTGGCGTCGGACCTCATCGACACCCTAGCGGAACAGGAAAATAAAGAAGTATAACAAACTTACCCTTTTCAACCTCTCGTGCATCTCCATTTCATACTCCTCTTCTCCCTTACTCTTAATCCCCGCGAATTCATTCTCCTGATCCCTTAAGCTAGGGAAAAGAATCTTGATGGCGTCCACGAGATTAGGAAGCTCATCTGGGTCCAATGACGAGAACTCGTCGTCATCGACATCATCCTCATCAATCTCAGCAGGGTCCACGTTCTCCTTCCCCGCATGCTCGTTGATACCAAGTCCCACCAACAACAGGCATTGCACAGCTTGAAGTCCAGTCCAGCCAGCGGTCAAGTAGCCTTCGAGCACGGCTCGCGTTAGCAGCCCTGCAAGGAGCATATACCACTCAGACGATGGGCGCAGGGCGAACTCATACATCCTGTTTTGAGCTTGGGTTTGCGCGGAAGGTGCCTGTTGAGGCTGACGCGAGTTCCTCGACGCCAACGAGGGTGACGCAGGAGGTGGTAGTGGCGAGTATCTTCCACCCCCGATAGTCCACCCTGCCTCGCTCCTCGGTGTTCCCATGTAAGCGCTTCCTGAAGCAGAAGGAGTAGCACCCCGACCCGCGACACCGTCCCGCTCTTTTCCATCCTCACTCGCGTTTGTGTCCTCCTCTCCGCGCGCCTCCCTCCCCAACTCAGCGGCCACAAGCGCAGATAGTCTTATGAACCTTGGGATAAGCTTGCTCAGCTTCGTATTCCCCGCACCCGTCGAACCCTTTCCGTCTTCCCTGACCTTCCTCCTCAGCGCGCTCCCGCGTACACCCGGCCGAAGCAAACCAGACCCAATACCACTACCATCCTCCCAACCAGTGATCCCTCCACCTCCTGGGGCCACTATCCCAGTCTTTGTCCTCCATGTCACACCAGACCCGGCGGAAGCCCCTATCATTGAAGGTCTGTTGTTGGCGGAGCGCGGGGACGTACCAACACCCCCGCCACCGGCACCCCCGAACGAGCTCCCTCGGCCACGAGAGTTGCTGCTCCCCGTCTGTCGCGGTGGTGATTTAGCCTCAACACAAATCTCGCAGCCCGTGTGCAGGTGGCGCGGGCATCGGAAGGCCGGTGGCGAGTTGGCCGTGCTGGGATCCGCACCTACAGCGTATAGCGCTCGTGTACGTTGACTAGCGTGCGGTCGATTTGTAGATTGCATCGGAGGCCCCAAAGGTTGCGAGCTTTGCTGCTGGTGCTGTATAGATGGGTACTGCATGTGCATATTGCGCGGTGAGTTGGTCTGAGTATAACCTTGGTGGCCTGAGTTGGAGCGTCCAGGGGAGTAGTTGTGATACTGCTGCTGCTGATTCTGTGAGGGCCGGATTGGCGACGATCGACGAACCGGCGCAAAGGCACCTGACACAGGCGCAAGCGTCGCTAACGCATTTGGCAAATCCGAAGGTGAAGGTACTACGGAAGACTGAGGCGAGTGATCCGGCGGGGTGGATGCAGCCGCTGACTTAGCCGTGTTGGGTGTAGTTACATTAGTTGCATGGGTGTGGCGATATGGGGGAGAAGGTGCCTGCCTGGCAAACAGATCGTTGACGATCGTCCCCAGAGCCAACCTCAGACGCACACCATTTGGGAGTCGATGGGGATGTGCCGCATTCGAAGCGGTCAGTTTGGGGGATGTGGGGGGTGTAAGGATATCTTCGTCGTTGATGGGATGGATCGGAGGCGGCTGATCGAGCATCGAGATGACCACCTTTTCCAGCCCTTCCGCACGCAGTCGAAGGCTACGGGCAAGAGCAAGATCTTGACGTCCAAGCCTTTCATCTTCATCGTCATTGTGAGGGTGTCCCGGTCCTCCAGCACGAGCTTTGAGAGCGACCACTTCTTCGCCCTCACTCCCCTCTTCGTCATCTTCTTCGTATGATTCAGGTCGTTTCCGATGAATGTAATTGGGGGATGTAGGCCCTCCCGTCCGATCCGTCATGCCCAACTCGGCCCTTGCTTGGGCAAAACGCGTTCTCCCTGTACCATCCGGTCAGTGAGTACTCGCTGAAGCCCAAACCTGTTACTCACCATGAACCCATAGCATATGGTCAATGATTAATGTTCGCGTACTTTTCTCCCTAGGTGGAATCGAATGAAGATGATGGGCATGTTTATGCGCAGGGGCACGGAACGATGACTGAGGGATATTGCTGGAGGACGGACCACTGGTCGAGGCGCCAGTAGCATGTGCGCTATTTTGAATGCTAGATGTGCTTGCCACTGGCGTCTCTTGTCTTGGCATCGAGACATTTCTGTAAGACGGAATGGCTGACGGATACAAAGGGTTCGGTTGGTGCATGTATTGGTGCTGGTTAGCCATCCCGATGGTCGAGAAAGGGTCCTTATGTTGGTCGAATTGCATCTGTGGGGAAGGGACTCTCACCGAATTTGTACAAGAACCGATCGAACAGTCCCGAGTTTGCCCTAAGTGCCGTGGGAATTTTGGTCACTGCTCATAACCCATCATCTGGCAACGCCAAACCGTGTGCTTGCAAATCACATCCATCCACCCTCGCCGACCCTTTGGCTTCTTGCTTCGTCTTCACAATTTAACCTGCCATAGGCGTGGAAATCGAAATAAAAGATTCGCACACCGGGGTCCCCTGATTTGCATCTCAATTCAGTTTAGCCCTGCATCCTTTTATTCTTGCCGAGTTGATGAACTGAGGAGCTGCGATTCAGTCCAGATTTTCTGTACATAGGCAATGAAAGGCTCACATAGACTATCTCTTGCCCTTTCCACCACCAAAAGACCACGAAACCTAGTTTCATCGCAAGGCGAAAAAGAATGCTAGTCGATATCCTGCCGTGGATATGGGACAAAAATGAAGCAAAGGAAACACCCCGTTCCCCGGGCGTTCTGCTCTCTTTATACTTTCATGCTAATAATCGTCGGGCACATTGCTGACATCGCATTGATACTATTCAGGACATTATTTCGCGCCTTCATTCTCGCGTGAGACCGGATTCTGGCAATATCTATTTTCTTCAGTCAGCTTCGAGATAAGGTGATTGACGATGCGCTCACCACTGTAATGAATATGAGGCACTTTTTACAAGTGTATGGTACACATAAGCCATCAGTTACTTTTTTTCGTGTGTGTTCAGTGCCGATCGTAAAACAGGCCCTGTGTATTTCCGGACTTCGATATTTATACGGGTAAATTTGAATCGCAAAACTAGCACGAAACCGACCAATATTGACAAACCACGAAGTGAAAGGATATTCGCAAAGCAATTTCAATTATCCACTGCGTTGTAGAGGCCATACATACACAAACGCGTCTTTAGGCGCCTTCCTATACTGGACCGAAAGTAAGTCAGCGATTCGTGTAATGCAAATATACTTTTCTCGTACGTGAGCGTGAACATACGTCATGCCGTGAGGCTATATAGAAGCCAGATGACAAGTTCATTTCTTGAAAGACAACCAACATTCACTGATGTCAAAAGAGCTAGACCGGGCTGCAAAACGATAAGAGAAAATCTTGGAGGCTCCTCATCTACACGTCGAGAATGATAAATGCTCAAAGTGGACGGATTGCAGGCAAAGACGCTTCGGGGATCCATTCGATGGAAAAGTACTGCTACAACGTTTTCAGTACACATGCACATATGATGGATATTTACAACTTACCTAATGTGCGTAACCAAAGTATATAAACGAAGAGTATAGCGTGAAGAATTTTATGAGGGCATCCAAAGTGTGACAGTGGAGGGATCGATCGATGTAGCGATTGCAGGAAGTGAATATATGCATATGTTGAGTATCCCTCACTTCTGACTAAAACTAAAAATACATGACAGATCATATATGTTTGTTTAAAGTGTATAAGTAAAGAAATCTCACTTACTTGGATTATGCTCATGCGTCTAGCTCTTGGTCCTGTTCGATTGTGCTTGCTTTTTAAAGCTAATTGAAAATTGCTCTCCCTTCACTGGAACAGGAAAATCCCAGTTACACGTCATGCATTCTGGCATCGAGTTAGAACTGGTGGCCATCTTCCATGCTGGTGAGAATTTGAACGTTGGGCGTAACCACAACGCAATCTTGGACAACTTCTTGAACATATAATAAACCAATTTGAGAGATGAGACCGATACTAGCGAAGACTCACCCTAAAGTCGATAGCAAGACGTTGCATAGTTGGCACAGGGTGCCTTATCAAAAAGAAGGGGTCAGGACAGAGATTCGATGCAGTTGGTGGGGTGTTGAAAGTAAAGGGATATATGCGCGTATATACGCTTTTGGTCGTCTTGTAAACCGAAGGTAATCACTGACGCGTAAATACACCAATAGGAGCCTCAAAATAAGCGGAAGAAGAAAAGCTTACCAGACCTCTCCAGTGCTATCCATTTCCCCAGGTTCCGTTCCCCAACCTCCATCTCTACACCAAGCCCACATGCATTCCGAGAGGGTTACCACAATCAGCACAATTTACCAATTGTTGTAGCGAATGACGCGCATGGTTTATTGAAGTACCAACGAGTGGTACCTAAAACCATAAATTCGAGCGTTCAAAGGCCGAAAAAATATGAGGAGCATGATAATACAGTAGATAGAAGGTTGTGGGATGAAAGAGAGTGGCTCTAGTAGAGTCTAGGCGAATTGTACATCCAGCTCAGCTCTAATTGACGTGATTGGATCATACAGCCATCAGTGGCAGTGCAGCTGGTATAAATTTGTGGCTCGGTTGAATGCGTCCTCTTTCCGAACCCTCCTGTCTTGTCGGCCGTTGGCACAGAGCAAAGAAAACCAAGACTCTCTGGAAGCCGGTAATCCTTTCTTGAACTGGAGTATAAACATTGGTTCCCGGATGCTGAACGATATATATTTTTTTTGTTAAATGAGACCTCGCTTCTTCGTTTGAAAACAGGTTCTTCGCAGGTTCTCCCACACGAGGCTAGAGCTGGCTGGTGATTCCCTATGCCAATGACTTTTGGTTTTTCTCCGCAATTTCTGTAACGTACGTATCATCAGTATATCTAACTATAGGGGTATCTTCTTGCGCGTGCTTAACAGCTGTCCTATTGATCAAAACCGGGCTTGGAACCTTTACTCAGGGCCCAACTTCATCACTAGTTGTCCCCGCCAGCTTGACATGTGCGACAAAGGATTAAAAAACAAGTTCGTTACGCTTAAAAAATATCTGTTTTGAACTACTAAAATACACTGTACTTCTAGCGTCACTTTCTTATGAGCATGCAATCAAAATCCGTGCTCTTCAGTCGTCTTTAAGCTCTGACTGCCAACTGGCGATGACGATAATCTGACTGGCATACAACTATGTTCTTGGAGACTGGCTGAGTCTGGCTCACACTGCTGGCGCTGATACATATTTGATAGAAAAATATGTATTGGTAATTATGTTTCCTGTTGGTTTTTGACATATTTTTCTCGTATACAGAGTCCGGGGTTACCCAATTAGGGAAGCCCGAAGCCTATATTCCAATAAAATATGTCAAAAAAATGTAGGAAACATAATTACTGGGTCTTATTTTCTTTGAAAATATGTATGAGCGCCAGCGGTGTCAAACTGTTTTGCAAAGAAAACTTTGACTCCGATTTCGTTCTCCGCCGGAACACTCCCGAACATCTGGAGCCAGGATTGATTGTCTTCCAGCCTCGTCGTGCTCGGGCTACGTGAGGCAGGTCCTTCGTTGTCAATGCTGACGAGGACGAGGTGGAAATGCTAGCACGTTTTTTTTTCTCGCTGACGAAAACGAGGAGGCAAACGTCCGACAGAATCTCTGGCTCGTGTGTACACTATGTTCTCGCTTGTCACGGATTGGCCTTCTCTACCAATAACTTGGAATTTCCTGAGAAAATTTCTTTGCCATGACTTCTAATGTGCAACAGTTCCTGCAAAAATGCTATACATGTTGCTCAGAGCTTGGGAACTCGAAGGCAATCTCCGATAAGATGTGGGCTGCTGTCAGCAAGTATATCCGGGTCGCCAAGCGTCTGAGGGGAAGGAGAGAAAAACTAGGAAGAACCGGTGAGCACGCGCAGTTTAACTCTAACGTTACCTAGAACATAAGGAAATACCAGGAAGCGGGTGAACTCGGGACCCAGAAGAAGTAGGTATTAGCCTTCTATGTCTAGGCAGCCGCAGCCGCAGCCGCAGTCCCGACTAGGGTCCGCAAAATATCATTTGGTTGATATACCATCGATAGAATTCACCTTTATCTCAATGCCCATCTGAATTGATACAGCACATACCAATGTGAAAACCTGTCAATCCAATCCGGCACCGTGAATGCACGAATGATATCAATTCTTGAGGTTTGTACTTGTGTTTGTCGATTTCTAATAAGCTCATTGAACGCGACAAGGAATGCATTTTAAATGTCCTAGGCTTCATCATTCAGAGATAACGAACTGTTTCAGTTTTTTCCTGAGCATATGACGGGGTTGTGAAGCATGAAGCTGAAGGGTGACTGTGACTGCGCTCCCAGGTCATGGCATGATTCAATTGTAAATCTTATAATTAGCACAGTGAATACGCCCCTCACTTATTTGAGGCACTTCATGTAGGACATTGACAGATAGTACGCAGATGTGCACTGGCAGGGGAGCACTGCCTATATCACCGACAATCTCCATCCCGATGTTCACGAATAACAAATTTCAAGCAATAGGGTTCTCTGGTTTATTGAACCACCTTTCAACGCATCCATGGAAATTATGTGAAGTTTCAAATTTGGGCCCGTAGAGTTTTAAACATATAACACTGCACCTTTAGGCGCCTTCAATGTTCATTGGACTGTCTGACATTTGGATTACCTCAGAGCTTTACTTAGGCATTGCATCATGACCCACCATGATTATCTATCCATCAAGCGCCCATGGACATCCATCAACCATGAATTTCCGCGTGCTAACCTGTCTATCGGTGCTGATATTGTGCTGCCAGGCTTATTTAAATAAGCTTTTCTGCGATTGCCCTGAGCCAGCAAAGTGGTAAGCGTGCTATGTGCACTGTCGTTCTATGGATCGACTTGTCTTAAATGATAGTATCACTTTTGCGACCCACACAACCAGGTACATATTCATCTGCTTTTTATAACTGAGGACTTTAACGGCCTTGAATCCGTTATGTATACTGGCTTCCCAGGCGCCTAATTTAGATCTTAAATGTAATAGAGTGTTTGGATAATATTCAATGTGTGAAACGCATCACACCAGAAAGAGTTCTCTGAAATAGACTGTAAAAAATTTATACATAAGAACCGTGTGCTGACTAGGCTAAAAACTTGTTTGCGTTGCTACCAGCCTACAATGGGAACAATGAATGCTTCTCAGTTAAACTACGTCGCCGACTTATGCGAGTCGGCGCTGTATGGTATGCTATTTTTCCCATTCAGATTGGATGACGATTCTAATCACTTTTTAGGTGCCTTCTCCGTCTTAATTCTACTCGTCATTTGGATTCTTTTGTGAGAAATTCTTCCTGCCGCCAAATTCCACCTACCATGGCTAAAGATGCATCCCTTTCTAGCACGGCTAAGAAGATGACGATAGTCCATAAATGTATGTTCTTTGCCAGTATTATAATGTGGGCAATGTCAACCGCGCACCTGGGCCTCCTCATACAACGTCTGTCATACGGGAAAAGCACTCTTTGGGAAGCAAAAGCTGCTGTGTCTCTCGCCACCTTGCAGGTATGCATGTTCTATCGAAAATCGGTGTATTCGACGAATTATCAAACATTTAACCGGATCTAGTTGATGGTTAGCGACACAATTCTAGTATGGCGAGTTTACGCGGTATGGGGGAAGAGTTACTGGACAATCATTATTCCCGCCATATTGGAAATCAGCGCAGCTGGTATACTCTTTTGCATCTCAACTGCCATTATTCCATCTAATTTGTGCATTGTTGGTAGCTGTTCGATTTTCCGTGGTCGCAAATGGAACAGAAGTACTTCGTTTTGTGTCAGACCCCGCTAGTTTTATAGTAGCCGCCAACACAGTTTATTGCACAAGTCTTATTGCGGGAAGAATCTAGTAAGAACTTGCTGAGATAATACACCCCCAATGTACTCATATCTGATTCCACTTTGGGTTCTAGCTACTTGCAGTATTGTATCAGAAAGGCGGCACCAACCTTGAATGCATCAGGAAGAAACAGGTATCAGGCTGCAGTATTGATGATTATAGAATCTGGAGCTCTTCACACTCTGTCTCTGGTTAGTTGCTGTAATGTGTATATTAAGTGTATCACTAACCGAAGCCACGATGGTGCTTGTATACTAGATTATTTCTATAATAATTGACAAAGTTAATAGTCCTGGCATACATGTAGCTCTGGATATAAATATGCCTCTGACCGTAAGACGTCATTTACTATCTTTCCACCCATTCTAAAAAGTCTCTTAGGGAATTCTTCCGACATTAATCCTACTCACTGTGCACTTTGAGCTCGCGCCGGGCAGCCGTGTATCAAGCTCAGAATTTATGCTCTCTACTGATCATGAATTCCAGACGGCGGAGGCGCCGGCTATAACCTTTAAAGAGGGTACAAGTATTGGTTATTCGGGGTCGAAAACAACTGTGAGCACTTTGAAGGATGGAACCAGTGACGAGCCACTTGAGAAGAGATATGAGGTATAGAACATCACAGTCTGACAGTAAAGTCCGAAAATACTGTCTATAACGCTCCGTGTTCTTAATAGTTTTGTTTCAACATTACCATTAAGAAACGATTTTCTAACCAAGTCTGGCTGTAATACACGTGGCCAGTGTCGGAATTTTCAGGAATGCCTTACAAGGCCGAAAAGGCCGGCAAGGCCCGGCTAGCCTTGTGATGCCTCCCAATCTGAGAGCGTGCCTAAGAAGTAACCGTGATTGACCTTGTAAGGTAGTGGCTTAGAAGTCTATACATGCCTAGCAAGGCGTAGGGAATAAGATTAGATTAAAAGACCTTGCTAGGTTGGGCTTGATTCAAAGGGCATCTAACAAATTAAAAGGAAGATGAACGCACTGACATAGTTTCCAATTGATTAGTAGTCAACGATTGCTTTCAGTAGGAATTGTGTTGAAGTCAAACTTTTATGCACTTACCAAGAACCGAACGCCAGACCTTCAAGACAAGACAAACCTACCAATAGCATTGTTACCACTAGACCAAACCTCCTTTCTTAAATTATAGTGTGGCGTTAATATGACACCACATTTTCTGTGCTTAGTCAACTGATGTAACCGATCGAGTCCAGAGTCGTCTACTCGGACTTCAATTTTTTCAGACAATCTCAATCGTGAGGGCCGTACTATGCATTGAAAAGCAAAGAAGTAATCAACCAAACACAGTAGTATGTCCGCCATAATGAGATACACCGGAATGCAAAGTAGTCTAAGTACAGCGTGCCTACTATAATGGTGTAATATTAGCACGCTTACTAGAGCGTGTGCTCCGTGTTTTGGCTACAACAGTTGCGTCAGGCTGCACAGGGGCCAACCCCTTCTTTCGACCACGTTTTGGCTTGATTACTGGTGCTTCAAGTGGAGAAATGCTTGTGGAAGCATTAGGAACAGAGACTGTATTGGAAGAAAGGGGAGGGCTTGTCGGAGTCTGAGTCTTCGGAACTGGGAGAAATACTGGGAGTGGAGCATTGACCGTGGTATTTGTAACATGGAGTGCAGACTCAAAGGCTGCCGGAGTCGGTTCTAATACCAATGATACATAATGGGCATGAGCTAAACGCGTGGGAATCAAAAGACAAGTACCTTCGTCAGTATCAGATCTATCTTCAGTAATATCCTGAGTATTAGATGGCAGGTTCCGAGTGCTTTGTAGTGGCGGCGCAAAGTCTTCTACATCAGAGTCGGTGTCACGGTCTTCCACATTAACGATAGGACCCGGAATAGAAGTTGTTGAACTAGGAGTTATGGTTGTTTGTCGACTAAAGTTGGCAATCATCTGATAAACCGGATGCGGAGATGGACTTGACTCGGAATCCGACATCCTGGAATGGCTTGATGTAAGGATTTCCGTAGGCTGCTGTGTAATAGAAGTAGGAATAATGGGTTTTTGGTGTGGAAAGAGAATATTATCCCAATATTTGAACAGTGAAGCGAGTGATGACTGCTGTGTAATGAGATAATGCTTGTACATATCGTGTTGAGCAAGATAAAGCCTCCCTGTTGTTGGTCCTACACCACTACTGGTAAATTCACGGTCGTCGGATAAGATGTATATAGTCTATATTAGTAGTCAATATCTAGCACTCAATTTATAATACATGTAATAACAAATACATACCGCTGTTGCAGACGCAGCTATCAAGCCTGGTGTTGTACAATTCATACGACTATCAATATGGGCGCTTGGACTATCTTCCCGTGTTCGAGGCATAATCTCCGCCTTTAAGGCCGATGGCCCTAGAAGAATGATTCTTGCCGTCTAAACTAGAGTTTTAGCCAGGTATTATGTATTTTCAGAATTAAATATACTGTACCTTCAAAAGAAAATCACTTTTAAAAAGTCCCAAAGCGTTGTTGGTGTCAGAATCTGCAAATAAAACTGGGGGAAATGTGTGCGCAGTGTCATTGGGATAAATGAGCTTCCAGATTTCCTTCGTTCCGGTCATCACTTTTACACGGTCCGATGCACCAAGCAATGTTTGCACAACCGCATGGGAGCTTAGGCCAAAAGACAATGGTGAGGTGAACAGCTCAGATGGAATGTTTGGGAAAATAGAAGGCGCAGAGGTCCGAATCTTATTTAGTATTGTTGAACGGCCTTCCGACAAGCCTTTAACGAACTATAGAATAAAGATATATGAGCAAGATATCCTAAACTTGGAAAAAAGATATAAAACGCACCACATTAACTGCCATCTCCACATTCTCACTGATAATTGAATGGTACTTTGCTGGAAAGCATTCGTACAATTCCGCAATATTGCCAAGCTTGGATGTATTCTCGTCTTTGTACCGAGCAGATGCATTGTTAGAGCTGAACGAAGGCCTGGGATTTCCAAAGAGTGACTTGGGAACAATAATACGATAGAAAATGAAATGATATTTAGCAAGACGAATAAGGTCCTTTCGGAGAGCTATTTCGGCTGCGCAATCCGATGTGTCAGAGACAGCAGGTCGAACAGCGCCTTTTTTGTTGATCAAGCGCATTTTCAAACTTGCGTTTTCCTCTTTAAGCTCCCGGACCTTTGATTCCAGATTAAAAATGGTATCTTGCTGGATCCGACACCTCTGTTTCTATTCATTAGAATCTAGAAAATGCAAAAATACATTAAAATATTACTTACTTGCTCAAGCTCGGCCAATGTTGCTCCACGGAAAAAAGACGCGCCTGAAATGGATGACTCGCCTGCAACGGAGCTTGGAACAATTGACATTGATGAAGACATGACCAAAGAGTTGTACCAGAGAGGATATGAGTTAGAATATCAGTGCTGCTACTCAGAAAGAAGAAATTTTGTGTCTTTTAAACAGAAAAGTGAGCCGCACCCTTTCCTCATGTTAAGCGCCGTGCTATAGCCTTGATATAACATCATTTTCCCACTATGTAAAGGATCAAGCTGAAAATTTAATATAACGTGTACAAAACACAAAAATAGAGCACTATGCATGCTTGATTACACTCTTTATTGTATTCTGTTTAATATGTAACAACACTAGTTATAATAAAACATGTGTAGTTAATTTTATTGATTTTAACCGCCACCACATGTCCGGATCAAGTGAATCCATAACAATAAACTCGTTTGCATCATTTCCAAAGTCTGGAATCAGAAGGCCACCGCGTACTATACTACGTACGTCAATAATTGCAGAGTTTGTTCGCCTTCGGGCTCGTACTCGGAGAAACTCTAAATCTTTATCACGCCTACGTGCCAAATTTGTGCGCTGATCAACCGGTTCATCAAGTGGCAGAATAAGAGCAAGCGGCCACTCTGTTTTGTCATCTAATGACACAATAAACATGAACAGAAGTTGTGCAAAGCAGTACTTCTGATGATCAAGTGCCAAAAGGACGTAATCATTTCGTGGCCGCTTGTGGAAACTTTTGCTAACTCGAACCATATCTCTTTGAGCCGACCAATCAATTTCCGACTGATAATGAATTCTTGCAAGCTCAAATGGTGTAATCTGTTACACAAGTAAGTTTTGACATGAAAAATAAATAATGCTTAAATTGTTCTTGTAACTCTTACCTTATGATTGGCTTTTAATCGGATAGTACTTCCAGAAGCTGCTGCAAGGTATTTTCCTGTTTTAATCCGGAAGCGTTCAAATGCCATGTTCTCTTTGAATTGTTTTTCCACATCGGCAAATGTGATTATTGCTTGAAGTGACCCAATTGAAATGTGACTTTGAGCTCTTTTCTCATTACTTGATCCTGTTAAATGTCAATTTAATAACATTATACATGTACAAACAAATAGACCGTTACCCAATGAATTTCCAAGATTGGAAACTTGTGGTGTAGATATAAGTGATTCTTCGCCGTCCTCTTTGGGCATGTCAAGATCATCAATAGCATTGATATCCATGCGAATAATCATTGCAATAAGATCATCGTGGTTCATTTTTAATATCTGTTAGAAGCAAATTTACTAGATCAGACAAATAATATTGTACACATGAATTAAAGCACATTCCTGTGGCGCCACATCTTTGAAATTGGTGTGAAAGCGGTACCAGAGCTTAAGCAAGCCATGTGCCTTTTCATTGGGTTTAGTATTAGAGTTCCGAGTTGCACCTTTTGCAACAATATCTTGAATCATATGGACATGTGAATGGATTTTAGGAAAATTCCAATTTTTGTCTGGATGGAGTTGAATATATTCCTGGAAATTTTATTGTTGAGAGAATTAATTGGGTCTACATATGAATTGGAGAATGCCTTACCTCAAGAATAGAACAGAACTTTGCAAGTTCTTTTTGTAACCCATGTAATGTTGTACTGCTATGAATAATCAAAGATGAATACATATCCAATTCTACAAAGCTTCGCATAAGCTTGAGCAGACAATATCCACGGTCTGACTTCTCTAGAACATTATGAGATGCATAACAAATGATCTAGAAATCACAGATATATTATATTCACAATTAGTGTCTAAAAAATGCATGTGTACCTTTGCTATATCTTCATATTTTGTTCCATCTGCAAATTCTCCTGTCTTAATTATAGATGCAAAGTGATTAAGACCACTCCATCGAGGAATTTGATCAAATCTATAAAAGCATAAACCTTATTATTACTTATCCATCAAGAGGTTATATTATCAATGCTTACTGATTGTCAATAATCTCAGCATCTTTCCTTCCAGAGCTATCAATAATAGCCTTAAATTCTGACCATAAATGATCAGAAAATAGTCCACCATGGTATGCATGTAGTCGATCCCAGGAAAGAGCTTTATATACATCACTCCCATTCATCATCCAAAATACATTCTGTAGGAAATATTAATCAAGAATAATGACATATATAATGCACTATACCTCTACATTTCGTAATCCATATTCTTTTAAATAATTCTCCTTATCTTTAGCTGTAAAATTTTGTGCCTCTGTATATATGTGTTTCATTTCTGCTGATGTTCGATAAGGGTATACCGTGGTAAGATTTGATAAATTTTCCTTTGGAACCAAGCATACAGGACACGGAAAGTTGCTTGTAGCACCACGGGTTAGGGCCATAACACATCTATAAAATAGGCGCCCAACAGTTTCATTTACTATAACAATTATATTGAAGTAAACTATTACTTACTGCTCTTCATAATCCGCTGATAAAATCAAAATAAAGAAGAATAGCCACCGGACAATGTTGTCTGCACACTGTGCATAGTATCCTGTTGTGGCATATTCTTGAACGGACTTAAGAATTTCGTGGAATCCTTTGTGCCAAACAATACGCTTGAAGTTTACAAAAATTTTCTTTCCTGACTCGCCAGCATCTTCATCAACCTAGAAATCCATATTTGGAGTTTAATACTAAAAAAATTTATAACATTTAGAATGCTTACAATAGGCAGCCATCCAACTAGGATTCCCCCACCAATACCATCACTGTTTCGAAGATTTGCTGGAAGATTTGCACAGCGAGCAAGCACTGGATATGCCTTTGCAGTACCAAAGGTGGATAGCCGAGTTTTGTCTGCATATAGGATAATAAAAAATGGTAATGCACCATTGGGAAGAAGGTTCTAAAGCAGAGTAGGATGATAAGTATTCTACATTTGTAAAAAGAAAAATATATACATCTACCTGGATGCTCCACCATTCATTTGCAGTCCATGGTTCTCCAATCAACCGGTCTCGTTTACCGTCATTTTGTTTATAATGCCTTTCAGCAATCCAATGAAACTGTGAAAGTAGAGAAGGATTCTGAAGAAGACTATTGCACCACTCAATTAGTGGCCGGATATACACTTCATACCCAATTTCATCATTTTGGTATGGTACAAGATATTCCTTTTTCTGGAACTGTACTCCATAGTATTAGTTAGTACAACTACAAAATAGAAAAAATATTACGCACTCCAGTTGAACGGTAGCTACGAGCAAGCTCCCAGGTCTTCTCAAGCTCTGATACACTGTCAATTGTAAACTGCTCTGGCTTTTCTTTGATTCTGTCAATAAGGGTTAATAAAATCTGCTTTTGCTGCCTATTCATATGTGAGCTAAGTGCAAGTTCTGCCACTTCGAAGTCAAGACGTGTCCTAAATGGATGCCACGGGTTGGTACTGGTAGAATGGGGTGTTGGTGACGTTTGATAGGAATTTGGATTATATTGGTGTGTAGGAATGAATTTTGGTGGCATATTTGCACTTGGATGAAATTCAATGCAGATTTGATGTGGAAGCGGTGGGGGCAAATGATTATTTGAAATTTCATCAAGCATTTGAAGTATAGAGGATTGATTTGTGACTGGCTCAATTGAATCTTCCGGCTCCATTGAAAGGGAAATATGATGACCATTTAGAGAATCCTGTGTCTCCATTTGAGCCATATCTATAGCAGAATAAGAAGCGGTTGTAGAATCCTCATTTGGTATAGCTGGAGAGTGGCTAATAGCAGCATTTAAAATTGATGTATAATGTAGAGAGTCTGTATGAGTTTTGAATGGTAAATGTCAATAATTAGATTATACACTATGACATACTATTTTCATAAACCCTATTTGCAAAATCTCCAAAAGCATTCTGTGCATCCAGACTTGGTGTTTTGCCACTACATGATCGGATATGTTGAGCAATGCCTTGGATGCTAAACATCTTGTTGCATATTGGGCACAATTGGTCCTTTGGCTGGCGGCGGTTAGCCATGTCTTTGAAAGTAAAGAAGATATCAGAAAGAGGAGCAGATAAAGAATTAAATATGATCCAACTGCTTTTATACTATTTTACCAGCATCTAATATAGAGTGTGCTGGAGATTATTCGTCTCATAGGCCCTAGTTTCATCATTCTGCTGCGCTACATCACTAAGCTACCATAATCAGTTCATCAATTTAGTCTGCCAGAACATGTATTCTAGTAACCATCTATCAAAATATGTCATAGTATCCAGCACAAAGGTCTTTAAGAGGTTAAAGATTCTCATTGTTGATGATTAAGGCAGTACTACCATAGTTGTACAGTGCAATATGCATGCAACATACAACAATCAACACCGAGTTACAATGCATCAACTTATGAGATATCAGTCAAATCATTCTTTCCCATGTATCATGTTCAAAATTAGTCTCTCTTCGTGTGGAATTACTGATTATCCACCGTACCCTAGATTATTTACCTTTGTAGATAGCATGTGCTACATAAACAGTTACTTTGGTGAAGACGTAGACGATGTATGTGATTTTCTTCTAAGTCCACTGTGTCGCGTGATCCATGTGACATTCTTCTCACGGCCGTGACCCTTTGCTTACTTGTGCTCTATGGCGCACAAACTGCAGGGATATTGACACAGCACTAAAAGTACATAAAATAAAGTGTAAATGATCCACAATGACGTAGAAAATTGTCCAATTTGATATATCTATACTGACCATCCCTTGAATGCCTGACAACTTTGCACTTGCTGTGTATGTGTGTGACGTTAGTCACAGTCAAGTTGTAAGGCCTCGTATGGTTGTAATATGGATCAACTTCAACTTCAGTAGGTTTCTTACGGTAGCTTGTACATTTAGCACTCACATTTTCTCAAAATAAATACGCATTTGGTCCTCTAAATACATTCTATAAATCATTTTCATTTGCCCCTCTTTACAAGTGAGTGACACATGACTTCTATATTTATCTAATCCAACGCAAGGCAAAAGTCGGCATTCTAAGAGAGCCGAATCACATTAGAAGCCAAATTTTGGCCTAATCTAGGCCCCATCATTGTAAGGCTATCCCGAAATTTCCGACAAGCGGCATGTTTCCTGCTCCGCAGATAATTGTTCTTCTGAGTTTCAAGACGGCAGTTATTTGCCGTGCTTAATAAGCACGGCCACCTTTCAAATTTCGAGGTTTAAGGTTCAACGTCAACTCGTACCACTACCATTGACAGTGACGCTGAACACATTTTGAAGATTTGAACTTCATTTTGTCTCCTTCTCAAGCCACTCACTGCATTCTTATGTATCACTTGGAATTCACTTCGACACGATCCGTTCGTATCGGCACTTTTATGCTCTCGAAACCTTACACCATCAATTCAACTTCCCCTCCGCGCAACCTACAGTTTCTCCGTAATTGAACCCATGTGGCATCCTCTGCACGCCAGAGGACGGCTCCTGCATTGTGAATTCTTGCCTGGACACTGGACCTCTGGGGATTTACCCTTTTTTGCTAAGCAGTATATCTCAGGGCAAGTAAACGGTGCAATGGTATGCCCCTATCTGGTTCCTTTTCACAACTTTATGGATAAAGATTATGAGGCTTTTGATATTCGCCCAAACTGCTAAGATTTATTTCCTTGCGGCAGTGTCTGGTGACAGTGAAACCTGAACTGATCCATGATAACCATCAATCCAAAGAACACGAGTCAAAGGATAGCGACACTATAAAAAGGGGCGATGGTTGGAGCCATCCATCTCTGCGAGGTTTCCAAATTCTGTTTCACAGGTGGGCATACACAAGTGAGTATCATATTACTGGAGTTGAAAAATATGCCTGTTTACCAGAACGCAGTCATCGAACGTTTCCAATCCACAATTTTTAAATGTCATTTGGAGACCTTCCACTGGAACTCGTTCACCTAATCGTGGGCTACTTACGTGACAACGCAAGCACTTTGAAAATCCTATCTCTCGTGTCTCATACCTGTTTAGCTGTGTGTCGAACCCATCTGTTTAGGGTTCTGCGCATGAACACCCTCAATCCTTCATTTAGCTACAAATGCGCACTTTGGCAAACGGTGCTCAAGCATTCCTCGGCGGTCCTTCCGTACGTGAAGGTCTTGGAGTTGGGTCCTCCGGTTTTTCAACTTCGCGCTCGCGATGTGAATATGTGTGCCAAGCACTGGACAGAGGTCGTGGATAGAGGTCTGCCATCAATCCACAATGAATGCATAGAGTCAATTCTCCAGGGTGTCATACACGTCCAACAGGTCACCCTTCGATTCGAATATCAATCCTGGGGAAAATTTTCCCCGTCCTTTCAGCGGTCTATTATAGATCTTTTGGGAAGGCCATCTCTGTCATCATTGAGCGTTGAGGACGTTGTAGGCTTCCCTATCAGGATTCTCGGCAGCTGCAAACGACTACGGGATCTGTCGTTGATTTCTGTGGAGGAAATTTCCGACGACTATGATCCTGTTTACTGCAGAACCTCCCTCGAGATGACAACGGGTGTAAGAAAAGGAAGCCTGCAATCGCTTACCTTGTTCGCATCAGACGGTTGCAGCACGTCTTTGGACTGTATCCTTACTGCGCATGACTCTGGAATAATGGTGTCAAGTCTTCAGCGGCTCTCTGTCAATATGACAGGTTCTGACGGTCAACTGGCACTGATAAAACTATCACATTCTGCATCATCAATTACTACCCTTGAACTTCGTCTCTCCGATCATATTGGTGCGCCAAACACAGAATGCTTGTGAGGTATCATGCATTTACTCTTCCGTTATATATTTAGGACACAAATTTTGCAGTCTGGGCGATTTCCCTGAGTTGCGGATCTTGAAGCTCAGCATTTCGTATGACAGCTTTCGGCCGCTGCATGTTCTGGCTCTCTTTTTGTCTAAATCCCAACCTGCTAAAAAGTTGGCAGAGATCTCGATCCACCTCAGATTAGACGCCGAAAACTTCGAACGCTCTTCACAGGAGTTAACACGGATATGTTCCAACAAAGACTGGCAACTTGTCCAACAAACTTTAATCATGGAAGCTGCCTTTCCATCGCTGAGCAAGTTGAACATTGTGTTTCGGCCTAAAGACGTTGCAACATTTATAAGCGACTATCTAAACCTCTCGCTGAATCTTTGTCTTCTCAAAAGCATGCCAACTTTGTACGCGCAAACGCATCCGAAAATTGATATTTACGACGGTACGTGAAGGGAATAACTTCATCAGCTAGTGGATGATAGACACTGACTTTCACAGATCGATTTGAACAATATGTGCATAGCTGAAGAACATTCCATACTCTCACTACTATCGAATGCAGTTTTCAGTACATGATTCCTACCATCTGTTGGGATGGATTTACACTGTGCTCACTGAGGAAGAGTTTTGTAAACGTTTCAATGTGGAAGTTTTTCCCGATCTGCGTGTAAGTAAACTAATTCCGGAATCGGCAAAAAGACAAGGGTTGCGTCTAACGCAGGTCTAACGTCGTTCGGCTAGCCATCTGAACACTAGAAAAATGGATAAGGAGGCCCGATGTACCGGTGTATGCAATACCACCTTCAGGCTTCAAAGTCGTGTTTTTAAATGTCAGGAAGCGGTAAGAAGATATGGGGAACTGGCCAAGAGCTTCCTCTCAATTTCTTCAATATTGTTCGCCGTCGACTTGCCGCCATTGTGAATTTCCATTCAATATCAATGTCATTGATGTCGCCTCCCCGGTCAAAGCGTCCGTAAATAGTCCGCAACCCGTAGGTAAGTTTAGTCCAGCAAAACACATCTCATTTGACGATAACAGTTGATGAGACTGCGTCAATGAGGACATATAGGCGGTCGAACAGTCTTGATTCAGGTTAAAGTGCAAGGAATAATTTAATCTAGCTGATTCTAAGCATATTTCGTCACCTCGACTTTTATGGGTATCTGCAGCGCCCCATGGAGATGAGATCTCGTTGCCACTTTGTCCTTTTTGCTGGCTCCCGGTTCTAGTTTAGTTTTCCTGCTCAATGCCGAAGGCCGTCGAGTGCTTACCTACGCTCTCCCGTTCCGGGCACATGGCCGCAACGGTTGAACGGGACCTGAAAGTTGGGGTGCGAATTTGAAGTTGGAGCCTTTATCTTCCTCCCGTCCACTGCCCAGATTGCTAAATCCATACGATCGGCACCACGCCTTTCGTCCATCTTCAAAGCCGACAGTTGCATCGAGAAACGACGACAGCCACTCGTTTCTCCTTGCTCCGATCTCACCGTCTGTCGCTGTGGTCGCGTTCGCGATCGTGCCAGTCTTCGCATCGTCTCATAGTATTCTGGCAAATTGGGCACGAGGCCTGTACACCCTACGTCAGCTTACTCCACCTGTGTGATACGCACGGCACGAAGATTCCTAAACAAACCTCGCCGAATAGAGGTTTCCTTGGGTTTCTTGTTCCCTTCATCCCCCAACGAGAGTGGTTGCTTACTCGTCCCCCGTTTTCTCAGTGCCACGTTGTCCTTTATTCCTCTTCGCTCTACGCAAAATCTGAAAAAAGGTTTCCAAGCCGCTGCCTTGGTGCAGATTTAACTAGCCAAATCCAAATTTTCTGGTGCCGGACTGCTACGAATTCTCATTCCCAAACTTTCTAATCTACGACGTGCCTGCGGATAAATCTATCGTATACATCAGATTGGGCGTTTCATTACACCCTGACCTCGCTGCAAAGTCGAACACGTTCATGCCTAGAGGCTTCACCCTGCGAAATCTCATCGATCATTCTTGTTCAAGATCACGGCCTCATTTACAATTTAGAGGAAGTGCGATAACTACAAAGAGTCCACCCTCACTCGGCCCCCTGTACGACCGTTTACTTTCTGTGTGCGACCCGTACTCTCCTCATAATTAGAGCTTACTGACGGATCAGGCCTTCCACTCACTTGTCCTCATCAAAGTAATTTCCACCTCAAACAATCCATTTCCGCTCTTTAAAATCTACATCGTTGTACTCTTCAATTTCAAAGCACCCTACGCTTAGGATCGGCTCACATATTCTTGATTTCTTGATAAACCCCAGCCCTTGACCTTTAGCGTACACCAAAATGCCCCATCTGCCTACTTCGCAACAGTCCTCATCACAGAAGTCATATACTATGTCTCCTGTCTCGCCGACATCGTCTTATACCTCATCTGACTACTCGTATTTCTCTCCACACGCGCCATTTACCAGTCCGAGTCCAAGCACTAGCAGTGGCACTTTGAGCGTTCCAAGTTCTCCGTACGTCAATGTTGGACCTCTTGCTATTGGACATGGGTACAAACCTCCAATGTCACACAGCGCAGGCACAACTATAACAACGACGACGACCTCGCCTGGCGGTCCCGTTATCACCGCCACTATGACGACGCGTACTTCAGCAGGCATTAGCAACGTCAGTAGTGCCGGTGGCGGTGGCTACGGCAGTTATTCTGGCTACCAGCCCCAAGCCAACAGCAATCAGGATGTCCTTCAGCAGTTTGCGCTCCACATTCCGCCTCCACCGCCATTATCGCTGTCTCTTTCTACACAGCGCAATCCTTCCGCTTCCTCCACGGACTCTCGGAATTCCTCTGGATCTCCTCAGATGTCCCTCTCAAGCACACCGGCCCAGCATACGCTCAGCGTGCTGCTTCCTCGAAACGTCCAGCCTGAAATGGTCACTATATCGGCGAATAAAGGTGATCGAATACGCGTCGTGGCCGATGCATGGGGTGGTGGAAATGAATGTGAGTCTGTTCTTACTCTCGGATGCTCCGTGACTTCTGTCCCTTTTTTGAAATTGTGAACGGGCACTAACGACTGATGTTTATCCCCCTTTCAACAACTTTAATCTCCATATTGTGTTACATGCTCACCTCACGAATTTTTACGGTGCCCTTACAGGTCATTATGAATGGCAGATCAGCTTCCCACCTCATGACATAGATATGGGCGCTGTACATGCTCGCTTCGATCCCGATGGCCGATTGACGCTTGAAGTGAGGAGAAGAGCTGCTGCCAGAGCGCGTTATCTCTGATGCAACATCTCCATTGTATCCCCTCTTCCCTGACATTCAGCATCTCAAACCCGATCCAAGAGCTATGGTAGGAATACCGAACACACATCGCGTCGACGTGTCCTCTAGGCAAAACTGATGATGGGGGCACGTGTACATGAACACATGAGCGACGAGGTGGAGTTGCGGATCCGAGATCATCAGTCTGCTCTTTTTTACGGCGTTGGGACTTGGGACCCTGAAGTCCTTGACTTTGCGGGGGTATTTTATTCCCTTTTGTTATCATTCCTGAAATTCTAGATATTTTATGGTCTTATTTTTCAATGGGCCCTCCGTCGGTTTACCATGACGAAAAAGACATTCACGAC